>NW_024423897.1:53480781-53840932 GCF_017311325.1 Ursus maritimus
TGGAGTCCGCTGCAGCTCGATCTCAGGGCCCCGAGATCCTGACCTGAGCCAAAATCAAGAGTCGGACACTCATCCGACTGAGCCACCCAGGTGCCCCATGACTGGTGTCCTTTTAGAAGAGGAAAAGACACCAGAGGTGTGCAAGCAGAGAGGAAAGGTTAGGATTCAGAGAGAAGTAGTCATCTGCAAGCCAAGGAGAGCAGCATCAGGAGAAACCAAACCTGCTGACTTGATACCGGATTTCTGGCCTTCAGTATTGCGAAAAATAAATGTCTGCTGTTTAAACCATCCAGTCTGTGGTATTTTGTTATGCCATCCCCACAAATTAATATAGCAACATACATTGAAGGTTCTTCTGCAATGTCTTTGCATAGCTTGATAACACATTTCATTTTTTTAATCCATTCACTTATTAAAGAACATCTTGGTTGCTTCTAGGTTTTTACTATTATGAGTAAAGCTGCCATTAACTTTCATGTGCAGGTTTTTGTGTGGATATGTTTTCAAATCATTTGGGTCAATATCTAGGAAAATGATTGCAGGAGTGTATGAAACCTGATTTAGCTTGGCAAGAAACTGGCTGTCATCCAAAGTGGCAAAGTGCAATGTGGGTACCATTTTGCACTCTCACCAGCAATGAATATAATTGTTCCTATTGCTCCATACCCTCACCAGCATTTAGTGTTGTAAGTGCTTTGGATTTTAGCCATTCTAATGGATGAGGAGCCTGAATAGACATATTTACAAAAAGATATTCAAATGGCCAACGGGTACATGAAAAAGTAGTCAACGTCATCAATCATTAGGGAAGTGCAAACCAAAACTACAAGGAGATATCAATTCATGCCTGTTAGGAACACTACCATTGATATACTCTTCAACCATAAAAAAAGGAGGAAATCCTACCATTTGTGACAATATGGATAGACCTTGAGGGCATTATGCTAAGTGAAGTAAGTCAGGCTGGGAAAAACATAAATTATATGATCTCACTTATATGTAGAACTAAAAAAAAACCAATTTCATAGAAAAAAAGAAATCAGACTCGTGGCTGGCAAAGGCTGGGATGGAGGATGGCAGAATTAGGTGAAGGTGGTCAAGAGGTACAAAATTCCAGGTATAAATAAATAAGCATTGGGGATACATTGGACGACATGATGACTATAGCTGACAATGCTACGTGGTATATTTGAAAGTTGCTAAGTTTTCGACTTCAGTGAGAGAGTTCAGTTGTTGCGAAAGTCATACATGAAATTAAATAAATAAAATAAATATAAGACAATGATGAAAAAAACACCAAAAATTATACAGTAAAAGAAATATAAATGTTCTACAATGTGTGGTTTACATGAAAACACTGCTTACATAATTCTAATACAAACATTAAATAATAATTTAGATAACTGTATCGCTATTATCATCTATCTATCTATATATCATCCAACTATTTATACAGAGAGAGAGGGGGAAGGAGATAGAGAGGGAATTACATAACACACAATTAGCTTAAGAAAAAGGAGCATCTGTAATGGAAATTTGTGTATAAGATCTAAATCCCAATGTTGTTTAGTTCAGATATTGTGTAAATTTGAAAGCTAATATATAATATTGTTATAAACATCCTATTTGTATAATTTTACATATATTATATTTACACATATATATATTCATAAATAAAAGCACAGTCTCTGGTAATTTGGGAGGTGGGGGATAAGGAGTATTATTTTTAATGATAAGCTTGTCAGATGACTTGCTTCTTTTTTTTAAGATTTCATTTATTTATTTGTCAGAGAGCAATTGAGAGCACAAGCAGGGGCAGCAGCAGGCAGAGGGAGAAGCATGCTCCCCGCTGAGCAAGGAGCCCGAGGTGGGACTCATTCCCAGGACCCCAGGATCATGACCTGAGCTGAAGGCAGACGCTTAACTGACTGAGCCACCCAGGCGTCCCAGATGACTTGCATTTTACTATGTACAAAATAACTGCAATAAATTAATGTTAAATAAGAGAATTATGTAAGCTCTACTTTAAAAGAAAGTTGCATGAATAATTAAAATGATAGTCATTTATATGAAACAATGCTTACTTTTTCAAAATTATCATTAAGACAATGATAATTTTGCCTCGTATTTGCTTTTGCTCTTGATTCCTATAGTGACTTATAGTGTAATTTAGTGTTGTCTGTATAATAAAATTTGTTAATCATAAAAATAATGTAAAGCCAAAATTTGAAAAACCTGAAGGCTCAGACTCAGCTGTGGAAAAAGGATTTGAAAAACCTCTTTCATGAAATGATTGTCTGCAGATATAGGAAGAGTAGCTACACAAAAGGGAAAAAATGTACAAATTCCCTTAGAAAAGAAAACCCAACCACATTTAGGAGTAAAACCCAATGAGCCTGAGAACAAACAGGCAGAAGGCAGAACTCTATGGCAGCCAAGCCGGATGTGCAACCCATAGGGGAAATCACAAAGAGGCACACTAGCTCTGGAGAAATCCAAACTGAGGTCCAGAGCACAGACAGAACCTAAAGGCACAGCCCAGCTGTCAGAAACTACCGTGAGAGAGCAGCTGTGGGGGGGGAACGGGTATTTAACTAACAAATACACACAGGAAGGAAAAAAAATCTAAATAGAGTGGTGAATTTGTACACATACAAGTAAAAAGCCACAAAAAGCAGTACGAACAGCAAATGCTAAAACAAAGAGAACATAAAAGTACAATACATTAAATTTGAATAGGAGAAAATTGCCTCAGAGAACAGAATGAAGCAGCCGCAGCAGGAAATCTACAGATTACAAAATAATAATGTTCTTCACCACATTTAGTAGAAAAGGATGAAATCCAATAAATGGACAAAGTTAAAAGTGCTTAGAGAAGATAAACAAATACCACTGGGCGAGCTGACTATTATTTTTTTAAGCGTGTGTAAAAAAATACTCTTAAATTTACCGTGAACAGGTGAACTATTGCATACATTCGTCTTCAGACTGATTTAAAGTTCAATGTTGACGATAGCACTATAATTTTTCAATTCTAAAGAATGGCATCAACCAAGGAGCCAGCAACACTGGATTGACACAGAACAAATTAAGCCCCCTATTTTTCCTCTAGGATCATGTCTCTATCACCCCATGAATCTATGGCAAACAATGTGCTATATGGGTACAGATCACATGTATTTTATTTTATTTTATTTTATTTTATTTTATTTTATTTTATTCTTTTTTTAGATTATTTGTTTATTTATTTGTGAGAGCACAAGCAGGGGGAGCAGCAGGCAGAGGGAGATGCAGACTCCATGCTGAGCAGGGAGCCCGATGCGTGCCCCTGGGATCCCAGGACCCTGGGATTGTGACTTGAGCTGAAGGCAGACACTTAACCGACTGAGCCACCCAGGCGTCCTAGATCACATGTATTTTAGAGCAGAGTCAAATAAGGATAAGAGCAAGACTACTTGGTGGTATATAAACGAATTACAAATCCTTAGTGCACAGGTACTCACACAAGCCGCATTCCAACCATTTGTTGTCCATGCGTCCCACGGCTGGTGGATAGAGGCAGTTTGTATTCTGTTAAACACATTCCATTACAACCCAGGTGTTGTAACTCAGCACAATTTCCAGACGCTTGGTCCACTGCATGAAAGGACAGAAATTTTGGTTGACTGTTGCACATATTCCTTTAAAACCTCACTCTTTCAAAATATGAAGTTACATGAATTTATGTTAATACTGAACAGAGAGAAAAAGAGAGACAGAAACACAGAGAGACTAAAGTCTCTACAACAAAAGTGGGAAATTATTAAGGTTAAGCATAAAATAACAAAAAGTAAATATCTGCTTATGAAAATTAAATATCTATATATTATGACAAAGTCATTCCATTTCTGAATCTGTATCTGTTTAGGGAAAGGCTCACACAGAGCTGCAGTCCCATGTACAAGGCTAATCACCTCCTGAGTGATTGTGCTGTCAGTTGGCTTTAACACAGGGACCAATACAGGGGAGTAAATAAGTAAAACAGCTTCGATCACCATTATGGTACACTAGGCACCAGACAGAAGCCAAAGTCTATATAACCCTGACTATATTTTAAAAACATACCATTCAGTGAAGAATGTGACATAGAAAAGCTTTGTGTAACAATACTTCTTCAGATTAAATTGTATACATGAAATACATACGTTTTTATATTGTTCATGTAGACATATATTTGCAAGGACATGTTCACCAAATATTAAGAATGAGTACTTTTTACTGAAATGGGAAGTAGGTGTCCAGAGCCCCTGTAGGAACTGGATTAACAACCCTGAAAATTTGATATATGAAATACTTTGTCAGATGGTCAAACCAAGGTGTCGAAGCTTATACCTATTTACTTGTTAGAAAATTTCACATTTTAAAAATATGAATTAGGTGTTTCTTCTCAGAAGGAAAGCAAAACAAAACAAAAAACCCAAAGAAATTTTAATCATGGTCTTAAAGATGGAGAATCTATAAATGGGAAATGAGGGTAAATAATCACAGTGCCCCATTTGGGGGCTATTCCTCTCCTGTCATTGAGGGAACATCTACATTTATGGGCTTCCTAACAAAGTTGGCATAACTTTGCTACTAAAGTAATTTATGATATTCCGCAGAAGAAAAAAACGTATTTTTCATTTTCCAAATATAAAGATCCCAGACATTTTGGAGATTTTTGTTTTGTTTTGTTTGTTTTAAAGATTACCCATCAGAGTAAGATTCCTTGGGATACATTTTGGCAAATCATGATCTATAAAAATATATTTGAATGAATCTGGGTGGCAGGTTTAGACTTGGGAATTTTAAGTGAAGTGTTTATAATTTATGAGGAAAAAAATTAGCAACCTGGAAAGGATCTTATTGATCAAAATAGCCTACACACTGAAATGGAGATGATGCAGGTCGGGTCCGAGGGCCAGAAGAGTCCCGCGTGATCAGCCAAGAGGGTCATTGCCATCACACAGGATGGAAATCAAAGGTGAGCCAGCAAGAGGTGAAAGCAGTTTATTGATGAGAGAGAGAGTGAGCAGATACAGATGGGCCCGGCCCATCTGGGACACCCGGGAAAGAAAAGAGCATGAGTCTCAGCTTTCTTCAGGAACTAGAGGTTTCTACTGAGGTAGGTGGTCTGGTATACCTGTCTTCTCAGGCCTCCGGGAACAGATTAGAACAAAGACAAGGGCCCAGGTGTTATTCAGCGGAGTCGGGAGTCTTGGCATGGAGAGATCTAGCTCCAGCGGTCTGGAAAGCACACATGATAGCTCCCTCTGGTCACTCTCCCCTGGTCCTTCCTTACATGTCATCTCTTCTAGAGAATCATTAACTCCTTGTCCCTTACAGGGAGGACAATGCTATTTGCATTACAAGGCATTCGTAGGGTAGGGTGGGAGCACAGGTCCTAGCAGGAACAAAAGCCCGAAAAGAAGCAAAGGGAAAAAAGAGCTTTTTCTCTCATGGGGTCCCTTTCGTTTCCCTGTCTCAGAGTGACCATTGCTCCACTCCACATTCATTGGCTTTTTTCAGTGATTGTTTTTATTAGTCACTATTACACCAACTTTTCAGTTCACTCGCTGTCTTCGACTTCTGTGATCACTCAGATACATGCAGTTGTTTTTCGCTTTTATTGAGTATAAAATAGATCACAAAATCCCAGCATACCTCTCTTTTTTGATGTGAGAAACAAAGGCAAAAGAAACAAATCAAATTTCCTTACTGCCTATAGCCCACTGACAAGTCCTTGAAACAGGCAGAGTGACCTTCCTCTGGGGGCTCAGCTACCTCCATGCTGACACCTTGCTAAGGGCAAAAGGCAGTCTTGGCGCCCCTGCCCAGGATCCTGGGAGTCTACTTTAAACATATAGAAATTCCTTTTGGAAACTTCCTTTATCTCTACCCGCCCCCGCCAAGATGTATGTTAGCAGTCATCCTCCAAGCATATGACCCACTGATATTTATCCATAGGGTCTCATGACTGTGTTTTTACTAAACAGTAATAAACGACTTTTCCCAACAATGGCTAGCTCCCTCAGGGTCCTGGAAACCAGGCTTCCGAAATTCCTTAGAGACTTACGCTCTCCCTAACCCCCTCCCAATGTGAAAGTATATAATGGGCCACTCCTCATGACCCCAGTTCAGCTCCTTCTGCCCATGGGTCCTGTCCCTGTGCTTTAATGAAACCACCTTTTTGCACTGACGATGTCTCCAGAATGATTTCTTGGCTGCCGGCTCCAAACCTCATCAGGGTCTACACCATGTATTACAGCATGAGCCATTATCATTCACTGCATTGCCTTACCTAATATAATAGATTGTTAATAAAATTAATAAACATTTTAATTTAAATCTAAATAAAATATAACAAAAGAACATGTGAATGAATTCAAAATGTATTAAAAGAAGATACAAATAACTTTGTATGCTACACTATGTTTCACTTCATTGACATAGAATATTTATTTTTCTATCTACCTGCATTGTTCTTCCCTTGAATAAGTACTGAAAATCATTCTCTTTTTAATCACATTTTTGAATCTGCAACAATTTCTATTTTTCACTATGTGGAGCTGCTTTATAAAAATTGCTTATCTAGAAAGTTAATTTAATCTGTAATGGAAGTGATAAGATGACACTGTTTTTACATGATTACATTTGAATATTATTATATTTTAAACAATATTCTTACATAAATGATACTTGTAGATTCTTTCAAAGCCCTAAGAACACTTGAATATTCAGCAGTTACCATAAACAAAATTGGAGTCTTTGAAAGTGTTCTATGTTTTAACAAGCAACCAAATTACTTTTTTTTTCCATTTCAAAAGCTTGTTTTGTTTCTGCAGCAAAAAAAAAAAAGAATATATTTAACAACATGATCCAAATCAGAGATTATTGTTTAATCATTACCATTTTACAGGGTGGTAAGTGATGTGGTGGGAAGCCAACAGGTTTCCCTACATGTATGCTAAGCTTGCCAGCTGATGGGCTGGGATACTGCGGCATGAATGAAAGCTTTGCCCCCTGTGAGCTCTAGTTGTATGAACAAATCAGTTAACCTTTGTGACTTAACTTAGCAGCAAAATGGTAAAATAGCAATGCATATGTCATAGTGTGGTATAAGGATTGAAACGACACAATGCAAAACAGTACTTTCCACTGAGATTGGCCTAATGAAAGTCTTTCATAGGTAGATGCTCTCACAAATAGTCATCTATTAACTTACACTTAATAAATCAAGATTATCTATGGATGATGTATAACCTTTATATTAGAAAATAATTTTATTGTATCTGGTAATTCTCTTTTCAATAAAGGGAAAATAGGAAAATAAAAAAGGGCATGGAAAATAAATATATCATTGTTTCTAATTTCCTTTTTGATTTCTTCTTTGATCCACTTGGTTTTTCTAAGTGTGGCATTTAATTTTCACATCTTTTGTGAGTTTTCCAACTTTCCTTCTGTTTGATTTCTAGTTTCCTTCCACTGTGATCAGAAAAGGTATTCAGTATGAGTTCCATCTCCTTGACTGTGTTGGGATTGGTTTTGTGTTAGGTCTATTTGGTGTATAGTGTCATCAAGTCTGTGTTCGCTTACTGATTTCCTGTCTGGATGTTCTGTTATGGAAAGTGGGGTGCTGAAGTCCCCCACTGCTATCGTATTACTGTTTATTCCTTCAGAAGACGTTGTTGTATCTTCCTGATCCTTTTATAATTATATAATGACCTTCTTTGTCTCTTGCGATCATTTTTTTACTTAAAATCTAGTTTGTCTGATATAAGGACAGGCACCCAAGTCTCTTGTGGTTACCATTTGCCTGGAATATCTTTGTCTATCCCTTCACTTTCAGCTTATAAATGCATGTTGAACATAGACATTTAAAAGTGTATCTTAGAACAATGCTAGTCAGTGTTTGAGGGGCTTGCATATTTCTGTCAGAAACAACCTAGCACCCATGTCCTCTGGGAGTCTGGCAGGAGACTGTCATATTCCATCACACATCTGGGAAGAGAGATAAGATTCAATAGGAGGGACACACCAACCAATGGCGTGTCAAAACCATCACCAAACACAATCACATCTGAAGGCAGTAGTTTATCTTTTTTGTCAACTGCTTTATAATATATTTAATGATAGATTTCATTCTTTTTGTTAAAAAAAAAAATACTTGTTAAGCCTACCTGAGCTTTGGGAATATAAGGCTCAGTCAATAGGGCCCGGTGTCCATGTCCATGTGGGGCCAACTGAGCAGAAGGCAGGACACCCCCAGGGAATTTAGGCAGTTTGGAAACCAGAATTAGGCCAATCCAGTTTTGGCTTCGTCAAAAATTCACGTAAAGCCTTGGATAGAGAAGACCGATGAATCAGAAGTTATCCAACAAATATCTATTGAGCTATGATTATGTTTAAGGCATGTGAGTGATAAAAATGTGAACAATTGGAGATAAACCTTTTATGAGATAAAATGGGGCAACAATACAGAAATTATCAAAGACCTGGGAACGGAGACAAAATTACCAGATGCTTTCACCTGCAACACAGTTTGATGGTCTTTTAAGGAAAAATTCCATATTCGATTTATTTTATTCTCAGTTTTTGTATTAATCTAAAATAATTTCATTTTGTATTTCCTTTCACTTATAGTTTCTTTCATTAATATTTACAGGTCTCTTGAGTCACTAAAGTAGGAACATTGCTTTGTTGAAAAACAAATATATTCTAAACTGTGGCTTTTATTTAATAAATAAAGTTATACCTTGAATGCCAAAGGAAGGACTTGTCACTTACTTGAAGCAAACACACACAGAGCTGAATTTATGGCTTCTTAAGTATGGAACAGCAGAGCTTGCAAAATTTAGACTTTTGGAAAAAAGCATGAGCTGTACTTATGGGATCTGGGGGAATATGGAATTCAAAAATCGGGGGACTTCACAAGTTGGAATGTTTATAAATTGGTTGACTTTTAGCTGTGGAAGCATGTGACTGGGGTGTGAATCTGGCCGATTGACTTTGAGAAGCGAGTCACCAGCCTGAGGCTGCGATGTTAGGCCCTCACTAACTGGCTGACGCAGAGACCCTGAGATGAAGCTTCTTCACTAATTGACTAGGACAAATTTAATACTAGCTTTGTAGCTACTTGTTCATGGATCAGGATGAGGACCAAGGAATATTTGATCTGTTTTTGTGTTTGGAGAACACAAATATTTTATTCTCACATATGCAGGTTAATAAGTAAGAGATCATTTCCAGCCCATGAACTGGATAGTGAATTGAATAGGTTTGTGCTTCTCAAAATTATTCATGTTGGCTGCCAGCAGATTTCTTTTTAATTCCTAGATTAAAAGTGCTTAATAATGTTATATACCTTTATCTGACACAAATGAAAAGTTCTAAAGAGTGTAGAAATTGACTTGACATACTATAATTAATAGTTTTTGTGAGGAATCCATATGTTAAAACCAGACCAGGTTATTAGCCTTTTAAGAGAAACAAATACATATTTTCAAATTTGAAATCCTAATATTCACTTACTATTTTAGTATGTATTCTTTTATAGAAAACTAAAATAATATATGTATAAAAAGGGAAGAAAAATAACAACTAATAAGACAATATGATTTATTAAATTATGAAACAAAGCTTTATTCACTACTTTCTTGTCTTTTCTATGACACACTATGGACTCTGGGAAACAAACTGAGGGCTTCAGAGGGGAGGGGGGTGGGGGATTGGGATAGGCCGGTGATTAAGGAGGGCACGTATTGCATGGTGCACTGGGTGTTATACGCAAGTAATGAATCATGGAACATTACATCAAAAACTAGGGATGTACTGTATGGTGACTAACATAACATAATAAAAAATTATTATAAAAAAATTTAAAAATTTAAATAAAATAAATAAATTTAAAAAATAATGTATTGAAAAGAAACAAAGTGCATTTGAAATTATATTCGTATGAAACTGAGGACTACATATAATCATTGTGTACTTTAAATGAAATTGTAAATGCTCCTATCGTGTTATTTGCATTATACATTTATAATAATATGCCATGTTAGAAAACATTGTTAAATAGGTATTTTGCTTATCTGTAATTTGTCAACCCTATCTTGTGCTTATAGAATTCACAGTTTTGTGGGGCTCTATCTTAGCAACACCTGGTGGAACTGAATTACTATAGAATTTATCAAACTAATAGAAAGATTAATTGCTAACTCGATTTCCTGAAGCCAATCCTCTAAAATATAGTTTGTTGAGGAAAGTAGAATTAAATCAAGTGAGTTTTCTGATATAAATTGGCAGTTCCCTTGTAATGTAGGAACTGGGGGAGAGCTTTACCATGCACAATGTGTAATACATTCTGTACAAACATGGACAATATGACAGTTTCTCGGTCTTCTTTGGGCCTGGATAATTCTTTGGGAGATCTGGTCTGTGTTTAATAGCATCTCTAGTCTCTACCCGCTAGGTCACAGTAGCAGCCCTCCCAAAAAGAAATGTGATCCAGATATTGCTAAATGTTTTTTGGGGGGAATGGGGAACAGAAAACAGCCCGCAGTTGAGAAACTGGTCAACTATGAAGTACATATTTATTTTGTTTAATGTTTCATCCTGATGTTGCCTTGAACTCTGATTATATGAATATCTACATGGGAAAACCGCCAAAACTAAAAGGCAGTTTACCCATGTTTCAAGTTTTCCAAAGTCAAAAATAATGTAAAAAGAACATCTCACTGCTCTTGGACCCTCATAACCACTAGAAAAGACAACATAAAAAAAAAAAATTCCAATAGTGTTAAAAACTATAAAGCATATAGGAATTATTCTATACACAAAGCACTCACAGAGCAAGCATACAGGAGAAAATGTGAATCAATTGAGTAGGATACCACATACCTGGATGGGCTTACCTAATAGTAAAAGTGAGACTGGTCTGTGGCTTTCTTTCCTTGTGTGGTCTCTATTAGGTTTAGGTATTAATGTTTTTCTTGTGTTGTGAAAAGAATTTGAGCCTTTTTCTCCATTTTATATGCTCTAGAACAACTTATTGAACAATGAGCCCGTGTGGTCCTTGAAGACAAAACTCTCTGGGATTGGTGCTTTTAAGAAGTGTAGTTTTTAAGTACCTATTTCTTTTTTATCTACAGAAATTGGCCTCTTTGAGCTTTTCTTCGTTACTGGGTCAAATTTAGTAAATTACATTGTAGTCTTTGGTTTTTGTTGTTAAATTCATCTCCATAAAGATTTCACATGTTCTTTTATTTTTAGTATATTTTATTTCAATAGTTAACCTCTCTAATTTATTTAGCTAGTGGACTGGTTATTTTATTATTTTTATCAAAAAGAAGACAGATTTATTAATTAGATTGGGTTTTCCTATCTCCTGTTTCATTACTTTCTGGCTGTATATTTATGATTTCCATCCTTGTATTTTGTTTCATGGTTGTTGAGACTGGATTTGAATTCATTTTTTAATCATTTCCTATTTTTGTTTATTTGTGCTTCAGACTTAAAATGTTTCCACTGCTCTAAATATATCCCATAAACAGTGATGTTTTGTTTTTACTGTTATTTATAACACTCTGTAATTTTAGATTATATATCCCATTTTGAGCATGAGATGTTTAATAAAGGATTATTCATTTCATTTCTAGTTAAAATGGGTTTTTTTTGCCTTATAATTCTAATTTTTAATGCAGTTGTATGTGACATTTAAGAATATTTCTACTCTATGGAATTTATTGACGGTCTCTTTATATTCTTATATATATAATCATTTTTTGTGATTGTTCAAAATGCAAATGAAGAGAAGGTATATTCTGTATTACTTGGGTGTGTAGTTTCACATACATAACTTTAATCTGCTTTACCAGTACATGATTAGGTCTTCTATTTTTTAAAAATTTTGTGAATTATATCTGCTTTATGCTGACACTGGTGGCTTAGTATCTTGTATTTCTAAAGTATTTTTATTAGTATATTTCATTTTGTAGCTTCTTGACTCTACTGCCATTTCTGATTTTTAAAGAAGTGGTGTTATCTAGTGGTTGTATATTCCTGTTTATGACTTTATTGTAAATTGTGGCTTCAACATTAGAACATATCTTTCCTTGGCTTCTTCAGTGATTTCGGCCCTGCATTTCATTTTGTGTGATATTAATATCACAAGCCCTGCTTTGCTTTGCTTTTGATTTATTTGGCATGGCTTTCTTTGATCATGCTTTATTTTTAGCCATTTGAATTATCTTGTGCTAAACGTGTTCGCCTCCTATGCAACGTACAACCAGGTCTTTCTTTGTAACTCAAACTGAAAATGCTTTTTAAACAAGTGGGTTAATATCATTTGCATTTATTGATAAGATAGCTTGATGTCTGCTCTCTTATCATTCTGTGGGTATCATGTTTGCTGTGTTTCTCTATGTCATGTATTGTCTTTGTTCTTTATAAATCGTGTTAGAATTTTAAAATGTTCATAGTTCTTTTATACCAGATACCTGTGCACTTGTACCTTTTTGGTGTCCTTACCACCCTGTTTCCTTATTTAATCTTTTATTACCACTGTGTCGGTGGTAAAAGTTTCTTTGACTCCCACCCACAGCCTATGCAATTACTAGGTTTATTCTTTCCCGTAACCCACTTTGGTCCCCTATGATTTTTTCAGTGGCATTATTTATCGTAAAAATATGTAAAACATTTAGATGTAATTTTCTGATGTTTATCCCTGCTTCATTTGAGTCTTAGATTGCATTTAAGTTTAAGTACACTTCATGTCTATCCTACAGCCTTTGCCCACATCTTGTCTTTCGAGATCACGAACTTCTCTGTCTTGTTTCCTTTTCTTTCATCTTCCCCAAAATTCACCTGCAGCTTCCTCTATGCTTGCTTCTCTATCAGAAGCTTTGCCTCCCAAGACTGTCCCATCGGTATCTGTGCACCCATTTACTCCCTGGTGCTTTCTCTCTTCCAAGCAGCTTTTTGTTTGTTTGTTTGCTTACTTGTCTGCTGATTTTGCTTTTGTTTTGTTTTGTTTTGTTTTGTTTTGATTCTCTAGTTCTCCATAAAGACTTGCAGCATGACCACAAGCGTTTTCTTGTTAGAGATAAATTTGGTTCCATTCCTTCCAGTTGTGATGAAGGCATGGCTTTTTGTATAATTCAATGTGATGTATACAATATGTTAGAAGATTTAGTAGAGATTTATGGAGATCTTCATAATTAGAAGATCATAATGGCCACCACTAATTTATCCCAAAATAGCCATTTTATAAATTTTTGAAGTATTTGATACTAATGGCAATGAATAGCACTCTATTATAATTTAAGTGAACTGATTTTATTTAAAATCTTTTCCAGTTTTATTGAAATATAATTGACATAGAACTATATATTAGTTTAAGGTATATAATATACTGATTTGATATATGGATATATTGCAAGATGATCACCACAATAAGTTTAGTTAATATCCATCATCTCATAAAGTTACAACTGTTATTTCTTCTGATGAAAACTTTTAAGATCTACTTTCTAACAACTTTCAAATATGCAGCATTGTGAACTATAGTGACCATGCTATACTTTACATTTCCAGAACTTATTTATCTCATAACTGCAAGTTTGTATCTTCTTGACCACATTCACCCATTTTCCCCACCCACCCCCATCCCCACTTCTGACAACCACCGATCAGTTCTCTGTATCTATGAGTCAGGCTTTTTTTCAGTTCCACATTTAAGTGAGATCATACAGTATTTGTCTTTCTCCATTATAATATTTTATATTTAAATTTCCTATAATAATAGTAACTCGTAAGTGGAGTACATGGGTTGCTTGCATCAAATGCATTATTCTAACAAACTGACATTTTTGGTGTATACTCGTGTAAGTTGTTTTTTGCTTCCCCAAAATTAACTCTTTCCCTTCCCCCTTCTTCCCTGCAAATTAGGGCATTAGTAATGCGCTAATTGGCTGTTTTTAATATCTCTAGGCCTCAGTAACTGCATTATGAAGTGAGCACAAATGTGGCATCCAAATCAGTCACCTCTTGAACATAATAGTTCATGATGCAGTTGCAACAAGAAGGGCTTGTAGATGTCAATATTTTGTATCACCCTTTCTGAGAAGAGTTAGTTTAGGTGACTTTTAATATTAGGTCATCACTTAAGCTTTCAAATAAAAATAGAGAAAGTTCCATTTTAGTTTCTATTGTACTTTCAAAATAATTCAGGATGGTGACACAAATACCGGGGTTTAATAACCGGTGCACGGTATTAAACACTATTTAACATCTCAGATCAGATGCAAACAGAACCTTGGTTTATCCAGATATCCACTCTTTTTCTATGTATCGCATGGGTTTTAAGATAACATGGCTTCAGGACCATGTCTAGGACTAAAGTGTGCTAAATTGCACCAGGATAGTTTCCTAACCCTTGTTTCAATATTTACTCAAAAAGACATGTGATCCACTTGGGCCAATGAGATGTGAAGAGAAGCACATTTTCATCTTCTGGGGAAAAAGTTTCCTTTTTTTTTTTTCTTTTTTTCTGGGAGAACTTCAAGAAATATCATTACAATGTGTCAGGTCTTTCAGGAGGGAGCATGACATTCTGCATATCTTTGCAGCAATCCGATACCACAAAGACACCAACCACAGCATGAAAACAATACGGTGCTTGGAAAAGCAGAGTCAGAGAGGCCCTTGGATCACTCTGTAACCTTTCCGACACCTACTTCATATAAAAATTTAATCTATGAGCCAAGAATTACCCTAGCCTTTCATAAGAATATGAGTTAGATTTTTTTAATTGCTTAATTCCAAAATCACATTAACTAATCTGCTTATATTGTTTAGCTGTTTGTAAAATCATACTTTTTAAAGCATGATTATTTGTTAAATCCAAATTAAACATATAATCTATAGTGAAAAGTCATTGGTCTAGGCATAAAAACACAAAAGTATATTATTAAATGAGAGGTTAGGAATTTTCAAGACTTATTTCCACAACATCAAAAATAAATAGGAATTTGCCTAAGTACTTACAGGGATTATGAGTTTGCTAGTTTATAAGGTGTATCTTCCATTCTCGGAGAAGCCTATTTTTTTTTTTTAATATTTTATTTATTTATTTGACAGAGATAGAGACAGCCAGTGAGAGAGGGAACACAAGCAGGGGGAGTGGGAGAGGAAGAAGCAGGCTCATAGCGGAGGAGCCTGATGTGGGGCTTGATCCCATAACGCCGGGATCACGCCCTGAGCCGCTGTGTTAAGTGTCCCGAGAAGCCTATTTTTTAACCAGTTACAATGTATCTGAAGGATATGGAACAATCCCAAACTTGTTGCACTTTACCCCCATTTTCAAATATAGGAAATCCACAGACACTACCTCATTCTTATGCAGAAAAACTGTATCTGTCAGATAAAAGTCATTGTTTTCATTATTGCATAATATATTTTCTTATCAAAGTGAAATTTTCATCTCCATTTTAGCACGGCATCTCCAGAATCACAATGATGTCATACATCACGTATAATACTTTTCAACATCCCGTACAAATAACAGAGGACTTTATAAGTTCTTGGGTTGCTTTTGTTGTTGCTGTTGAATTTAAACATTCCCTACAGATCTGCCTAATCCAATAACGGTATAATTATTCTAAATGCCTTGTAAGCCCTGAATCTGCTGTTTTAAAATTATTTTTACAAATATAGTTCATGCGTTTTTTTCATTTTACATTATTTAACAAGTTGAGCACACGTTGTTTTCAAAATTTGATTTCTTTTCTTTAATGTATCTTTCTTTGTCTATTTATAAAATATCCTTTCAGTGGTGGCAAAATTCCACCCCTGCATCTCTGGATTATCTTTCTAAGTAAGTGAAATAAAAAGTTGGAATAATTTTAATGTCCTTTTGATCTGAGATGTTAAATAGTATATTTTGTGTCACCGTCCTGAATTATTTTGAAAGTACAATAGAAACTAAAATGGAACTTTCTCTATTTTTATTTGAAAGCTTAAGTGATGACCTAATATTAAAAGTCACCTAAACTAACTCTTCTCAGAAAGGGTGATACAAAATATTGACATCTACAAGCCCTTATTGTTGCAACTGCATCATGAACTATTATGTTCAAGAGGTGACTGATTTGGATGCCATATTTGTGCTCACTTCATAATGCAGTTACTGAGGCCTAGAGATATTAAAAACAGCCAATTAGCGCATTATTAAGACCCGAATGTAGCTCTTAATTTGCTCCTCCAGTCCAGATTCTAAACCAATGTGATATTCTATCTCAAATAAAGGAGGATTTTCTAAAGATGTGTTCATTCTCTTTTATAAGCCAAATTAAAAAAAAATCAAGTTCTTTACATGAAAATGATTATTCCCCCTAAAGAAAATGGAAAGCCAAATAAATTATGTAATACAACATATTAATAGATAATGAAAATGTCAGGTGGATTTTATGGAATCTGGGATAAAAATATCACCAATAGCCAAACTGATTTTGAAAAAAAATGTGTCTATACTTGCCTGATGAGGTGTTACAATGTTTGAACATATATAAATGTGTACATATGGCATAAAAATAGAAAAATTATTGCATGCCAAATGGATGGCTATAATAACTATTATTTTTAATATACAGCTCTGAACAGACTGACATTTTCCACTTCAGCTAACTGTTCCTAAGCATTACTAAATCTTTCAACTTACTCTATTTTCCTTCTGAGATTCAAAAGCCACTATTGATAACGCTTCCACTGTGGGTCAATATTTCTTCGTCTGTTGTATTGAAACTTAAAGAAAGCCCTCTATATAATTCTTTTGTATATTTACCTCTATGAAATAAGTTCTGAATTTTTTTAAATCTCCTTGAAGGAGAAAAATAGACAATCTTTACATAGGCAAATAAAATTGCTGCTACGTTAGTCTTTTCCTATGATAAAGCAGATAAAAGTTAAAATATTTTGACGTGGGGAAGGGTAATATTGGAGTTAAGGCAGGATTTAGGAAAATGAGAGGTAAACATACAATAAATGGATCTTGAAAACTCTTGGAGGGACTTAGGTCAGAAGCCAAAAAGACAAATGATTCCTGCTCAAAATGAAGACACAATTTAAAAAACACCCACTCCTATTCATTACTGCTCAAAATGTGATAAATTATTGGAAATATTTTAACATAAATCAATGACAAAATATTGCCTTTGGGACTCCCAAGGTTTCTCTCTTCATGACCAGTTATTAGGGGCTGAGAACTCATTAAATAAATGAATTATTTTTATCTTTTTTATTTTTTTCATAATAATATTTTTATTATATTATGTTATTCACCATACAGTACATCCCTGGTTTTTGATGTAAAGTTCGATGATTCATTAGTTGCATATAACACCCAGCGCACCATGCAATACGTGCCCTCCTTACTACCCATCACCAGCCTATCCCATTCCCCCACCCCCCTCCCCTCTGAAGCCCTCAGTTTGTTTCTCAGAGTCCATAGTCTCTCATGCTTCATTATTTTTAAAATCTAAAGTAAAAATCTCAATCATCTGTAACTGAAAGAAAAGGAAATATTAGCTTTAACTAAAGAGGCATGTATTAAAATAGAGTAGGCTGTAAGTTTCAGCTATCTTCAATGCTGTGCACTTTGAAGAGATATCATGCCATGCAGCCTTTAAACAACAACCAAAACCTTATCCCTATGCTTTTGAAGCTCATGAAAGTTCACAAGCATCATGTTGCTAGATGTTTTAAGATTAAATCATAATTGCATTATTAAAAATCTACAAGTGATATTTTAAATCTGGCTTACTGAGATGAAATATTGGTCCTTTTGTCCTTTTGAATTTTGAACATATTTTAAACTTACTAAACATTAAATAAAAATATATGCTCGCTTTCTTACATATAGGAGTAGATTTTTCCAGACCATACTATTAAGGACATGTTTCAAAATGTCTAACTTTGGATAAATAGATCATCAATCACCAGGTATGTTTGCATTATTCATTGGAAACAGTGTGCATTAAATTGTGAACGTCTTTCCTCCAGTTCCATGCTACTGAGAAGAATCAATAGATGGCACTGAAATTAACTGTAAAAAAGGCTGTTGAATTTGTCTAAAATGATCTACTCATCAATCAAGTTAAAAATCATTTGGGTTCTGATACAGCTTTGTGGATGTCCAAATGATAGCAGGATTATGCTAAAGAGGAATTAGTAACACTAGGTCAATCTGAGGTAGAAACTACAAATATAATACCTCTTTGGCATATTTATCAATACCTTGATAATGAGATTGAAATTTTATTCAATAAGGAAATGGCTATCACTAGCTTTGGAGAGTTCCATAACATTGCAGGTCTCTGGGAAAATTATTGGAGGCATGCTCAGTAGCCCCTCAACTACCATAAGAGGTAGTGGGACTTTGCACAGGAAGAATGGCCTCCCGCCCACGTTCCAATTCTGATCCCAGGTGAGACATTGCAGTGGAGCAAGTGATCTCAGTAACTGGGCGGTATGGGGACATACCTGGCATTAAAGGCAATGTGGGATTGGCCACATCCCGTTTCTGTTCCCCTTTGCTGTGGGTAAATGGAAGTTTGACGAAAAGCCTGCAAAAGCCTGGGTCCCCGGTTGCCTACGGTGAGCAGCGCCCCCTCCTGCCCCATGTTCGAAAGGCAGCTTAAGCTTAAAAGCACCAGTTTGTTAAACCCTGAGATTGGAAAGTCACATCCTAGAGCGGTGTGATGCAGCCCGTCACAACTGGCACGAGACTCTTGGTCTTACACATACCCACAGCCCACAGGAAGCCACTGGAGAGGACGCACCACTAAAAAGAGGGAGCAAATCAAACGCAAGGAAAATTTGACCCAACAAACAGGATTCAGCTGAAGAGCGGGGTGGTGAACGCGCAGTCCAGAGAGCATGTCATATTAAAAAAGGTGACACCCGTGATGAGGGAGTGCTGTCCATGAGAAACAAAACAAAACAACACTGCCAGAGGATTTAAACTCTTTAAATATTTGGACAGTAATTTCTAGGTGATTGACAGTTATCTCAGAGTATTTTAGCAGCAGCTGTATGTTAAAGTAAGGGGAAAAAATCCAAGCAGTCATTGTTAATTAAAAGAAAAACAAACACTGCGCAATAAATGAAACAATCATTGGAGATCACTTGGCCCAGCACAGAACATGATATTGAAAATGATAATAAAGTAAAATGATACTAATGTAAAATCAAATAACGTGATAGACAGGAGATGAATTTTAAGTGGATGAGAAAAATAGAAGCGAAAATGGTTGTGGAGACAAGAGAAATCTTTTAACCAAGAGACCAAAGGCCAATAGATATACACTGTCTAAAATTGATAATGTAATGAAAATCATAAGCATAGTCCTTAAAAAGAGGGGTCGAAGTAAAGAACTGAAAGTGATTAATTCTGCAGAAGAATCTGGGCCCTGGAAATGTGGTCACAAAAACCTGACCAGTGTCTTTGATGTCGTACTTTTAGTACTCTGTGATTTTTTTAAAAAAAATACAATGTATATATTACGATAGAATTCCAAGTTTGACATTTAAATTGTTAGTCATGTTTCTGCACCTTGCACAGCCTGTGAATATGTTCCCTGCAAAACTTTGGCATAACCAAAAACACATCTGAAACTTACATTTCTTGATAAGCTAAAAATAGGACATGGGGTTCACCTGAAGTTTCCTAGTTCTCTGAGCAGGATGGATTAAAGTGCTCCTAGGCACGACTGAAGTGTTTACAGTTCAAGCACCCAAGGCACCTCTTCATAAATTTGCCCTCCTGTCGCTCTGGAGAACCCCCAGGTCCTTGTGTGTCACCCAGATTGAGGATTATCCACTCACAGTTTCTAATGCGCACCGTGTGAAATGCCTTTGGAAGAACGCTGTCTAAAGTCATTTATAAGATATTCGAATATTTAGTAAAATGTCAGGGCAAAGACTTTTTACTGCCCGCCACATGTCACCGCAGTCTACCGTAGACAATGAAAATTATATCTTAAAGTCATTTATTTTCCTCCTCCAACACCATGTTTCTCTTTGTTGAATTGTTTACAATGCCAGCTGTAGGACTGTCAATATTTAAAGGGTAAAAATATGTTTTATAAATGAGCCCGCTGAAACCATTTCTAAAGGCTGGCCAGGATTTACTCAGTTCCATAAATAAATTGCTGCGTTAATGCCATGCCATGTTTTCAGAAATTACTCACCGTTCTAAACACATGCAATGCTTTTATGGGTGTTGAAAATATACAAATAACAAGTTCCATAAAACCACTGTACTAACATTGTTCAAGTAAAGGACTTTAGGACTCCAGAGGCGTGGGTGGTCAAGGGGAAATCTGAAGGTGAGAAATCTGAGGGGCAGACAACCATGAGAGACTATGGACCCCGAGAAACAAACTGAGGGTTTCAGAGGGGAGGGGGTTGGGGGATGAGGTAATAGGGTGATGGGTGTTAAGGAGGGCACGTGTTGTATGAACACTGGGTGTTATACCCAACTAATGAATTATTGAACATTACATTAAAAACGAATGATGTACTATACAGTGGCTAACTGAACATAATCAAAATAAATTAAAAAACTGGAAAAAAAAAAAAGGGCCAAGGGGGAACAAAAACACTTGAAGCAGAGGGAAAAGCATGGAGTGGTCCAATGGGATGCCTGGAATTACATTCAGATAATTGTAAGAGGCTCTCCATGGCTGGAATCCATGACACAGAAGGTGAAGTGTCAGGGGATACAGTTACTCAAGGGACTAATGTGTGTGGAATGCCTATTTTATGCAGATGATGCCCAAAGTGCTTTGCAGATGACAACTCATTGAACTAGACCGAGATTGTAATACTTTCTTAGGATATGGGAATCGACAAAACTTTTGAGGAAAGAAGTGATCTGATAAAATTAGTTTTGGCAGAAAAGTGCTGAGGACAATAGTAAGGAAAGACTAAGTGTGTGGGATATGGGGGATGTGGGATGTCTCGAAGGAAAAAAAAATTACGAATCACTGTTCATATAGTTTAATTATGAAATTTACAGCACAATCAGTAAAGGAAAGAATGCCTCTCAATATGGTAGAGATAAAGAAGTAGACAGAAATTACAAAGTTAAACATAGCTACGGATGTATTTTCTTGGTTAATTGAGTTACACTTCTGAGTAGTAACACATTTATCAAATATTTATGAAAATCATATTTAAAATTTTAACTTTCAGAATCATTTCAGAGTGTATATAGTGCTTATTACTGATGGCAACACAGATTAGTATTTTGACATTCCAATCTTTAAGCATCCTTATTTGTAAGGAAACATTTAAAGATAGCTTTAAAAAATTTCTATTTAAAGGGATTTTTTGCATTTACTTGCAAAGTATAATATTTACTTAATGATATTTTCATGTGAATAACAACTGTGCTAAGTTGTATTTCTGTAACTTAAAATTTGTAGGTCCTGCTTACCTAAGGCTGTAATGAATATGATTAGCAAATAAATAACACAAGCTATTGTTTTTGTTTAAAGAAATAAGTTGACTTTTAAAGATATTAAATAACTGGAAATATTTAAAATATTAAATGTTAAAATGTATAAGTATATGTATCCATGTTGTTCCCTTTCCTGCACTCCCGGTTCTTTCTGAAAATCCATATTTATCTGGTGTCATTTTCCTTTTAGCAGAAGAACCTCCTTCAACAAGGACGAGTTTCCCTGCACTGCAGGTCTGCTGGTGGGGAATCCTTGAGGTTTGGTTAAGTCTGAGAAAGTCTTTATTTGTCCTTATTTGAAAAGATCTTTTTTTTTTTTTTTTTTTTTTTTTTTGCTGGCTATGTAAATCTGGGATGAAAGATTTTTTTTTCTCTTTCAGTGAGTTAAAGATATTGCTAGATTTTCTTTTTCACTTGCATAGTTTTTGATAAATGAATAATCTGCTGACCTCTTCAGTTTTGTTTCTCAGGATATTATGTGCCTTTTATAATTGGCTTCTTTTAAGCTTTTGTTTTGAGCACTAGTTTTGAAAAATCTTATTATTATGCCACTTGGTGTAATTTTCTTCCTCCTCCTCGTCCTCCTCCCCCTCCTCCTCCTCCCTCTCTTCTTCCTCCTCTTCATCTTCCTTCCCCTCATATTTCATTGAACTGCTTGCATCTAAGGGTTTATAATTTTCATCAGATTTGGTAATTTTTCAGCTGTTATTTCTCCAAATATCTTTCTTTCCCTTCCCCATGGGTATATCCCATGGGTATACTTCCTTACATTTAATGAATTTTTCCCACACACACTGATTCTCTGTTTTTTTTTTTTTATTTCTTGTTTTATGGGTTCTTGCTGCGTCTTCATATTCACGAATCTTTTCTTCTGCAATGTTAAATCTTCCATTGGTCCCATCCAGTTTATTTTTCATCTCCAACATTGTGATTTTAATTTCTAGAAGTTTGATTCTGGTTTATTTATAATGAACATATCTATATTTAACATTTGAGCATATGGAAAGCAGTTATAATAACTTTTTATTTTCCTCGTTTCCTGATTCTAACATCTGTGTTATTTTGGGGACTGTTTCAACAGATTGATTTTTTTCCCATCATCACGGGTCATATTTTTCTTTGCATGCCTTGTAAAGCTTGGCTGGTTGTCACATATTATTAATTTCATTTTGTTGAGTGCTAGTAGGTTTCTCTATAGAGAATATATATATATATATATATAGATTAATAGTATGCATATATATATGATTTAGCTTTTCCCTGGGATTAATTTCAGTGATATGATCACATTTCACATTGCTTTTAAAATCTGTTGGGTGATACGTGAATAGTGTTTGGTTTAGGGCTTAGTTGATTACTAAGGTCAGGACCTTCTAAATACTCTACCAAATGGTCCACTATTAAACAAATTTCCCAGTCTGGATGGTAACAAGAAATATTCCAGACCCTGTGTATTCCTGGAGATGCTGTTCCCTTCCATTCTTTCAGGTACGTTCCTTACATGAATGTATCAATCAGTAATCGGTTGAATACCCATGGAGGAGGAGACTCTACATATCCAGAAGGTTCTCCGGTACTCCATCCTGTATCTAGCTGCCTTGATTTTCCTGGACTCTCAGCTCCATCTCCTCAACTCAGGAGTCTGCAGGGCTCCATCTCTGTTATCCCTCCCATGCTGCAGTTTGGAAACTCTCAAGGCAGTAAGCTGAGGCACTTTCCAATGACATCATCTGCTCGCCATCTCTCAGGGTTCATTGCCCTTCATTGACTGATATCTTGAGGACATAGAAAACTGTTCACATTTATTTTGTCCAGGCTTTTGCATTTGTTTGTTTGTTATTTCAATTGGAAAGGGAATTCTGGTCCTTGTTACTTCATTTTTGCCAGCCATGGGAGTCCCAAAATTCATTTGTGAATTTACTTATAAGACAACATAATGTATAAAATAACAACATTTTACTCTGGGTATTAAATCACACACACGTAACATTATAAGAAAATACTATCACAAATGATGAAGTTCTGGCAGATGAAATCATATGACTACAAGATTATTACATGTTGCATAAAGTGCTATCTATATATTAGCTCAAGTGGACAATGATAAGTTCAGGTGATTTTTTATATTCCCAGAGAAATCACTAAAATATAAACAAACAAGCAAACAAACCAAGAAAGTTTAGTTAAAAGCTAGTAAAGAAAATTTAATGGAAGACTAAGAATATTAATCATTCCAAAATTAGACAAGACACTTATAACAAAGAGTTAAAAATAAGTTAGAAGGGGAGAAAAATAGCAAAATTGGGTATTAAGTCCCAAAATAACAGTAACTAAATTAAATATAGATCAAACATACCAATTACTAGGCAGAGACTATCATTAGATTTAAAACAGAACGAGACCAACTATAAGCTATCCACAGGAGATGTGTTTTAAAAATAAAGATGCAGGGGCGCCTGGGTGGCTTAGTTGGTTAAGTGTCTGCCTTCTGCTCAGGTCAGGATCTCAGGGTTGTGGGATTGAGCCTGTCATTGGGCTCCCTGCTCAGCGGGGAGTCTGCTTCTCCCTCTCCCTCTGCCCCTCCCCTGTGCTCGTGCTCGCTCTCTCTCTCAAAATACATAAATAAAATCTTTTGAAAAATAAATAAAATAAATAAAGATGCCATACGTTAAAACTAAAACAATGGACAAAAATTAAGCATAAGAAGGCATCAGTGGCTACCTTAAAATCAGTCAAAACAGATATTCAGAGATAAGAGACATTAGCATAAAGACAAATATTTCAAAATGACAAAAGGATCAACTCCTGAGACATAGCCATAAATATATTTCCTACCTCCCTCTTACTTATATTAAAACATTTCAAATTTATGCCCCAAATATAAAAGGATCCTTTTCTTTCTTTCTCCTTTTGTCCTTTCTCCAGCTCTTTTCAGAAAATTTAAAATTCCTTAAATAGAAGTATCTATCTATAATGAAACTAGTTAGGTAGGACAGGAAGTAGGTAGGGTACAAAGTTACACTGACATTCAGACATCATCGGATAGAACTGTGTGTCACCCGTAAGAGAGATTGCTAGTTTGATGCTATAAATTGTACCACACGCCCACTGTAAAATAGTAAGTTAAATAACCGTATGTATTATTTGTATGTTGTATAAAGTGTTATACTTTCAACTCCTGATTACATGAGTTTGTTTTAATAGAAGAAAGTATCATTCTTCTGCATGTAGATGTCCAATTTTCCCCACACCATTTGTTGAGGAGACTGCCTTTTTTCCATTGGATATTCTTTCCTGCTTTGTTGAAGATGAGTTGACCATATAGTGTGGGTCCATTTCTGGGTTTTCTGTTCTGTTCCACTGATCTATGTGTCTGTTTTGTGCCGGTACCACACTGTTTTGATGATTATAGCTTTATAATAGAGCTTGAAGTCAAGAATTGTGATGCCTCCTGCTTTGGTTTTCTTTTTCAACATTCCTTCGACTACTTGGGGTCTTTTCTGGTTCCGTACAAATTTTAGAATTGTTTGTTCTAGCTCTGTGAAAAATGCTGGCATGATTTTGACAGGGATTGCATTGAATACGTAGATTGCCTTGGGTCGTAGACTTCCCTTTTGAATTTCACAAAGCACTGGGGGAGGGGAAACATTTTAGTGTCTTGTAATGTTTATAAGTGAACATAGACAGTTTTGAAAATCAATGGTCAATATGAAGAGTAAAAATTTTCAGATTTGAATGTAATATCTTCCAAAATTTGCAGGAAAATATATCAAAAACATTTTAAAAACTTTAACTACAAACTTCACCGAACTAAAAAATCCAAAAGTTGTGTGGATTGCCTGACATGAAGCTCTGGAGAACTAAATGTTATTTATATGAAATTTGGCTGGTTTTGCTGTTTAGATTGCGCCTGAACGAAAGCCAAGTGCTTTAGAATTTTACTTCGGGAAATGAAAGCTTCACACAACTCCACAGTCACAGGTGTGTACTGTTCTCTCTTTTTGCCAAATTTCCCTAGATTTGTGTATTTTAAACTACACTTGTTCCATTGTTCCATTTCAGTGAACAAGGTATTTTTTGGGGGGAGATTAATTCCCCAATTAATTCCCCCCTATTTTAGTGAAAACATTTGCCTAAAATGAACTGCATTGGATTTATATTATTTTTATTTGTTATATGAAGTAAAATAAAGCATAATTTTACTGAGTTAATAAATGTACTCAATTGAATTTGTCCAGTGCTAGAAATGATGTATATCTTGATATGTGTCCTGTATTTAAGAATATTTTCACCTTATGAATGTTGAACTTCAATAAAAACTTCCACAGTGTAAATGTAATCAATCGTATTTTATTTAGCTTTTCTTTTTTATGTTTAACACTTTTTACTTATAATAAATATATTCTGATATTTT
This sequence comes from Ursus maritimus, assembly GCF_017311325.1. Classification (NCBI taxonomy): domain Eukaryota; kingdom Metazoa; phylum Chordata; class Mammalia; order Carnivora; family Ursidae; genus Ursus; species Ursus maritimus. Next base: position 53,506,734 of record NW_024423897.1, read on the forward strand.
GTTTCTGTGTCATCTTGTTGTCCTATTCATTACTACCTTTTCCCTACTTTGTTTCGTTTTGCAGATGGCTGATACTCTCCCCACCCCCACCAACCAATTTTCCGGCTTCTGGTCCAGCCTGATTTCTTCATAAAGAAGAAGTTTGGGCAATGGGTGGTGATGTCTCTGGTAGCTGCTTGCCCAATTCCCTCAGGTGGTGGTTCCCTCCTTGGACATAGTTCTTGATGTGGAAATGTTGGGGTTCAGAGCAAACTGTCAAGAAAGAATTCTTGAGATGTCTTGCATGCAAAAAGGTGGTTTTATTAAAGCCTGGGGACAGGACCCTAGGGCATAAAGATCTGAACTGGGGTTGTGAGGAATGACTGATTATATACTTTCAAGTTGGGAGGGGATTTGGGAAAGCACAAGCCCCCAGGGAATTTTAAAAGCAAGGTTTCCAGGACCCTGAGGGGGTAACTATTGTTGGGAAAGGTCATTTATTACTGTTCAGCAAAGACTCAGTCATGAGACCCTTCAGATGTATATCAGTGGGCCAAATGCTTGGGGGATGACTGCTAACATATATCTTGGGGAGGTAGAGATAAAGGGTGTTTCCAAAGGAATTACACGTTTTAAAGTAGACTCATAGGATCCTGGGGGGGTTGTTGGGCTAAGATTGCCTTTTGCCCTTAGCAGTGTCAATATCAAGGCAGCTGAGCTCCCCGAGGAAGGTCGCTCCGCCTGTTTCAAGGACCTGTCAAAGGGCTGTAAGTAGTAAGGAAATTTAATTTTTTCTTTTGTCCATATTTCCCACATCACTTCCCACTCGGGAGACCCACTGTAGTGCCACATCCTCACATCTGGGATCACCAACTCCCCTGTTCTCTCTTCCAATCCTGTTTTGCTGTTACTCACTTCTGGGTTGTCTCATTCTCCCCTGAATGCCCTTTAAATATTTCTATCAATGTTGTAACCAGTTGTTATATTAAATCCCACCGATTAAGCTACCTGGCATGGATTTTGTTTTCTTGAATGGACTCTGATTTGTATAAACTAAAAAAAAAAAAATTAAAATTAAAATATAATTAAAAATTTAAACTTTCTATTTAGTGTATAGGATAAGGGAGGTGTTTTATGTCTTTTTTTCCTCCATATGATAAACAGTTGCCTGCACACATGTGTTTGGAAGTCCGTCTAGACACTGTGTCTCCTGATGTCATTGTAATAATGTATCGTGTTTCTATATAAGTCTCTTCAAGTTCTGTTTCTCTGATCTCCGTATTCTGGCCTATTTTTCTCTACTTTCACTAGCACTATATCCCTCTCTTAACATAGCATTATGTTTAATTTTATGCTTCTTTATAACAGATATCTCACAAAATACTTTCCTTAAAGTTGTATTGACATTTATTTATTCTTTACTTTTCTATGTGAATTTTAGTAACAGCATTATCAGGTTTTGTGTGAAATTCTCCCGGTATAGCAAAACATTACAGATTAATTTGGGGGCAATTGATATCCTTCTACTTCATGTCCCTATACATGAATATCGTAATATATTTATTCAAGAATTCTATGTAATTTAAAATGTTTTATTTTTACTCAAGTAAACACACCACACATCTATTTACATGGTTTCATGTATCCCTTTTATATTTTCCGGTATTATGAGTAGATTGGATACTCAGTCATATTTCACATCTGTATTTAAGAATCATAGGTGTTTTATATATTGATCTGGAATGGAATAACCATATTCAATATGAATTACTAGTTGACCCATACAGTCTCTCTTTTTTCTTCAGTATACAATCCTATTATCTCTAAATAAAAATGATGATACTACTTTTCTCCAATCCTTATGATTTTATTTTATTTCTCTAAGTTATGGCACTAAAATTAATCCACATGTTTTGTGTGAACTGAAACAATTATAAAGGCGTACTTGTTTTGTTCCTAACCTTATTGGGAAGTTTCTACGTGGGGAAAAGGTGATTATAAGTTTAATAAATATATTTTGCAAGTTTACACATGTTCAGCGCTCTTCTTAGCTTTCCGGAAAAGCATTTTTTTGCGGTTATTCATTCATGAATGCTGAATTTAATTATTTTTATTTGCTAATTTAGTCTTGATAAATATTTGCTAATTTAGTCTTGATAAATATTATGCTATAGTTTTTAATGATCATTTTGTTGGTTTTAAGGTCATGATTTTATGTTATTTTATATATTTATTGTAAAGGTTTAAAACTTTTTAACCATTTAAAACAATAAAATGAATTTCGAAACCTGTCGGTATCTGTGGTTATAATACATTTTATTGTCACCTAGAAATAAATTTAATCTTCAGAAACTAAACACAAACTTAACATATCACTTTAAAATTAATAGGTACAATTAACTCACTTAAATCAATATGTAGATACATGTGTATAAACAAACATATTCACCCCTTAGACTGTAACTTTTTATCCAGCCTTTCCCAGTGTGCATGTGTGTGATTTTTGATTAAATAAAGCTATGGATAACATTTTAATGAGGATGGTAAGATTTTTAACTCTTAGTTTTTCTTGTACTAAAATACATCTGTGTTTACCCGTCAATATTAAATGATTGCTGGGGCACCTGGGTGGCTCAGTCAGTTAAGTGTCTGCCTTCCACTCAGGTCATGATCCTGGAGTCCTGAGATCGAGTCCCGCATCAGGCTCCCTGCTCAGTGGGGAGTCTGCTTCTTCCTCTGCCCCTCACTCTGCTGGCACTCTCTCTCTCAAGTAAATAAATAAAATCTTTAAATGATTGCTTAGCTGAGCAGGAAAAGGGAGTATGGCAGAGTTTCTCCTCAGCACTTTGGAAATAACCCTAACATTCATTCTGCCCTCAGTTCTCATTGTTACTCTTTTTGTTTGTTTTGACAATCTGGTATTTTTCTCTGTATCTTTAACAAATGTCTTTATTCTTAATGTCCTGCAATTTTACTTCTTCAGCTAGATATGGAGGTTTGAAAGTTTTTCTTTGTATTCAGATATCATTTTTTTAGGATTCATGATTTTTCTGTACACCTGAATAATTCTGCATAATTATCCCTTCAAATTTTGCTGCTTCACTATTTTCCCTTGTCTCCTTCTAGGAATCCTATTAGATGTTTTCTCAAGCTGTTAAATGTGTCTTCCGTTCACTTAATATTTTTACATATTTCAAATTTTCTGATATCTGAGCCATGTTCTTTGAGAATTCTCAGAACAATTTTAATATTCTTTTTTGTTTTTTTCCAGATCAGAATTTATTTCGTCTATTCATAAATTGTAATAAATGTGTTTTCATTTATGTGATTTATTTTAGCCTTTTTCTATCTACCTGCTTTTCAAAAACTTCTACCTATATGCTTTTATGTTTTCTTATTGTTTCAGCTAAAGACATCCCTTAATTTTCTTTTGATATATTTGAAACATGCACTAATTTTCTGTTTGATTTTCTTGACAATCTTTTTTTTTTTTTTTTTTTTGTACTGAGAATTTTGTTTGCAGACTAATTAAATACGTGACTTTCTAGCTCCTGTGAGTGATTCAGGTTCCTAATCCTATAACTATATTAAGGGCATAAAAAATTCAATTTCTAGGGGCTCCTGGGTGGCACAGCGGTTAAGGGTCTGCCTTCAGCTCAGGGCGTGATCCCGGCGTTATGGGATCGAGCCCCACATCAGGCTCCTCCGCTATGAGCCTGCTTCTTCCTCTCCCACTCCCCCTGCTTGTGTTCCCTCTCTCGCTGGCTGTCTCTATCTCTGTCAAATAAATAAATAAAATCTTTAAAAAGAAAAATTCAATTTCTAGGCCAACAGGCAGCCAAGCCCTAATTCCAAATAAAGTCATCTAGAAAGTAAACATGGGAGTGCTTTAAAAATATCATAGAAGGACTGTGGGTAGCTGAAGATAGTTTTTGAAGCCTGGGTCTGTGCCATCCTCAACATTAAAGACAAAATATATGACCAAAGTCTAGTATAATATTTCAAAATCTAAGAATGAGTGGAAGTGTGAAAACTAAATTTAATTTGTTATTTCTGATTATTTATTTCAGTAAAACGTTGTAACTATGCAATAGTGCCAAACATTTAGCTGTGTGCTCTTAATAGAGTGGTTTTAAGTTATTTCCTGTTTTGATTCATGTGTTTATTGTTTAAACATGTTGTGTTTGAGTGCCTGAAAGGATGCTATTATGTGTGATGGATGATGCCACTTTATGAAGGCTGGAAAAGTTATTGAGACTCTACATTTTACATTCTATTGGGTGGACTTAAACAGATGATCTATGCAAAGCCTGGTATATGGCTGTGGGGGAAAACAGACTAACAGCAAGAAATGTCTTGTGTCAGCAGAACATGGAAATCATAGGGTGGTAGTCAACTGCGTGAAAAGGGTGAAGCAACCTCAAATCTATCAGCAGTTCTTAGTCAGTCATCTAGAAAATTGTTAACAATAAACTGAATCCAGGGCAGACTATGTAAGCAGGAATGATGGAAAAATACAGAAATAACATGAAAGCAATAAATAGCTTTAGAAGAGGAATCCGGCTATTTTAACAAGACACAAATGGGTTCATTGAACATGTATCAATATAAAGGAGATGCTTACCACTGAATTTTAACTGGATTTAAACACTTGTCGGTAAAGTTAGTCTTTTTCTTCTTTGTTTTGTGCTTGTTTTTAAGCAGACACTATGACTAAATTTCAGTCGAACAAAATCGATACAATTAATAAGGGAAAATGACAATGTCAGTGTTATCGATAAAGATAAACCAAAGTGGAGTTTGGATGGGACTCAGTATTGTAAGAGAAAGGAGAAATTTGATGCCAGAAAATATGAAATCAAGTCCAAATTATGTGCAAAATAAAATGCTTAAATACATTATGTAGGGAAGTTTTATACCTGTGTAGGAGTAGTTAAGAGTCATGAAGTAATAAGGAGGATTAGATTGAAAGCACTGATAAAACTAAAGGTCTAGGAAATATAATGTAATTGTAATTAATTATTGATTCTGTAACTAACTAAAGATGGCATGTATTTAAAAGGATTTACTGTATAATGCAATACAATTTGGTCTGGACACAATTTCCCTAGAAATATTGATTTCCCTTGCTTATATGTAGAAGTAATCTAGATAAGTGATCTTTTTATCCTGGAAAAAAATAAATCATTTAACCTCTCAGTCTAGGATCAAAAGAAAGCAGTATTGAGTCAAAGCCTTCTTTAGAAGTCCATTTTTTTTCCTTCTTTTAAGGAATGTGATCTCAGAGGCAGGAGTAAGGGATGGAGGAGAAGGGCAAGGAAGGATGTGGGTACCATAAAGGAAGCGTTATCAAATTGACCGCTGCTCTGGGGACTACTGGCTAAGTTCAGCTCTGGGAGATAGAATTGGATAAGTATCCATCAGCTCTTGCTCCTTATTGTCTAAGAGTTCACCCAGTAAGGCATTAACTCTATTGATCTCTAGCTGCTGAATAGGCTTTGTCAGAAGTCCCCGCCACAGTGATAACACAGAAGTCCTGAGCATAGAAGCAAAAGCACAACACCATCCAGTATCGAAGTGCTGTCAGAATCCACTCCAGTGAAGGTGCAAGTGTGTGATTCTAATTAGTGCCCAGTGGCAGAGGGGTTCCTTTACCCCATTGCTGTCCTATTTGAGTCTCAGTTCTACCCCAGGAAAGGATTAGTGTTGTGAGGATGTGGAAAATAATTCTTTTGCTGGGAATGTGAAATGGCACAGCCACTAAGGAAAACTGTTTAAAGATTCCTACCAAAATTGAAAATACAACTATAATCTGATCCAGCAGTCCCACTTTTGGATATATATTCAAAATAATTAAAATCATGATCTCGAAGAGATACGTACACTCCCACGTTCATTGTAGCATTATTCAAGTAGCCACCATATGGAAACAACCTAAATGCCCATCAATGGATGGATGGATTTTAAAAACGTGGTATGTACTTGTACCGGAATATTATTCAGTCTTAAGAAAGAAAGAAATCTTGTATATGTTGTAGCATAGAAGAATCTTCATGACATTATGCTAAGTTAAATAATCCAGTCACAGAAAGATAAGAACATGATTCTATGTAGATACTCAAAATAGTTAAGCTCATAGAAACAGAGAGTAGAATGGTGGGTTGCTAGGCACTGGGGAGAAGGAAAAGTAGGGGGTTGTTCAAGATAAATAAGTTCCATAGATTCCTTGCACAACATAGTGACTTATGCTTACTTCACCGACCTCAGTTACACTTGCTTCCTGTGCTGAAAGGTCTATGCTTATTACATTACAATCACACAATGTGTTGAAAACTTAATTACAGAAGAGCCTAGGACAAGGCGCCTCCCTCGCATCTGGGTATTTCTCCTACCAGGATTTCCCTGGCACCTCATAGAACTCTCCAGATCTGTAGGAAGGGGCTTCCTCTCAGAAGAGTGGGCAGGCCAGCAATGCCTGGGGCCCAATTCCACATTCTGAGATGTCCGTGATGTTCAGCACATCCTTGTTCTGCCATCAGGACCTACCCTCATTCCCCACATGTGCCCCAAGCCACATAGCACAGTCTATGGGCTCCAACTGTGCCCTGTTTGCCTTCCTGGGAAACCCCACACTTCACCCACCCTGTCCAGGCCCTCAGGCATCACCCATGGTGTGCAAAAGAGGAAAACATTAAAAAAAAAGAAAGAAAACTTTTGGGAAAATCAAAGTTTCTGCTATTTAGTCTAGAAGGTGTTTAATCCTTAAAAGCATGAATCCTTTTACCCACAAATTTTCATCATCTGGACAATGCTTTCATATCCCCCTTTTAGAGTGTGTTTTTAGACATATCATAAAATTTTCAGGTTCAGGTCTCCTAGTTTTTCCTGCTGGAATTCATATGTTTTATAATCTACTGACTGCAGAAAAATCATCAATGACTCTAACTTTTATGATAAGGATCTCTGAAAACAAAAAAAGCCACAGCACAAAGTATCATAATCTTAAAAGAAAAGAACACATGCCCTCTGAGCAAAATGCAGAGTTTACTTAGCCGTTCATTAAACACTCTCTGACAGGTCTCCATGCTTTTATTGTGAACATGGACTGGTTTTGCCTTAAGGGCTTTAAAAAGAGTTTTTGCTCAATCATAGATATTTGCTTTTCTTAAGAACTTTGGGGACCATTACATCTCCTAACTCACAAAGAACTGCCTAAGAAAAGATATTTTATTTCTATTGAACTCCTGTCATATCCTGTTGAGTAGGTTAACAGAGCTATCAGACTATGATTACTACATATCAAGGGAATCACTCCAGAAAGGATTCACTCCAGGTTACCATTAAAGTATTTTGTTCTATTTCCAAAGAAATTACTGTATCTATGGGTTTAAATAAACCAATCAGATCATTTCCTATGTCAAAGAAAAAAAAACCCTTAGTATTTAGAATCCCAGCCTATACATTAAGTATATTTGTTTATTTTCATAAAGAATCAATATAGAAAATGAATAAAAGCTAAGCCTTTTATATATGGATGAAATTCTTTATATTACATGACCTATTAAAGATATTTTCATGTTCATTGTAGAAAAATCATATAATTTTGGAAACATTCTTAGAGAAAGTTTGTTCCCAAAATGTCATGTTTGCCCCAAATGTAATTATTGCCATTATGGAGTGGCGATAAATGAATTTACTTCCCTTGTCCTCAAATGATTTATATGAATACATAAAATCACTTCCATTACTTCAATATATCCTGCAAACCTATTGGAACTAACCTTAAAAATAAAACTGATGCCTCATCTTAAGGTAGGAATAGGAAGCTGTATTAGAGCTGTAGGAGATATTTAGTGATTCCATATGATTTGATTATTTTTTACCAATATTCAAAAAGAATAGAATTCAGGCTTGTGTCATTCAAGTTAAAACTTATGTTATGGGTTATGAAAAGTTTTTACTTCCTTTTTTTAAATTCAATAACTTGATTTTCTTTATTGTTGCCTATAAATCACTCCCTATAGCTACTAAAAATATGAACAAGAACTAATTATTTCAATTAAAATATTAACAGTTGATGAAAAATGAAACATAAATCATGGAATTTCCAGGCACCTCCATAAACACATTTTTATCCCCTCTCTACATATTCTCATGTTGCCACATCACAGATCTGTATTAAGAGTAAGATCATTATTTCAACTTGACCTAATGGTCAAGACTGAAGCAGTATATTGACTGCATTGGTTTTGATAATAAAAGTGGTGGAAATGATTTGGTTGTGTTGCCTTGGGGTCTGGTTAGATAGCAATGGATCAGTGCATCAAATCTGAGGATCTAACAAGGCAATTAGTGCACTGACCAGAGAGAGCAAAAGAAGGAGCGGAGGAAGGGAGATACACACACACACACACACACGCGTGTGCAGAGAAAAGGAGAAATTTAATGAATCTATAACTTTTATATTATATTTTTTTTTAAATTTAGGAACATAGCATGTTGGTCTTCTAAATGTACTGTACTGATGATAGTTTTTCTTCATTATGGGCATTTCCTATGGATCTTTTATACCAAGTTCTTTACACCAAGTCCTTTGAAGAATTAATGCACTCCTATTCATAGCTATCATTTATAGAAGTTGTGAATGAATGCTAATTATAATTTGATATAATTGATAAAAATGTTTCAAACAGATAGGTTTGAAGTTTAAAAAAAAAAGCAATGATGTGTCACTTACAAGATGGATACTTGGCAGATAGAAAGCTACACTAAGATGCCCCTTCTCCTTATTTCCTTCCCTGTATTTATTTCCAAGCCCAGCCTGGTACTTGTAGTAACAGGATTGTTGTTGTTTTTTTTTTCTTAATTTGTTTCAGAGTTGCAGAGAGGGCTTAGTAGGTCATTTGGACCTACTTAGTTGGTCATTTGGACCCCACTTTCTCCCAAAGTGATATGAATTTAAAGTCCAAGCCTCAAAAGAATATCAGAGAAAACCTGATCACAAATTGCCTCAACATCTAGAAATTTGGGAAATTGTTTCTCATAAGACATCTAAGGGGAGGGTGACTTTTTTGAGGTATATTCTAACTTAGAAGCAAGAAATCATGAACTCAAAGTATAGTCATTGTGTGTCGGTCAGAATATATAGGCTAGGTTATATTGCACTAATACACTAAACCAACAACAAAATAGCTTAAAACAACTAAAGTTTATTACTCATTGATACCATATCCTTCAAAGACAGTTTGAGGGCTTGTCCCCCATGTTGTTGTTGACCTCACTCCAAGACCCAGGTTGATGGACTGGCCAATAATCTGGGACATTGTTATAAAATGGGGAAGAGGTAAAGAGCCCTCTAGAGGTCTTGCATCAGCACAAAATACAACAGCCCAGAGGTGACACGTTTCGCTTTCACTCCCAGCTCATTAGGCAGAACTAAAAACACAGCCCAACCCAACCACAAGGATAGCCAGAAAGGACAATCATATCATTTAACTGGGAAGAGATGGGAATATCAGAATATTGGCAAAATCCCTCACTGTATTTTGCCCTCTGTGCCATCCCTCCCCACCCTCACAGTAAAGAAAGAAAATATCTCATGAAATGATAATGATGTTAGAAAAGTAGAAGCACAGAATATTCCTAAACAGAATACATAAAGGCATATTGAGGAGATGAACTGTCTGTGGCCAGAAAAATCCACGGAGGATTGTTCTCTGTAGGTGACACCTCAATGATACCACTTTCAAATATTTCCTTGCAAAATGAATGGATAAACCAAACTGAATTTAGAAATGTACATTTGGAACATATTCCCTCCCCTACTACTAACTGTATAAAAAGGCAAAAAACTGGTAAAGGGCAAATAAGACATTAGTGTATTTTCAGACTCACATGCTTGAAAAATAAAGACGTCAGTAAATAATTCTCTGGCAAAATTGGAGGACATGCATTGGATCTCTGATAAAATACACACCTTGGCTCTCTCTTGTAGAGATTCATATCTTCAAAGCAAACCCTGAGAAATGTTTTCTGTATACAGCATGTAAGAATGCAGCCAGCCTCACTGACCTAGTTGTTGTAAGAAGGAGAAGCACAAAAGATGAAGGAAGGAAGGAAAGTCATCTCTGATAAATGTGGAGTCATGGCCATCGAGGTCATTTCCCAGAAAGAGAAGCAGGTAATGAAGTCGTGGGCAGTGGGGGAGGGGGGTAGGAAGTGGGAAGCAAGACTGGGAGTTTTCTGCAAAACATTTTGAGGGAAAAACAGCAAGGAAGCCACTCTATATAACATTCTTGCAAACTATTGTATGATACAGATGAACAATTAAGGTGTTTTTATTTTTTCTTTAGGGAAACGGTGTTGGGCATTCATCCCTGTGCAGACCACTTGTATTTATGTGCACATCTTTCTCTTTGGTATTTACCAAGAAGTGGAAGTACGAGGCTATAAAGCACGCAGATTTCTGTTTTACTACAAACCTCCATTTCTCTTCAACATGGCTATACGAAGTTGCACTCCAGTCAAAATGCATGAGTTTTCCTAATTTGTTCACACAAATGATACTTTGTTTAGATAAATCTGCAATTCTCCAATTAGTGAGTTAGAATATTTTTCCAGATATTCACTCATTGTCACTTTCATGTTAATATAGTTTTCAGTATTTTAAATTGGGCTGCTCGAATCTAATTAACTAGAAGGGCTTCTTCATGTGCTTTGATAACTGATCCTTTGCCATATCTATTTGAAAATATATTCTTTAGGATTCATATATAAAATTGTACCTTATGATGAGGATATTTTAATGTACTGAAGTTTGCTGTTGCTTGTGCCCTAATTTTTGTTCCAAGGAAGGCATGTGAAAATTGGAATTAACTAGCTGTCTATACTATTGATGTACGATCATATGAATATTGCTTTGCAACAGCAGTGGCACTGAAAATCAGTGGAGGAGAAGTGGGCTAGTCAACGTGTGGTTCTTAAATAAGTTCTCTCTATTGAGGAGAAGTGTGTGTGTGTGTGTGTGTGTGTGTGTGTGTGTCATATAGTTGAAAGAGTTATAGTTATATTTCTATACACATCATGCCCAAAAATGTATTTCAGATGGAAAGAAGGGCCAAAATACAAAGAACATAAATTTAGGATGCATAATCTAGTTATCATGTTGCAGTTGAATAATAACACAGTTAAAAACAACTCAAGCCACAAAAATGGAAAATCACAATAGATTTGAATAAAAAGTGTGCTTTCTAAAACTGTGTGTTATAAAACAATATTGTACAAGGTTAAAAGATAAGTTAGAGAAACTATATTTGCAAGCAATTAATGACCAAGGATTGGCATCCCTGTTATAGAAAAAACACTCTGAACCCATAAGTAAATTTACCCAAAACAGTAAAAGAGAAATGGACGGCTAACTCAAAGACAAGGAAACCGAAATATGCAGTAAACGTAAGAAAAGATGTTCAATGTCACAATGTAAATGGAGCAAAAGAAAATTATAGAACAAACATACATATATGAGGGTATGTATACATTTAAAGGTTATGATTGCCTCCTTGGAGAGAAAGAGAGAATGGAAGAAAATAATGCTCCATTAAATCCATAAACTTTTCATTAAAAACGTTCAAACACAAAACATGTTAATATTTAGTCTGTGGTAAGAGAGATTTTTAAAAAATTTTATTCTCTGCCCTTTTCTGCTATTGAAAATATGCTGTCATTATTATTTTAACTCAGAATTAAATCAGTCCATTTACCATACTACTGCTTTTAAAATTTTTACAAAATTCCTAGATGGTTAATAAGGTGAAAAAATCTATATATATTCACACAATTTTTTCTCAGTATGCCTGGAGGGCATCTGTATAGTACAGGTGATATCGTAATATCCTGGGTGTGTCAGAAAAAGAATTTTTAAGCAATAATCTAACATGCGATGTCAGCATATTGATGCTATCTGGGTCATAGCCTCCTATCTAGACCTGTTTATGTTAGGTTCACTGTCCTAGTCAAGCCATGATCATTGGTTCCTGAACCATATTATTAATCATAAACAGTTGAAAAAAGACCAGGTGGAAGAGATTCACATTCCAGAAAAATATTTAATTCACTCCAAACCTAGTGGTGACTGATTCAAACAACTGAGAGCTCTACTTGGCCCAGCTAATGTATCTCGTGTTGTTCCTTAGTGAGCAGAGCAGAACATAGAGCCCAAATTATACTTTTTGAAAGAAGACATTTGGTACTTGCTTGGTGCAACAAGTTGTGCTCGATTTGTGAAGATCAGATTTTGATATTCCTAAAGAATTTATAAGACATGTAAAGGCTGATCTTTAACATCAATTTTTATTTATGCTTCAGCTCTACCTTAATGATGATATCTAATATCCTTCTGCACCTTCTGTGTGGAGCAAACTTAATGCTTTCAATTATCTGCCAGTGACAGTGTAATATGTGAGGTTTATTGTAAATAGTTACCATATATCTAGAATTTCATCTACACTTTTCTGAGTTTCTGCTAAACCCACACGTGATATCAACTAAATACCATTAAGTTCTTCCTTGTATAGTTTCATGCTAAAATATTCATATAGTCACAGATTTTCTGTTAAATATATTGGCTCATGATGTCTCAATAAATGGCTTAAAATATGTGGACCAGAAAAAGTTAAAACTATGAAAAAAATATGAGTAACCCACCGAACTAGAATAGATACACTTTACATAGAAAAAAGTGGCAGTCCACTCTTACTATGGACCTTCATTCATCAGAACATGAGAGGTAAATGGGAAGTTGGACCAACAGTAACTGGACTTAAAACCAGACACAAAATGTCCTAGGCATGTAACTTTGGACAAATTTCTGAGCTTCTCTGCATCTCATTATTTTTGTTTAAAAGATTGGGAATTTTAAAGATTACATCTGTGAACTGATTATAACAGTGACTGGAACATATTAAATATTATATAGAAATTGTCATTATCATCTCAGAGCTTTAAGACATGTGTTCTTATCAAAACAATTACAAGTAGCCGTCACATACATATATCTGATAAGGTTCATTGATTTGTTCAAGACTTCTCAATGCTGTGATTTAATCACTTACTAGTGGTTCTCAGGCTTCTGATAAAGATGGTACTTGGTGCTTCTTTCCTCCCTAAAATACTCTTCTCAAACATTTTCCTAGGATGGGTTGTAAATGCAAAGACTGTAATATATATATCTATTATAAAAATATATATATTTATATTATATTATAAAAATATATATATTTATATTATATTATATAAATATATATTTATATTATATTATATAAATATATAAATTTTATATATACATACATATATGTGTATATATACACATATATGTATATTTTGTGATCCTCTATACATGGAACTGTATCTAGTTTGCAGCTGCTGCAAGTGCGTGTCCCCAAATCAAAATCATTCAGTTCTGTTCAAATGCATCGGGACTAAGAGTTCCATACTTAAGAATCAGCACAACCCTCTTCAAGCAGAACATGGTTTTCTAGCATTCAGCACATCCAGGTCAGTTTCTGTGTCACTCTCACAGAAGCAATATCATCAGCACAATTTCCAATTTGACCTTTCACGTAAATTCTCCCCTGTAAAACCTACAGTGCATTGTCATAAGATACAAGGAGATAATCACGAAATCAAAGTCAAATTGAAAAACCTCCACCTTGCACTTTTTTTTTTTTTTGGTCTATTGGTTTAATTTTGTCAGAATGTATATTTCAATACTGAGTGCAACTCCAATCAAATGGTAATCCTTATAAAGGGTAGAGAGATGATATTCAAGATTCTGATTGAATTACATATTTAAAAATATAACTTAAACTTTCAAAGTTACCATCCCAATATACAGTTTCTTATTTTCACAAACACCCAGGGAATAAAATAAAAGTTCAAATTTAAAACATTGGTAAGATATTTAACTGCAAACTATACCTGCCTCAAAGCTTCCCCACTGGGTCAAACTAACTCACATTCATTACTATGAAGTAAAATAGTATTTTGCAGAAGTTACTGCTTTCTCACTATTTCTAACTCTAAGTCCAACTAATGTTGAGGGGAGAAAAAAGGATTGAAAAGGGAATCATCAGGAGTAACATGTTAAGAACAGCACAATATATTACAGCAAAGATCTATTTTCATAATAATGATCATGATAGGTTTGTAGAAGATGAAAAGTCTACATCACAAGCAATATAAAACCTTGATTCCAGCTTGTTTCCAAGAAAAGCACATTTAAAAAATTTAAACCCCATGTTTACTGAACAGATAGATGTGTCATAATTCTGCTTATGTCCCTATTTCATACAGCTACATTTGTAAAGAAATTATTTGGTTCACGTTGTCCTCTGAAGTCATTTGAAGGTTAGCATGGCAGCCTGATAGCAAGGATATTAGCTGATACTCATAGATATTTACTATTGGGCATTTCATTTTTTTATCCTTTATTTTTCTACTTCTCTTTCTATTTATCATCTTCCTCTTTTTTTAAAAAATTTTTTATGTGAGTATACTTGACAAACAATGTTACATTATTTTCAGGTTTACAACTCCATGATTTGACAAATTTATACATTTTGCTATGTTCACCGCAAGTATAGCTACCATCTGTCCTATTATATAGTTATTACAATATCAGCGACTATTCTTTATGCTCTGCTTTTTATTCCCATGACTTACTCATTCCATAACTGGAGGACTGTATCTCCCTCTCCCCTTCATCCATGGTGCAGACAAGAAAAAGAAATAAGAGCCGTTCATACTGGTAAAGAAGTTAAATTGTCACTATTCACAGATAGCATGAAACTAAACATAGAAAATCCTGAAGATTTCACACACACACACACACACACACACACACACACACACACAAAACCCCTAGAAGTAATAAACAAATTCAGTAAAATAGAATGATATAAAATACCCAGAAATCAGTAGTGCATACCAGCAATGAAGTCACAGAAAGGTAAATTAAATTAAAAAAAAACACACACCATTTACAATTGCACCAAAAATGATACAATACCTAGGAATAAACTTAACCAAAGAAGTGAAAGACCTTGCACTCTGAAAACTATAAAACACAGATGGAAGAAATTGGAAACGATGTGAGCAAATGGAAAGATACGCCATGCTCATGGATTGGAAGAATGAATATCGTCAAATGTCCATACTACCCAACGTAATCTCCAAAGTCAATGCAATGCCTATCAAAAATACCAGCAGCATTTTTCACAAGACTAGAACAAAGAATACTAAAATTTATGTGGAACCACAGAAGACTCCGAATAACCAAAGCAGTCTTGCGGAAGATCAGAGCTGGAGGTATCACAATGCCAGATTTCAAGACATACTACAAAGCTGTAGTAATCAAAACAGTATGATACACATCATTAGAGTAGACACATCATTCTCTTCTTCTTGACCTTCAACCCCAAGCCCATCATTTTTGTGTTACCTTGATTTCTCTGATATCTAATTATCTACTCTTTCATTTCCGTCTTCTATGACCTATAAGTGTAGGGGGGATGGTGTTCCAGATATAAGGGAAGGGATTGGATGGATGCAGTCCTATTGACTGATGCTAGTAGCACTGCCTTTATGGAAAGCCTCTTGCAATGATCAAACTGCCACAAGGTGATGTCCTCTGGCCAAAGTCTAAATATTGTGTACCCTTATAAGCCTGAAGAACTTTTTTAACGTTTGAATGGTAACAGGGCAACTTAGAAAAAAAAAAAAAAAAGTAAGGCAACTTCGATAAGGTAAGAACTTCCTGACTTAGCGTAATTCTTTATAAACTACCAAAGTCTAAACCCTTGACTACACATCAAAGACCGAGACATATACATGTTGGCTCTGTGAAAAGATTCTTTATATGGTCATGCAGTCTGCAAATTCTACTTCCTATGTTATGGCTCAGTGTGAGCATAGCTGTCGCCACTGGTCTTCTGAACAAATTAAGAAATAAGACATAGAGGTGATAGATGGAAACCAAATAATAATAATAATTAATAATAACAATAACTTTTATGAATGAGGAGGGTATAGCTGAGTGTGAAAACAAAATGCATATGATAATGGGCTGTGGATTAGTTAGGGTTCTCTGGAAAAACAGATATAAGAGAGACTTTTCCATAAACTGCCAGTAAGTCATCCCAAAAGGTAGTGGGCAACATCCCTGAGACTGTCTTTCCCTAGATATTGCAGCCCTTCCCAGCTACTTGGCAGCTTCAAACTCCAACCTTTGTCTCCTTAGACCCATACAATTGCCAGCAAAGAATTGGCAAATGCGTCAAGGGGAGAAACAGAAGGCTGATGTGGGTACAACCACTGCTTGCTTCTCTTCTTTCTGAAATGTTGACATTTATTGATCTTTGATTTCCAATGCCTTCAAATGTTTTTTTTTCTGTTTCATCAAGCTTTTAAATTGTATTTGGTAGAGAGAAGCAGACATTCCATAGCTCTACATCAAAATCATACAATACCAATAACATTTGCATATTTCAAAAATTTCTTAATTATTCACACACTTTACATATTTTCTAAATTAATACTTAATAAAATTAGTTAGCCTATGTTTTCAGTTAAGCCTTAGTAAATATTTATTTTCTGGAAATGTGTGTCTATCTATCCATTTTCTTCTGTTAAGCTCAATCCATATGAAGATGTGTTCATAAACAATAAATGTATCTTTATTAATTTAGTGACAACAAAGAAATCTCTAGCTAGAAATTTTTTCCATGTATTTGAAAAAAAACTTCATGTCTTACAAACTCTTTTCACCAGAAGTTTACATTGACATTTTCTTTGTATTTCTGTACTACACCATTGTTATTTATTGGAGTTCAGCATGTTATTTTTTTTATATCTTGTAAATAAAACCACAGATAATTTTCCTCTCTTTCAGTTTCTCTTATGCCTAATTTGTTATATTCCCTCTTTCTGATGTTTCAAGTAAATGCTGTATTTCCCAGTTTCTGTCAATCATGAATGATTTCTCTTTGCTGTCATAGTATCAAATAAAACCAATTACAGCAAATGAGAAATGATGCCTTTATCTAATATGTGCCTAAATTCTCTACAATGACTATAACTTTGTATAAAGTTTAGACTATGAAATAGCTAGCCATATGTCACTATATTACTTAGAGTTAGTTTACCAGAATTGGGTCCCATTTATATGATACTTTGAATAAGAATATACAGAAAGTTTGAATTCTTATTTTCTGAGTTTTTTTAAGGAAAAAAATCGAGGGGCTTCTAGGTGGCTCAGTCAGTTAAGTGTCTGCCTTCAGCTCAGATCATGATCTCAGGATCCTGGGATCCAGCAGAGACCCGTGTCATGTCAGGCTCCCTGCTCAGTGGGGCGTCTGCTTCTTCCTCTGCCTCTGCACCTCCCCTTCGTGCTCTCTCCTTCTCTTTCAGATAAAGAAATAAAATCTTTAAAAAAGAAAAGGAAAAAAATCCAAATGTTAAACAACAACAGTAACTCCAAGCTCACCACTGCTAATATCATCTTACTCTACAGTTAATTTTATTGGTACGTAAAAATACATAAAATTAATTATATATCTTATTTATAAGGAATACATGTCATAAAATATGTTACTCTTTTAGATATAAAATTAACATCTGCTATTTCTATATTATCCCTTATAATTTTAGTTGAACCCATACCTCATTTTTGACGGAAAACAACATTTTATAAAGTAGTACACCTCAACATCTGCTATGAATGTTTATTGCTGCAAATATTTTTTACAAAGCAATTAATAGCAACTTGAATAAGCGATAACTTGTTTTATGTAAATATATAAAGATAGGTAGTAAAAGCTGTTGACTCACCAATTTAACAATGTTCCATGTAGAACTGTTAAGTGGTCTTTCCCTCATACTTGTTAAAGGACAGAACTAACAGCTTTAAACAAGTCCACATGTGTGATATTTGTATTTATAATAAGAAATATATATTTGGTCTTCCTCCCCTTTCTGGCATAGAGTTCCTAAAACCCTTGGAATTTCCTAAGTGATGAGAGCAATAAAACTGCCTTTTGTTATGTTAATGAGGTAAATTTTGGACTCTGTCTAAGGATGGGGGCTGGATGCCAGGTGATCCAACCATAACCGTATGATTAGAGAGTTGGAATTTTCAGTCAGCCACTTGGCACCCTGGGAGGGGTGAGGAACTGGAGGTTGAATCAATTGCCAATGGCCAATGATTTAATTAATCATGTCTGTGTAATGGAGTCTCCATAAAAACCCAAAACGATGGGGTTCAGAGAGCTTCCAGGTTGGTGAACACACACAGAGATTCCCCAAGAGTGGTGCACTCAGAAAGGGCAGGAAATCACCAAGCTCTTTCGCTATACCTTGCTCCATGCATCTCTTCCATTTGGCTGTTCCTGAGTTATATCCTTTTATTAAAAAGAAAAAAAATAGTGATCTAGTAAGTAAAATGTTTCTCTGAATTCTATGAGCCCCTCTAAAAAATTGATCAGACCTAAGGACAGGGTCATAGGAATCTTGAATTTATATAGCCAAGTGGTCAGAAACACAAGAGACAATCTGGACTTGCAACTGGCATCTGAGGGGTGGAGGTATGTTGGGCAGTCTTGCAGGACTGAGCCCTCAACCTATGGTATCTGACAATGTCAGAATTGAATTGAATTCTTGGACTGTCAGTTAGTGTCTGAGAATTGCTTGTTGTATGTGAGGGTACTCTCCACATACACACAGGAACTCACAAGAACATACAAGACCAGAAACAGATGGAAAATGGAAAAAGAGGTGACCATACTTCTACATATGTCTTATAGTCTAGAACTGCATTAACTGATCACCCAAAGATAGAAAGGAGACTAAGAATGTCAATGTCCATTTTGTACATCAACATCAGCAATGGGTATCTATAACGTTTTCTACACAGACAGTATTCAACTTTTTTTCCCATTTAGAGTATAAATAGAATTCAGCGAGTGGAGTGTTTTGAAGGCTACCCAGTGAAAAAGAATGCACAATTCCTGACTCAAATGACTGACAAGATATAGTTGCATTCATACTTAAAATATTCAAATGAAAAACTACCATCCAAATAGGTAGTGGTTTGTAGCTATCACTTGAGGGGATATATGTGGTTCCAGACTCCAGGTAAAGTCATCAGTCACACTCCTGCCCTTCTATTCAATAGCTTTATACTTACATGAATGGATTTATTACTTTTTAAATTTCTTTCAAAGCTTGAACATTACCCAAGTACAGCTCAACTAAACAATGAATGTTTTGATTCTCAATTACATGAAATAGACCACTAACTTTATTAATTTCTAAGAGCAAGAAGGAGCTAAAACACAAGGTATATGGTTGGGATTAAAGGGCAGTTCCCAAGACGTAGAGTGGGCAGAAAAAATGCACACATTTTATCCATTTAACAATTACAGCCAACATTTACGAAACTTTTTTCATCTCTAAACATCAGCTAAACAAAGTAGGAAGACTATCTCCTTGGTAACTGTTTTAGACTGGATGTTTGTGTACTCCCCAAACTCATATGTTGAAACTTTATTCCCCAATGTGTAGTGGTAGGAATTAGGAGTAGGTAAAGTCACGAAGGTGGAGCCCTCATGAATGTAATTTTAGTGCCTTTATTAGTCATGAGAGCTTGTCTCCCCTCCCTGCTCTCTGCTCGGCGAGGATACAGTGAGAAGCTGGCAGTCTGAAATCCAGAAGACAGCCCTCAGGAGCGTGCAATCATGCCGGCAGTTCCAATCCTGAACTTCTATTTCCCGTATCCATGAGAAATAACTTCCTGTTGTTCTTAAGCCAATCACTTCAAAGTAACAGGGATTATCACAAAAGAAATATGTTTAAGTCCATTCAAGTTTTTAAAAAAATACTGTTTTTTATAAATTTGTCACAGATCTTATAAATTGCCTCTAGGGTTTTCCAATATTCGTGATATCAAGCTTTCACAGAATTATGATCTTCTTTAACAACACAAAATCAGCATTTAATTTAGAAGCGAGTTTTGAGTTGTTTAATTTCAATTGGACAGAAAGTCCCATGTTGTGTCTTTAACTAAGGCTATTATTGTTAGCTAATTTACAGTATATTTCATTTTCATCTCTTAGCTCAGCAAGAATTTTAAATGTATACTTTAAAAACAATATGAGTAAATTTAATTCACGTATCTCATGTTCAAGATACTGAACATTTTCCAAATCACAGAGAAAAAACAACAACAAAAAACAGACTGTCTTGAGAATGAAAATCTTTTGTAGTCATTGTGCTTTTTTTTCTGAGTAAAAGGAATGAAGCTTATTTGTTCGAGCTGTTGGAAAATAATCATCACTGTAAGAGTCAAATTTTTATAGCTATTAGTAGATCATTACATACATACACAAATGTACACACACAGAAAAACTAGGGTAAGAATGTTAAGAACACCAGAGAAAAGGAAAACCTAATTGCTCGTTTTCTCCATATGTACTCTATCATTTACATTCAGTATTATATTCAGAGTAAAATGAGTAATATATGTGAAAATAATTTGAACATAAATATTAATCAATGTTAATGTTAGAACATGACATCGGGTTTAACAGTTACTGACGACATATGAGTAAATAATTTCAGTAACTGGAGGGGATCAATTTCAGACTTTAACGAGTTAAGGAATAGATGGAATGAAAGAAATTTTATTGTGAAGAGAATAAGAAAGATCTTATGGTAGGATAAAAAATATACAATGCCAAGCAAAGAGAGTTTTAAGAACATAGAAAATGGACCAGTTCTGTATTTACTAATTTTTTTGTTCCCCGTGTACTATGTATGAATATTTGTTCAAAAAAGAAAATAGCTTAGTCATGAATTGCAAAGATTACATCTATCCCACTGATCCCTCCAGAGAGTGCAGATCAGGGTTCAATTGCTAGTTTGAAGGAGAAACTATCAGGAAAGTTTCTTGTGGAAACACTGTTAGGTGTCAGGAAAATCTTAATAAAATGTTGGCACATTTAATGACATG
Source organism: Ursus maritimus (assembly GCF_017311325.1). Taxonomy (NCBI): domain Eukaryota; kingdom Metazoa; phylum Chordata; class Mammalia; order Carnivora; family Ursidae; genus Ursus; species Ursus maritimus. The sequence continues at coordinate 53,527,774 of NW_024423897.1, forward strand.
CCAAAATGCAATAAATACTGATATATATATATATTGATATATATATATATATATATTTACCTAAAGACTGGCAAATTTTGAAATTTCACATGACCACACAGGGAAAAAAAATGTAAAAGTGGGCATTTGGTTAACCTCTTCTAGAGGATTGTTATCAACTTTGAGATGAATGAAGGAGTCCCAAGAATTCCTGAGGAACTGGAAAATTGGCAGACGTCTGAGAATATAAGTTATCAACTGACATCAAGCACAGAAGATATCAAGCATTGTAAAACAATTCTGGAAGGCTTTGGTGGTGGGGACTTAGAAATCTAAATGCACAAAAGCATCTGCCAATAATATGTTTCATGAAATTTCTTTGCAAGGGTAAAGAAAAGGGCAAGGGGCCTTTAGAAGGATAATGGAAGACGCAGGTGCAAGGTGATGAGGGCCCTACATTGGACTAGCCTCATAAAGGATGGAAGGACTCCATAGTAGAAATGTGAAAGTAAGAATAAGAAGTGGAAGGAGTCAAGAATGGCCAGAAAAATTTAAACTGGAGAGATGGGAAAATAATCACTTCAAAACTGAAAATTGAAAAGTCCAGAGGAATAGCAGATTTGGGGACAAAGATGGATTCAAATTGACAGAAGGGTATCCAAATGAAGACATCCCACAGACTGAGCTAATGGAACTCGGGAGAGAGGCCAGGTGTAGACATATACATCTGAAGTAGTAAGACAAAGCCATCAGAGTGAATGAGGTTTTGAATTACAGGATACAAAGAGTAGGACCTGGGTTCAGAACTAAAACTTTCTATAATATATTTTGGGTCAGAAAGAGAAAATTGGAATAGAAAAGAATGGTAAGGAAAAAAAGAAACAATGAGAACTCAGAGAGTGTAGGACCACAAAGAGCAAGAAATATTAGTAGTTTAAGAAGTGATCATTGAAACTTTCAATTAAAGAAGAATTAACGCCATCATCTATTATTATGCATATATCTTAAAATGAATACTTGAAACTTTGTGTTACATTACTATCATCTAACAAACTCATTTTAGGGAAATAATAGAGAAATGGGTGCACAGATGAGGCAAAATATCCTAAGGAGTATATTAGTATGCGTATATTGGTATTTATATATATTGATGTTATATAAAATTATAAATAAATCATAAAATAGAGTCAATGTGTAAACATTCTAAATCTAATTTTGAGTTGATATGGATAAATTCACATATGCCATAATACTTACAACCAGATGTTATTTCAAAGGTGCAAATTCTAAAATGAGAAAGAAATATACCTAAAATCACATAACATGGAAATAGATAAAATGTCTATGTCATGTGCTGCATTTGGAACCCAGTCTTTATTACAGCCAGTGAGACACTGATGTAGAAACAGTAGTTGTTCTAAAGACTTTTCTCACGCGCAGAACCTCACAATCACTTGCTCCATTGAGATATTCAAATGCCATTTTGGACCTCAAACAGAATCTCTAAGATGATGAAAGATCACCTCCTCACGATGTCCCCACTCTGCTGAGGACTCCATGGTTTGATTCCAGCCATTTTATCCCTTAAGCATGCTCACCATGATTCCCTAGGGAGCAAGAACGTTTCAAAATCCAATGTAATTGTTTCGTACTTGAAAGAAAATGATACTGGCACTAAAATCAAATGAGGGATGAGGATGTTTTTTATTTGCTATGATGGAATAGGCTTTCCAAGTAAGACACTAATGAGCCCTTAAAAATGGGAATTAAAATGGCCTTGCTTTTGTTCTTTTTAAATTAGAAATCAACAATTTCAGATTAATTATCTGTTTTCTGAGACATATGCAAAAGTAGTAAAGAAACCCAGATTTTTCAGGTCCACCAGAGTCTGTTTTGAAAAAACTTTCTTTATGCTCTTTATATATTTTTTTTCAACTTGAAATCTTTAGTATTTTTTGCCCCATTCACATATATGCTCAATCATAAAAGAGCCCTCTCAGACTTGGCCACACAACAGCTACCTAATGCTTTATCAGTAGTCCATCAGGTTACTTAAAAGCAGTCTCACATGTGAAACGTTTCCTATTTCCAACTGTGAACAAGAAAGCAATACTGAAAAAATAAAAACAAATGAACAGAAAAACAAAAGGAGGCATGTCTGTGCAGTGATCCATTCCTAGGGTTGATTTATTCCATTTCATGTAATAATATATGCATTTGAAGATCATCAAGAGAATTTCAGATTTTCCTGTTTGAAATGTGTACATTTATTTAACCAGAAACTCTTACCTTTTGGCCTTTGCAGCATTTTTTAAAGGGACTTGACAACTACTTGGTAATTATTATTTTGGTAACCATTTGGTAACATTCCCCTCTCCTTTCAAGCAAGGTCCAACCATAGACGAAGGACGTGGTAGATGTGATAGGAATCAAGGATTAAGTTCCATTAGGAGAAAATCTACACCTCATAAACTACACATCTCAGTTGTCCAGCCAGCCTGGAGAACACAGATAAATTAGATGCCAAAGCAATGGATTCAGAGGACAGCCTTTCCTGTACCTCACTTCCAAACTCAACCTTAGAATTCCACTGGCCACATAGTATCTCATGGCCACCATGTAAACCCATCTGATATCTCAATAGAGACTAATAAGAAATAGCCCATGGCATTTGTATACTTTTCTTCTTTCTATGTGGTCTAAGTGGCAGAGCCATCCGTCAAGTGGAAATGTGTTTTGAGGTTGGAGAAAAGTTAGTGAAGTTTTAAAGTGAAAATTTCGGGTGGCTGTCAGAAGAGAAATAGTAAGACCGTTGGCAGTGTGCAATTTCCCACTCTGGTCCATGGCCATGAATCTATCAGACTGAGAGCAATTCTCAAACATAGAAAAGGCCAACGCAATTGTATCAAACCAGAGTTGATATTTCCAGTGTTGAGCAAGGCCATTAAGCTGAAAGTCTATAATGCATGATTGAGCCATTACTTGTAATGGTACCTCATGGGTTCTACAGTGTCCAGTTAAGGAACATAAAATACTCCTTAGAACCATGAAAAATGCACCGAAGTTGATATTTTTAACCTCAGAACGTAGTCATAAGATGAAAATACAGAGGTACTTGAAGAAATTTAATTACTTTATCTGCTAATCCAGAACATCTAACAAAAGGAACAAAATATAAAAGTCTTCTCACACTTGTTCCTTAAAACAAACAAAAATTGTTAAAAGTCTATATTTTCCATTGCCTTTGAAAGCCTTCAGTTTTTTATGAAGACATTGAATATCTTTTTAAAAATAAGTGGTTTGGGTGACACAATATCGTGGTTGATGTCTAGTTGTGTGATGTGCCCATACTCTTTGCGGGGAAAATCAGGATGCTGTATGATTTTATTTTTGAGCAATCGCATAATTTTTAAGCCCAGCACACTCACATGCTGACCACTTAATGTTTAAAAAAGGACCAGTGGTGTTTAGTATATATTAAAGATGTACCCATAAACTGGATATAATCAGAAATGTAAGTGGATAAGTATACAGCACTAGTTGGTTCAAATAAATAGGGAAAAATCCCATGTTTCTTTGATTCATTCTTTACTTATAGACTCATCACACAATTTAATATCTATCATGTGCCGGGCACTAGATGATCTTACATGGAGAATGAAAAGAATACAAATTTTCCACATAGAATGTAATACAGTCATTTTATTTCTTCTTCTAAACCTTGATCTTATAGACTTACATATGTTTGCAAGACTACTCAAAATAGAATCACAAGAAATGATTAGGAAATGAAAAACAGAGCAAGTATTGTTAGAGCCTCCCATGTTCTATTTACTATCTGCACTACCACAAACATTTGCAAACACAACACAAAGCAAAATTGTTTGTGTCTTCGTGATTCAATTTTGGCAATTTAGGAATAAAGACTAAGCAGCAGCTCAGTGGAATGCTCAATTATTGATACAGACAACAACATAGTGTATTGTTTTTAAAATAATTTTAAATTGCAGACAGATTTTGATGAGAATGAGTCAGACTGTGAATTGATCTTTTTCAAAATGTCACTGTTAATTTGCTTATCCCTTACTTTGAACAATATCCAACGGTATTTCACCTGATATTGTATTATAAAGTTAAGAGGCTGGTTAAAAACTAAAGATACAACAAATGAACTGTGTATATCCCGTTATATTCACATTCAATTCAATATTCACATTATGTGATACAGTATATTTTCTATAGAAGTAATTAACGTTTTATAATGAGGCAGCGGTTTCCTTAATATTCTATAGAAATTGATATTAAAAATCTGTTCTGATTAAAGAGCTTATAGACAAAGGATTCAAGTTAGAAAATTAGATTCCTGGATTGATCACGTCGTTTTTGATGGTCCAAAAATACCCTACTAAGTGATCTTCTCAGTGATAATGAGATATCTACCCAGAATCTCTTACCGTGCCTCTGCTGAAGGACAGAAACGAGATCTAGATCACCCGCTGGTTTATTTAAAGAATTTTCTTTACCCATAGCTTGGTCATTCCTTTGAAAACTCTCATTGTTCTTGAAAATGAATTGCTATTTAATTCAAGTTTGGTTTAGGCTTTAAGTAAACTGAGGTTCCACAAACTGAAAGAGCAACATAAATCATTTCCTTTTAAGTTAAAAATAACAAGTGTATATAGCCACTACTTTACAATAGTTGAGAATTAAAGTGATCACATCAGGGTTATAACTTAAATTCTTTACCTTTGCAATATTAAGGAATACAGAGTCTTTAGCTAAACATTGGTTTCTAAGATTTTAATGAATATTGCAGAGATTAATAAGCAGCCCTTGGATAGTTAGGAACACACTCTAACTGTACAATGGGGAGACTAGGTTGTGTTATATATCAACATATTTTCAGATGTAAACATAAATATCGTATACCTGGATTCAAATAAACATCGTATATATTCTAAGGAAGCTTGTAGTAAAGAGATCAGTTGAATTGGAGTCACTCACCAAATTAATAGACTTATTAAGTTAGAGAACACTAGAGACAACTCAAGGAATCCATGCTGTAAACAAGTTTTTTCTAAAATATCAATATTATAATAACAAAATATCGATTATAAAAGCAAACACTCATTTTGTGTTTCCTGCATGTTGGGAATGCAACATTACAGAAGCAAACTCATTTCATCTGTACCCTATGGTGTTTTCATTTTCCTTTATTTGGTCAATGAAAGAGTGTCCTCAATGCAACCACCAGACATTTAGGCTTATTATTGAGATTCTATATTTGTGGGGTTTAAATTTTTTTTAACTTTTAATTTTTAGTTTTTTTAGAGAGGGAGGGTGGAGGGGCAGAGGCAGAGAGAGAATATTAAGCAGGCTCCATGCCCAGCACAGAGCCCCATGCGGAGCTCAGTCTCAGGACCCTGATCGTGACCTGAGCCAAAATCAAGGGTCAGACACTCAACCTATTGAGCCACCCAGGTGCCCCCATATTTGTGGGCTTTAAAGTGAAAAGTTTGCTAACATGAGGTGATGTTTCTTAGATTGGTAACTAATACAAAGTATTTATCTCACACCCATATATATTTTATATTATTTTCCCCTAGAGCATTTTAGAACATCTTGGGAAAAAAACAACTCATTTGTCAATGGTTATTTAATTCAAAGCCTCCCTAACATTCTAATGTAGAGTTTTTCTTTTTCAAAGTAAACAATTATGTAACATTGAAACCTAGAATCATTTAAGTATTTTTACATGAATAGATTCTTCTGTCAATTTGATGTAACTAACTGTGTTTCATATAATCTATAAATCTCAGAGTTTTTAAAAAAATCAACTGTATCTAATTCATTATTTACTATAAGACCATATAATTTCTTTCAGTCCCTGTGGTCCGCCTTCAGTTAGCACTATTACATATTAGTTTCATTAAAAGATTAAGCTGACTCTTAGTGTAGTAAGTGCATGTTCTTATGTCTTTAATGGGACTTTGAAAATTATTTCATAATTCTTATATCCCTGAGTTTCTTTATATTTCCTAATAAAGCTCTTTTGAAATATTTACATATGGCTTTTTTCTTTTTTCTTTTTTTCTCCTTTGTCCTACTTTTTGTTAATAATTTTGCTCTGCTTGACAGAACTTTCTCTTCAGACTTAGTAGCACTCTTTTCCTGGAGGAATTTAGATTAAAATACACACACATTATTACTGTCTAGTTCAGATATAAAGAAGCTGCAAATTCCTTGCAAAAACATTGTCCCAAAACATCCCTGTGGTTGTGAGTTGGAAATGAATATAAATGAAGATACTCTCTCCCATTCAGTAATTAAAACTTTGTTTTCCTGGAGGGAGCAGTTATTGATAGATCTTATTGTGACATGCTTTCTCACTTATACTTATGATCCTGGCAAGGTCTCCTATTTAATCATTCCATTTTCATAGCTCATTTTTTACTCACTAGACTTTTATCACTTCTGCTGTATATTGAAAACCATGGCATACTCAAGATATCCATTGTTTTATTTACATATTACTCAAAATAAATAAAATTGAAATTATGAGCATATGTCATTTTAGGCATTGGTTCAATCTCCAGATGAAGACGTTATGGATATTACCTCTTGAATTTTTCCCTTCAAGTTCTCCAGTGTATTTTACCAGAAAATCTCAATTATTGAATTGTTACACTGCCCGTCATGACCTGTATGGTTTTGTAGATAATGATACCTCACCTCACTTTCTACTTAATATCAGGAAAGTTACATTCTAGTGTCATTTTATCAACTCGAGTTGTCAATTGGAGAATGACTTTCTATGATTCTATGATTTCTTACTCCACTGTCCATAAAATGGGCTATCCATTATATTCAATTTGATATATGACCTCATCATTGTCCATTTTGTAAAAAAATTATACTTTTGTTATACATATTAAAGGTAAACTGCGTCACTTTAAAATATTTTAAGCATCTGAACTATAATGTAAGTTGAATCATAATTTTATTATGATATTTTGAAAGACATGGGGGAGCTGGTGATTCTTTTATTTTTGTGTGATAATCTGTACATAAATTTTGACATAGTATTCCAAGTCCCATAAGGAATTTATGTTAATTTTTCTCTTATTGATTTTTGTGTCACAAACTACTATGTATGATATATTGCCCAGAGGAATTACTTTTTTGGGGGGGGGGCACCTCTTTAGTATGGAAGAGCTCTAGTTTACTTTTCATTGCTTCTTGAAGCTTCTTGTGAGGAACATTTTTTTCCTTTACCCAAAATAATTAAATTATTTCTATTCTAGTACTTTTACTTTCCAGACAATTCATCTTAAAATAGTTGCCCAATCTAACAATAATTGTAGTTTTCATATTCATGTTACTCCTAGAAAAACTGACTGTAAGAGCAATGCTGAATTCTAGTTAGATTATCTGTATTCCAGTTAGTAAGAATCTGGCAAACATTTAATTTTTATACAGTGATTCTCAGTCTCTCTCTTTCTTGAGAGATAAAGAGAAAGAAAGAGCAATTGACAGAGAGAGAAGAAGGAGGAGGAGGAGAAGGAGGGAGGAAAGAAACAAAAGATGATATATGGTCTCTGGAAGATGACTTGACAAATTATATGAATTATAAAATAGTGCTCTAGCAATTCTCTATGAGTTTTTAAAAGGAAATAATAGGGAATATTTACACATGTCAAAATATAAGTGGTTGCCTATTGAAACATTATTCACAATATTGTAAAACTGAAAACACCTTAAAATAATCAATATTAGGAATTAATACTGAATATAATATGCTCACTACATACTTCATTGAAATTGAAAAAACTTCACGATATAATTTATAGTGAGAAAAGTGAATGCCAAATAAATTTGTGAATTAATATGGTATTTTACTAAATAAATAAATTTTCCATATTATTCATTTTGTATTTAGCATTAGAAAAGTTTCAACGATATTAATAGAAAAAAATCTAACATAATATAATGAAAATATTATTAAAAATAAATAAATAAAATTCCCAATCTACCAAAAAAAAATCAGTCATTAGTTTAACTTTTTTTTTTTTTAGAGAGACAGAGAGAGAGAGAGAACACAAGCAGAGAGAGTGGGAGAGGAAGAAGCAGACCCCCAGCTGAGGAGCCTGATGCGGGGCTCGATCCCACAATGCCAGGATCATGCCCTGAGCCGAAGGCAGACGCTTAAGGACTAAGCCACCCGGGCGCCCCTTAGTTTAACTTTTAAAACCCAAACCAAAATAAACACTCCCAAATGTTTGTCAGCGTCACAGATTATGAAAGTTATATTATTATTACTGTAACTATTGTAACTAACAGAACATTTATGATCAGCCACACAGTCTTCTAAGCACTTTTCATATATTAACTCATTAAACATCACAATAACCCTATTAGACTATCATTATTATCAACCCCATTTAAAGATGAGAAAACTGGGGCACCTGGATGAAACAGTAGGCTAGGTATAAGACTCTTGGTGTTGGCTCAGGTCATGATCTCAGGGCCCTGATCTCAGGGCGGTGATCTCAGGGTCATGAGACTGAGCCCTGTGACAGGCTCCACAATGAGCATGGAGTCTGCTTGAGATTCTCTCTCCCTTTCCCTTGGGCCTCCTCACTGCTCTCTCTATATACAAAATACATAAATAAATCTTTAAAAAAATTAAAAAATGAGGATAAGAAAACTGTGATACAGAGAGGTTAGGTGATTCACCTAAAGTCACACAGGCAGTATATAGTAAAGTTTAGCTTTGAACTCAGCAGTCTAGCGCTATAAATCCCTACATTAGTATGCAGTTATTTTTAATATGGAAATAAGTAAAGTTAATAAATGTGTTTCTTATTATTCCCAATCTTCTTTAAGTAAGATTGGGGAGCCTGGGTGGAGAAGTCAGTTAACCAACCGGCTCTTGGTTTCGGCTCAGATTGTGATCTCAGGGTAGTGAGATCGGCCCCTATGTCCGGCTCTGTGCTCAGTGCTGAGTCTGCTTAAGACTCTCTCTCCCTCTGCCTCTGCCCATACCTCCCAAATAAATAAATAAATCTTTTTAAAAAAATAAGATTATTGACACTAATTATTGCCCCTGGAAGCATTTTTGCAAGCACCACACTTAAGAGTGGAAGAGCGATTAGCAATCGCAATTCCGATGTTGTTTCTCTTTATCCTTGTTTTAAAAGCTCTGTTTGGTTAAGCATTACTTAAATTTCTAGAAATTTTACACACTATTTGACAGGGTTGTTAAAGGTCACGTAAAAAATAAAATACAAAACCAATTTTAAAAGCCAAGAATTTGGAATTGCTTTCTATTCCTCTGTAAATGGTTTTAATAATCCAAAAATATGTCTTAATTTAATAATGACTTATAAAGGGGGTGCCTGGGTGGCTCACTCGGTTAAGCGTCTGCCTTCAGCTCAGATCATGATCCTAGGGTCCTGGAACCCAGCCCGGAGTAGGATTCCCTGCTCAGCAGGGAGTCTGTTTCTCCCTCTCCCTCTGCGCCCCCCACCCATGTTCTCTCTCACTTTGCTCTCTCAAATAAATAAATAAATAATCTTTTAAAAAAATATCATTTAAAAGAAAAAAAATGTATAGTAGCCTCTTCCTTATTTAGAACTCTGTAGCACTTAAAGTCACATGTTATTTTGATAAGTTATATGTATAAACCGATAACATTACAGTTGTTGCCTCTGTAAAGACATACATTGTCTTTCTCTCTAGGAAGTGAGCACTTGAAGGAAGGGCTGAATGTTCTATTTTGAATCACTTACAGTTACAAGCGAAATAACATATGTTAAATAAATGTTGATTTATCAATATCATCTTTCAACTGAATACATTATCCTTACCCTTATTTTTAAATCAAACTATTGTTCTCTATAAATTCAGAAGCAAATATATTGCAAATATCATATATCCAAGCAAACATCTCTCAGTAATTTACTTGTTTAGACTCAGTATGTCTCTGTCCATTGCAAATGAAGACAAATGAGGATTAATAGGGACACAAATCAGGTCTAGAAGAAATCTCTGGTTGTCAATATAGATCATAGAGAGCTTAGGCAGACTTTTAGAAACTTAGAAGAAGATGTTGAACAGAATGGGAGACTGACAAAAGCTTGATTGGGAGAGCGTCAAGGGAGAGAAGTACTGAGATCGGGGGAGAATTGGAGTGTCGGGATTGAGGCAGAGAGAAATCCAAAATTTGTGTCTCTCGTCTGCACTTCAGCATATACTGCTTATCTTTGTAAGGGTTGTTTAAAGTTTGTCCTCATTAATTACAGATTTCTCTTGCAGCCACAAAGCAGGATGTCTACTAGACTGTCATTATCATTTAGGTAATCACAGTTGATTAATTTGTATTGAGTGACTCAAGAGTACTGAAAAGAATCTTCTCCAAGTTAAAATGTCTTAACAACCTCTGAATAAAATGGATTCAAGATAAAAAGTCACTAAGCATAGAGACATAACAATATATTTTTTGGAGGTGCTCATGTCGCTTTTACGTATTCACACAACACAGGCATTGGTGGACTATTTTTGGACCTAGACATACAAGCATAACATTACAAGGTAAAGACATTTACAATAATAGCATGGTTATTCCAAAGAAATATTTTATCCACAGCATGGTAATATTGTTTCTAAACTTAACAAAGTCTTTTTGGCAAACCGTTTGGCATTTTATGTTCATTTTTATGTTCAAAGACTTCATAAATTCATTGTGTTTATGATATTGACTACTCTTAAGAAATCAAATTTAGAAAAAAAGGAATTCAAGAGCACAAACAGCCTTATAACAATTAAAACTGGAAAAATTGATACAAATTAAATTTAAAGCAAAGACTTATACCATTAGAATAAGGGTGGAAATATCAATCATCAACTATTAAATTGTATTAACGTTGTCATGTTCTTGCTGGGGAAATAACTCTCCCAAGTAATGTTTATGAAAGAAGATGATTATTTAATTAAATATTTTTCCTAATTAATTTAACTCAACTTCTTAGAAAAACAGAAGAAAATGCAAAAAAATGGGATTTTTTTTAGCCATAGTAAGATAACTGCAACTTTTCATTTCTTCTGCAATTTAAATTCTTTTTGCAATTTTTAATTTTTCTGTAATTTTTGATAAGGTGTTGGAAAACATAACTTTTTACAATGACAGAGATAAATGACAACATATGGTGACTGAGGATTTATTTTCATTTAATACAATATTTCCTTGAAAATTAAAATCTGATTTTTCTTTCACCTTGGTAAATGAAAATTAGATGTTTAAAATGTTATAACTATACCTAGAATGTGCTTTATTTAAAAGAAATGTATATATTCAATGGAGAAAATCTGAAAGAAAAGTATAAACTTCTCCCCCACTCAGCTTTATTAAGATATACTTGACATACAACATTGTGTAAGTCCACAGTATACGATGTGATGATTTGATACGTGCATATATTGTGAAATGATTCAAACAACAGAGTTAGTTAACACCTCCATCACCACACACAATTACCTTTGTGTGTGTATGTGGTGAAAACATTTACGACCCACAGTTTTAGTAACTTTCAAGCATTAATTATATAGGACTGTTAACTATGGTCACCATACTTTACATTAGATCCTCAGAATATGTTGATCTCCTAGTAGCAAGTTTTTTTTTTTTTAAAGATTTTATTTATTTATTTGACAGAGATAGAGACAGCCAGCGAGAGAGGGAACACAAGCAGGGGGAGTGGGAGAGGAAGAAGCAGGCTCATAGCAGAGGAGCCTGATGTGGGGCTCGATCCCAGAACGCCGGGATCATGCCCTGAGCCGAAGGCAGACGCTTAACCGCTGTGCCACCCAGGCGCCCCCTAATAGCAAGTTTTTTAACCTTTAACCAACACCTTTACATTTCCCCATTCTACCAGCCCCCAGTAACTGTCATTCTACTCTATTTCTATTAGTTCAACTTTCATTTTAGGTTCCACATCTAAGTGATATTATATAATATTTGTCTTTTTCTGTCTGACTCTCTTAACATAATGCTTTCAAGATTGTCACAAACATCACAATATTCTATATATAGAATATATATATTCTACTATATATATAAAATGCAGTATATATATATACCACATTGTGTATATATGCACACACACATTCATATATACACACGCATGCACCCTATGTACAATATATAAAATATATATATCACATTTTCTTTATTCATTCATCCCACAATGAATACTTAGATTGTTTCTATATTTAGTTACTATCAACAATGCTGCCATGAACATGGGAACACAAGTATTTCATTGAGACAGTGATTTTACTTCCTTTTGATATATATCCAGAAGTGGGATTGCTAGATCATATGTTAGTTCTATTTTTAATTTTTTTGGAGAAACTCCATCCTTTTTTTCATAGTAGCTGTTTAAATTCCCACCAACAGTGCGTGAAGGTTCCCTTTTCTCTACATCTTCGCCAATGCCTGTTATCTCTTGTCTTTTTGATCATGGCCATTCTAACAGGTGTGAGATGATATCTCATTGTAGTTTTGATTTGCATTTCCCAGATGATTAGTGATGTTGAGCATCTTTTCATAGTTGTTGGTCATTGTATGTCCTCTTTTAAAACATGTGTATTCAGGTACTCTGTCCATTTTTAATTAGATTTTGGACGGTTTTTGTTGTTGTTGCAAGGTTATATGAATGCCCTATATATTTTGGATTTTAACCCCTTATTAGATGGATGCTTTTCAAATATTTTCTTCCATTCCAAAGGTTGTTTTTTCATTTTATTCATTGTTTTCTTTTGCTGTGCAGAAACTTTTTAGTTTGATGAAATCTCACTTGTTAATTTTTGCCTTTTTTTCTTGTGCTTTTGGGGTCACATGCAAAAAATCTTTGCCAAGATCAATATCAAAGAGATTTTTCCCTATATTTCATTCCAGGAGTTTTATAGTTTAAGGTCTTACATTAAGCCCATTTAGAGTTAACTATTGTGAGTGGAATAAGAGAGAGGTCCAATTTCATTTTCTGCATATGTTTATCCAGTTTTCCCAGTATCATCATATACTTTCCACATTGGATGTTCTTGGCTATTACTTGACCATGTATGTGGGGGTTTACTTCTGGGTTCTTCATAGTTCTATGTGTCTATTTTTATGCCTGCACCATATTGCTATGATTACTGTAGTTTTGTCAATATAATTTGAAATCAGGATGTATGATACCTCCAATATGTCTTTTCTCAGGATTGTTTTGTTTTGTTTTGGAATTTATCCTGCTTTGTGTTGTCAATTTTGGATCATTGTTTTACTCTCTAGTTTTAATTTTGGATCAACTTCTGGTTCCATAATAACTAAAATATTTTTTATTGTATTACGTTAGTCACCATACAGTACATCATTAGTTTTCGATGTAGTGTTCCATGATTCATTGTTTGCATATAACACCCAGTGCTCCATGCAATACGTGCCCTCCTTAATACCCATCACTGGGCTAACCCATCCCCCCACCCCATCCCCTCTGAAACCCTCAGTTTGTTTCCCATAATCGATAGTTGCTCAAGGTTTAACTAAAATATTTTTAATGCCCTGTTCTCTTTCTCTCTTCTCCTTCTTGAATTTAAATTACCATATGTATACATTAGAGTGCTTAAAATTGTTGCACAACTCTTGGATGTTTTTTTTTTTTTCTTTCAATTTTCACTCTCTTTTTGCTTCATGTTACATTTGGATAATTTCTAAGCTTATCTTCAAGTTCATATATTCACTATAGTTGTGTCAAATCTAATAATGAGCAGGCAGAAGGTATTTATTTCTGTTCTTTTGCTCTATGTTTCTAGCATTTCCATTAGATACTTTCTTATAGTTTGCATTGCTATTACAATGTTAAACCATTTTTAATTACTTTTATTAAAACTAAGACTATGCTATCCCGTACTTATAACCTGCACACCACTTTCTCAAGTAAATGACACCACCAATCATCCAATTGTCTAAACCAGAAATCTGGAAGTTTCTTGGATTTACATGCTTTTCTATTCATCTTGTAGCTAATCACTAGGTCTTGTCACATTTTTCTCTGGAATACCCTTAGTATCTCCTGATCTTTTAAAATCTGTACCCAAGTTCCATGGGAAAAATATGAGACTTGGAGTCCTGTGGCAGCTTTCTAACTTGTTTAACTTGTCTCTTCATTCATACCGTACTCTGGTTTCATAACTATAGCTCTAAAGATATGCATAACTAATTATTTTAAGAAAATTTAACATCACCTATGTCTCACTCATATTTCTCAAAAGAAAAATTTGCATAATAGTGACTAAAACTATTCACATAGATTTTTTAAATATAAAAAATATGCTTGTAGTATATTAAAAGCAAATGTTTTGTAGTGTATTATGTTACTATTGCTCTACATATTCAGTGCATTGTTATTTAATATAGACTTTCATTTTAATACAGACTTTGATTAGGATTTTGCTTTAAATACTAAATAAAATCAAACATTGAAAGTTTAGTTCTACTTGGTGCTTCTTTAAGAAAAAATACTCCATAATCTCACAATTTAATCTTCCCTGTAAGAGACATTTACTAGAAGAAATAATTCCTTTCCAGTAGGTCTTAGGACCAACACAGAATAGGTACAGTACCATTTTTGTGTTTTTTTCTTAAGAAATCCTGTTTCAATATCTTAATTAGCTGGTATTTACAGTGTTCTGTCAAATTAATAAAATTTGGAAAATACTACTATCACAGGCAAAGGTAATGTATTAATTCTTTTTTGTTATTTGCTTATTTTTTTATTTGTTCTCTATTTTCAAGTCATTTAAGGGTTGGCAGACATTCTTACATTTTCAAGTTGCAAAAAAAGATCAGCATAATTGCTGCCCTAATTAGCTGAAATCATCAGATTACATTAAATTATTAAAATTTTCAATATATATAAAATATCTATTGAAATATATATAATATATATTTATTGTATTATATATATATATATAAAATATATATAAATCATCATTATAGCATTCCCCATATCTGGCTCCAATATTTTATCTTATTTTTGGTGGGGGGGCTTCAATATTTTAAAATTATGTCAAGATAATATTCAATAATTACAAAACAATCTATAGATCTACTGTCCAGTTCATTGCCTCTATATACCAAAAAGATAAATGTATGAAGACATAACCAAATACAGAAATTATCTATTTCATAGGAGAGTGGAATACAAAGTTATATTTGATTTACATTTTTTATTTTAAAATATTTACTAAATATTTTTAAAGTCACTATCAGAAACCTATTTCATGCTAACATACATAACATTTTTAATGGAAGAACGAAAAGCAGTGAAAAGGTTAGCAATGATTTTCATTTTTGCAAGTCTTCTTAATGTCTGGCTTAATAAAAGATAACCGGGATTTCATATCTGTTTTTGAAATCTATCTGTTGTGATATGTTCTTTTGATTGAAGCATATAAAGAAGAGCTAGCTTTTATATTGACCTATAGTTGGAAGAGGAAGAGGTTTTTTTTGGGGGGGGGCAGTTAGAGAGAGAGCATGTGCACAAGTGACTGTGCATGTGATGGGAGGGCAGAAGGGAGGGGCAGAGGGAGAGGAGGAATCTCATGCCCAGCATGAAGCCCAGCACTGGGCTCTGATCTCCTGACCCTGAGATCACAACCTGAGCCAAAATCAAGCCTTGGGAGCTTAACCCACTGAGGTACCCCAGGTGTTTTAATAGAATAGTGGATATTCTTCTTTGACATTACACTAAAATTCAACAAATGGTAGTTTTTAACAGAGTAATTAAAAGTAGACTCTTATATCATATTAGTAAACTCTGTTACATTAAAGTTATTTCTTATATCTTGTAGGTTGAATGGATGTTTTAGCCATGCACGATTTTATAAAAATCATTCATTGGCCATTTGTAAAATGTTAGCTTACTAAATTATGTAGATCTTCCAAATGTTGACATGATTTTTTAAAAAATATGATGTATTTTATTATATTTGAAGGTCACAAAATAAATACCTTCAGGAAAAAAGAGTGAAGCCTGTGAACAATCTTAGAACATTGTGTTTAAAATATTCTCATATTCCTCAGCCATCAGAAAGGATGAATACCCACCGTTTGCATCAACATGGACGGCACTGGAGGAGCTTATGCTAAGTGAAATAAGTCAAGCAGAGAAAAACAATTATCATATGGTTTCACTTACATGTGGAACATAAGGAAAACCATGGAGGACATTAGGAGAAGGAAGGGAAAAATGAAGTGGGGGAAATCAGGCGCAGCGGCAAAGCATGAGAGATTATGGACTCTGGGAAACAAACTGGAGGGTTTCAAAGGGGAAGGGGATGGGAGGATGGGTTAGCCCGGTGATGGGTATTAAGGAGGGCATGTATTGCAAGGAGCACTGGGTGTTATATGCAAACAATGAGTCATGGAACACTACATCAAAAACTAATGATGAACTGTATGGTGGCTAACATAACATAATTTTTTAAAAAAGGAAAAAATAATTTAAAATATTTTTTAAAAATAAGATATTCTCATAAATTTGATCTTGTAGAAGATAGCAGAATTTTTTCAGCTATTCTGGTGGCTAACACCTCCAACACAACTGACCCTCCGGTTGTTATCACTTGTTGCCACTTGCCTCGTCATGTAAATTTTTACTATGCAACTTACTAGAAATCTCCTTAAAACTTTATTTATACTTGCTTGCTCTCTGCCACATAACATTGCTAAATGATAACATAAATTGGTAATTTTTGTATTAAACCATTCATATTTGACTTGCATGCATAGTCAATGACATAACCATGAAGTGCTTGTAAAACAGATAGTGTTAAAAAGGTAATTTGGACATAATTACTTTTAAAATGCACTAACATATCAGGTTAAAGAAGTAATTGATGTGTGATAACTCCACATTTATTTTCTTTATGATTAAAAATGCACATAACATTAACATATTTCTTTAAAAGGTATCTTAAATGCACTTTTCTCAAAATTTAGGCAACTGGGATTCATTTTATAAAAGGTATTTAGTGATATTTAAATTTCTTAAAAATCAGCTTTAGTTGAATATATTTTAATATCAATTAAAATATTTATGTGAACACTGCCTTTTATGAAAACACATATAAAATAATTTTAATTTTTGGTGTTTTTTTCAATTTCTATTTTGGAGAAAAATAAATTATGTACACCTTTATAAAATTATATCTTTAATCACTTAGATTAATGCTGTAAATAGAAAAAAAATCTATGTGAAAATAGACTTGATTTAACAATCTGATTAGTGCTTATGCTAAAAGGAATAGAAAATAGGAAAAAATAATTCTTATAATAAATACAAAATGATCTATCAATTATATCCTCCACCACAATGTTGGCCAACAAGTAGAATGCCTAACAGGGGCACTAAAATTTAAATTCAATCATCCTTGACAGTGGCTGAGTAGCAGTCACATACACAAATTGCTTTACGTACATTTTTCAATTGGGATATTATAAATATTCATTTGTAAAGGTGGGAAGAAAGAATGTATTGTCTTGGACAATTTCTAACCTTGATTTACAACTTAAAAATTTTGACACGTGGTATGAACCTCTCCATTTGTGTACCTGACCTAAGTCCTACAGATATTGGGGGTGAATTTATGTCTGAAGTAAAACTGATTTAGAGTTATAGAAAATTTATTTTTATATTTAAATGTAGAAACTCATTGGCCCATTAACCTAGCTATATTATCTCAACAATAAATGGTTTCGATATGTAAATTTACATACATTTTTAATAAATTATTTTTATTTTCAATTCTTAATGAAATTATATGAGGTTGGATTGATTTTCCAAATACAGAGAAAAACACTTTTCAGTGCAAAAGCACCCCTAGCATTACTGGAGATGAACAATGCAATAGATCCTGATAAGAATGATGTATCTTCAACATTAAAATTATAAAGAATTTTAACAAAATAAGAGCCTAAGTCTAACTCATGGTTATATGCTCACAGTTGGAAAATTCTGTAATTATGACTGCCATAAGTGTTCATTGTTTTCTCTACATGAAACTCAGAACTCTGTTAAATCCTACAAGGATACAGGACAACTATCCTGGATGTTTCTTACATTTAAGAGTCATTGTGGATAAGGTAAAATTAGAGTCAATTCTTTGATCATCCATAAAATTCTTACACGTACTGCTCTTATATATAGTATTTATGCATATAAACTAATTGCTGGTAACAGCTTACTCCTCTTAGGATTGTTTTGAGACAGTTATTGATATTAATAAATTTTGACAAGATATAGAACTAGATGTCTCACTTTATATTCCTCTAAGATGCATCATTACCTATGAGAAGAAATTTACACATTAATTAATAGATTACAGGTAACTGGTTTGTTCTTATGAATTGGGAATTGCACCATTGGATACAACAAGAGTTATTTTGGAAAGTTAGGTATATTTTGTATCAAAAATTATTTCCGATATATAAGTATATTAAACAAAAGGACTTCTGATTGCATGTTCTGTTCTATTGCTTACCACAGAGGAGTCTATTTATTACCCTTCCAAGTGCAATGTCCAACTGCAAAAAAATAAGGCCTGTGATGCATACATCTTCTATCAGTACACAAAAAATTAAAACAATTCTAACTATTCTATGCACCATAATTGATCAGTGGTCTTGATAACTGTTTTATCAGTGAATGCCAATGGGAAGAACATGAACCATTTCAGAAGAGTTCAGAAGTGTATTTTTTTTCATCAAATAAGTAAGTTCTGAGGAAACTCACTGAAGCAGAGAAAAATGCCCAATATGGACACCTACCTATTATTTGTAGCGAATTTGTATGAGCTATAAGGATTCCAATTGTAGATGTGCCTGGAAATGTACATCTAGATTCCAAACCACATCTAATAAAAATGGTTCTCATAGAAGTTACTGGGTAGAATTTTAACTGATTTTTTTCATGGACATTTGCAAATAATAAAAATTAGCATAAACCAATCTGAAATTTATAATCATTGCAGGGTATCACTGACTATATGTGTATAGTCTTTTCACTTTGCAAAATAGAATGCACACTTAACCGATATTCATGGAATTTACATGTCGTCTGTGTCAGGATGATTTATTTTCTACAGAGTAATGTGGCAAATATGTTCTTAATTCAAAATGCTTCTGCCTCACCATTAATTGAATTAGAGTAAGCAGGGTATAACAACAAAGAGATTTCCATTTAAAAATTCAAACTGGACAAATCACAGTCTGTTTTTGATAAAGGAATTCAGAGGAGGATGGTAAACACTAGAAACATGAATAGTAGTTCATTCTATTGGACACAGGTGCTAGAAAGAGAAACAGAATATGAATCTTTTAGAATATGTCTCCTGCATGTAGGAATAAGTGTCCTGCGAGAATACATGGTCTGTCCATGTGGATCTCCTCGTTATTAAAAGAGGTCCTATAGTTGCTGCTCCAGCAATATCCAGTGAATTACTAGTTATATAAGCACAGCGTGTCACCATTCTCACTATTCTTTCTCTATCAGAGGAAAACTCAGAAATCACATAATTTACATACAACATGGTTAACTTCCTGTGCAGGGAAAAAAGTCCATTTATAAGAACTTTGCCAGACTCGTGAGTAAATTACCTTTTCTAACCAATGCATATTACTCAGAGACCTGGGTGTCTTTCAGCAATCACATCCATGCTGCATTTGTTAAATATGGATAACTTTAAACAATTAAGGGCTTTGTAGTTTTCTTCATTATTTTGTTTGGACATTGAAGCCACTGCATTAGTTGTTCCTATTTCTAGTTGGTGGTATAATGAAATGGCACAACCAATGTCTATTACATGTTAGTGGTGGTTGTCATTATGTGGTCTTTCAATTTTGAATTATTACTTTGGATGTCAGTGTACTGTTTGATTGCACAAAAAGCAATCATCTAAACCTGTCAAACTTTATGGACAATAAATGACTTCTTCCCCTGCCTCTACCACCACCTTGCAATATAAAGAAAAAATAGTTACAGAATATAGATTGTGGGCCTTATTAATACCAAATGTTACTACATGGGAACATATGTATTTGTTATTTGTAAAGGCATGCGGATATATCAAAAGTTTGTTTTGTTGGTTTTCTTTTTTCTTACTCTTGGATCATAATTCTACCTCACAATTGTACCTCAATATTAGTGGTGAATGAAAACGTTTTCTCTTAAGGACATAAGAAATCATAATGTCCAATTTCTTTTCTGATTCTTTTTGATATTTCAGCTTTTGTGTTATCATTTTCATTTGGATAATCACATTTTCCACATAGATCAATTTTGCAAAACAGTAATTACCACATTTACCTAATTGGAAGCAGATTTCCCATTTTGGGACCTTGGCCATTTGGGAAAAAGATTAAGAGTTTGTATTAATACCAAGTACACATACCCAGGAGTTGTGTGACTCAAATCCCTCCCATCAATATAACTTCAGAATCCAGAATATGATTGTCATGGTGTATGTGTGTGTGTGTGTGTGTGTGTGTGTGTGTATGCACACACATGTGTGTAGGATGACGGTTTCCTGCCTCTAAGATATAAGTTCCCAATTGTCTTGAGACATCTCGTTTCATCTGATCCTGACAGGAATTAACATTTTGGAATTCTTAACCTGAAATTTGGTAACAAGGTTTTGCTTTTGTGTTCTTGAATTACATCTTGTATTAATAGGATTCTTTGCATTTTGAGGTTCAGAGATCCTTTGGAGCAACAAAATGCATAAAAACACATACATTTGATTTGCAAAAATATTCAAAGCATCACAAACTCCACTGGTTCAAGGATGCAGTCTCCTATTGGGTCCATTTAATCTTAGTTAATAAAATAGTACAATTCATCACCGCATTATTAGTTACAGACAGGCAAATTGACCAAAAGCTCTAATGCTCTCTACACTGTGATCACAAAGAGGAAGTCTTTTGAATCAGAGAAGATTTAACTACAGACCACTTTCTAAATAATAATTTAAAAAAACAGAACTTAACAGTTTCACCTAGTATGTAATTTAAATGATCATCCAAATTATTTAATGCCTGGATCCAGGAGTATTTTGAGAAGTAAAAATTAAAAGACAAGAGAATCACCTATGAATTCTTCCAAGCCTCAGCATTATTTTTATGAATGGGCAAGGATTATATTGAGAATTTCTAAGCAAGAAAAAGGTACATGGGTTGACTCTGGATTCATTTTCTAATCAAAAGAATCAAGAATGGAAAAAGAAAGTTGTGGTATCAGTCAATTGTCACAGGCATTTCAATTACTTGAAGACAAAACAAGAATTAAGAGGTGTTCCTTTCATTCATAAGTATTCCACAGGGAAATCATATTCCAATTCTCCTATGGATAGAACAAGTGCCAGAGGTTTACATGTTCAATGGGTTATCGTTCCCTGTGAGAAACAAAACCGTCCTCCAAAACAAATGGTTTCTTGGCGGAGGACAGTGAGTCAGAGTGCAAGATATTTTTAAAAATCTCAACATCAACAAAGGGAATGGGAATGAAGCAAAGTTGGATAGATTGCAGAGCAGAACCAAGAAAACCTCCGTCAACCCAAAGGACACTCTAGAGTAAAACTGCCCTTCATGTTTGCCCCCCATCAGACCAAATTCACCAGCTATCATAGCCTTGAGCGAGCTGTCTCTCTGCATCAGAGGCTGCCCAGAAGAAGTGACGCCAGAGGCTTTCCATGGACTCCCTGAAGTCTGACATAAAGTTCTTCCTTGAAGAGAGTTCTAGATGGAATATCTTCCTTCACCATACCAGAAGAAAGTACAGACATATTTATAATTTCCTGAACCTGGTAACAACTTAAAAGCTGACCCACTTTAGAATGAAAAAATATCATGCAGTATATTCATATAAGGCAATATTATATAACAATGAAAACTGACATATTTTTGCAAGAACATAGATACATTTAACAAATATTAATTACGGGGGGAAAAGTCACAAAAGAATGTGTATGGTTCCATTTAGGTAAAATTCAAAGCCACACACACGTATCTCTGATGTCACCTTAAGAGGAAAATCTATATGGTAAACACTTCTTTCTTAAAAAAAAAAAAAAAAAAAAAAAAAGGTCTAAAGATGCCTACAGTGACTTTTCCTTCATCCAAGATGTATCCCCTACAACTTGTAACTAACGTCCAGTGCTCAGTTTATATCACCAACTACTCATTTACTTATAACCGGTGCTCAGTTTATATCACCAGTTTGGGTTTGGAGAAGCTGAGAGAGATAAATAAAAGAGAAAAATATTAGTAGTTATTTTATATGTAACTTTTGTTTGTGTTGTTTAAGTTTTTTGGTTTTTTTTACTATTCCTTTACTAATTTCCTTTGTCAAAATTATGTCAAAACAGCACAATTTAATAAGGTTGATAATTAACCACACATGACTTTTACCTCCCCCAAATTTTCATTCTAGTGGATAATGCCAATGATTTCAATTCAGTTCAATAAATGTTGGAATGGTAGTATGTACATGGCCTCCAATTAACATGTTAAAGAACAATTGGTTTTAGCCACTCTGACCGATACGAGGTGATATTTCATTGTGGTTTTGATTTGCATTTCCCTGATGTGAGCGGTGTTGAGCATTTTTTCATGTGTCTGTTGGCCATTTGTGTGTCTTCTTTGGAGAAACAGTTAGGAAATGACAGATGTTGGCAAGGATTTAGAGAAAGGGGAACTCTCTTACACTTTTGGTGGGAACGCAAACTGGTGCAACCACTCTGGAAAACAGTATGGAGGTTCCTTAAAAAGTTGAAAATAGAGCTACCCTATAAACCAGAAATTGCACTACTAGGTATCTACCCCAAAGATATAAATGTAGTTATCCGAAGGGGCAACTGCGCCCCAATGTTTATAGTAACAATGTCCTCAATAGCCAAACTATGAAAAGAGCCCAGTTGCCTATCAACAGATGAATGGATAAAGAAGATGTAGTGTATACACACACACACACACACATACACACACACACAATGGAATACTATTCAGCCACCAAAAAAAAGAAAAAGAAAAAAAAAGAAAGAAATCTTGCCATTTGCAATGACATGGATGGAACTAGAGGGTATTACACATATGATCTCACTCATATGTGGAATTTAAGAAATGAAACAGAGGATCATAGGGAAAGTGAGGGAAAAATCAAACAAGGTGAAATCAGAGAGGGAGACAAACCGTAGAGACTCGTAATCATAGGAAACAAACTGAGGGTTGCTGGAGGAGAGAGGGGGTGGGGGAATGGGATAACTGGGTAATGGACATTAAGGAGGGCACGCAATGTAATGAGCACTGGGTATTATATAAGACTGATGAATCACTGAACTCTACCTCTGAAACTAATAATGCACTCTATGTTACTTAATTGAATTTAAATTTTAAAAAGGGGAGGAAAAAGAAAAGGGAGAGACTTTAGGATATCTTAAATAATGATAATAAAAAAAGAATAACTTGTTAAGCCTGGTGATACAGCAATTCAACAATGACAATGAAACTGTGACAACTGAGCTAAAATGGGAGACAAATATTTAAAAATAAATTGTAATGCTCAAGTCATTCTGAATTATTATTTGAGGTATAAATAATAGAGGAGGAGTTATATTATATTTTAAACATATAAAGGTTAGAAATAAGAATTTCTTTTGAAATATTTTTTTCTTACCAGGTTGAAAATACAACATAAAAATTGAAATTACATTTGGGAAGCTGAGAATAAAATGGGCGTAGAAAGGGAAAGAAAAGTTTATTCCTATGAGAAATAGATCATTTCTCATAAGGAAATGTGCCTTTCACACAAGCAATCTGTTTGCCACACTGCTCTGATTCACCTAACAGCAGTGAATCAGTATCTTTTCTTCTTCTATCCCTAGAGACGGTACACATCATTGATCATAGCATTGCATCTACCCAAATGGAAACAAAAATTTAATTGGAATAATCCAATGAATACAAGTGTGCTTTAATGAGAAATACAATAGAATATTTACTCAGACAGCATGTCCTTCTTCATATATTTCAGATAAAATTTCTAAGAAGACCTTCACCTCCTCCTATCATACTGAGTCTCCTCTTTGACTCTGTAGAAAGTGACAGAGTAAAAAAAAGTTCTCTCCTCAAACAGTAAAATTGAATCTGTCTTACGTGTTTGATTTTTCACTTGCATCATATTTTTTTAAAAAAGAAAAGAAAATCACAAACATTTTTGATGAAACTACTCAAATGTAAGTTTTGTAAATTGTAAAACCCTGATACATTTTGAAAGACTTGAAGGTTGTTCATAAATACAATGGAAATCATGACTTTGCTTGGTATATAATTCCTTTCATTGTAGGACAAAATATGTGCACATCAAATTACATCAATATAATGTAAACATGTGAAATTCAAAAATCATCTGGATTTTTGGATGAATGCAGAAGAAATCTGAAGCACATTCAAATTCTATAGTCTCTTAAACAAAAAATATTCAAAATATTTGTTGTGTAATGTTTGGTATGACATTTTTAAACTTGTTGCTCTTCATTTGTTCATTTTTTGTTGTCATTATGATAAATCTTACTATTCATATTTTGGCCACCTGAGGTTCCTGACTGAAAAACTGTTCCCATTAAAAAATGATATTCAAGGGAGATCAAATTACTATTTAATTCATGGTTGGGAAAATACATGAGTCCCACCCCATTTTAGAGTTCTGGTAAGTGTTGCAATGGAGAAGGTAGCCTAGGTCTGTGAGTATTTGATATGTTCTTTTGCCTTTTCTTTTTCCAAAGTGAGCCGTTCTCCTGAGCAAATCTTGATGTGACTTATTTACTCAGTAGCAGCCTTAGATAAAATGGAATAGAAAAAGTGACCTTTCAAACTGTCCTTCGTGTTATATGAAATTACAGAAGAATTTCATGTTCCTTCATGTTATATGAAATTACAGAAGAATCTTTTATTAAAAGGAGTAATCATCACTAAAGACAGCCATGAAAAACCCACAGCTAACATCACACCTGGTGGTTATCTCAGGGTCCTGGGATCAAGCACCTCATTGAGCCCCGCACTGGGCTCCATGCTTGTATTGGGCTCCGTGCTCACCTGGGAGTCTGCTTGTCCCTCTGCCTCTGCCCATCCCACAGCTCATGTTCTTTGTCTTGCAAATAAATAAAAGATTAAAATAAATAAATTTATAGTATTCGTGAATACTGATTTGTAAGAATTTAAGTAGGAAATTAGGGTTTGTGAACTAGCTTCAAAAACCGCATTAGAGAATTTTAACCTCTACAGACGATTCTGTAAACCCAGATCTGTAGAAACACTTGTTTAAATTTAATAGATTGAATTGAAGTGTAAATATGTAAGCAATAATAACTGTTGTATTACATCTAATAAAAAGGAAGTAGATTAATTTGCATTTGTAGTTACAATTAATAAAAAAGAATGGAGTTTTCTTTCCCGCAAACCACACCCTCAATCATCATCAACACAATCACCTCCGAGTTAACAGGTTTATAGGAGCACAAATTTCTGAACTCAAAGGGATGGAAGTTATTACTTTTTATATAGCATATTTAGGTAACTAGACAATCAGACATGACATATGTGGCAATATAAACATTTACAGTCTCTTAATAAGAGTAAAATTGAAACAACATTCATAGTATTCTATGTACGTCCTGATCCACTCCCATCTGGTTTAATTTAAAATAACTTAAGAGAAACTTAAAGGCATAATAAGGAAGGAGTTGCTATTTTGACAACAAATCAGATGAATTAAGAATAAGCTAAATAGGGGCGCCTGGGTGGCACAGCGGTTAAGCATCTGCCTTTGGCTCAGGGCGTGATCCCGGCATTCTGGGATCAAGCCCCCACATCAGGCTCCTCCGCTATGAGCCTGCTTCTTCCTCTCCCACTCCCCCTGCTTGTGTTCCCTCTCTCGCTGGCTGACTCTGTCTCTGTCAAATAAATAAATAAAAAATCTTTAAAAAAAAAAAAGAGTAAGCTAAATAGAGAAGAAAATAATATAAGTAAAATGCAAATCTCTGACTATGAAAATAAAGGAGAAATTGTATTATGCATTTTATGTAATAAAAATAATGTTATTGACATATTAGCTCATATATTAACATGTTATTATCCTGTAATATAAACAGTGGTCACAATCTTAGAGAAGAGAAAATGGTTGAAGTAGTCACCAGACATAACAGCAGCAACCTCAAATAAAGCTGTAGGATTTGGCAGACAATGCATACCAGGCTGTCCCTGAAGAATTGTCATCAATGCCTCATGGGACAATAAAATTTAATCATAGTTATTAAATGAAAACACACATAGTTCACTTAGTCTTCCAAATTAGAGTACATTAAATCAGGACAGATATAACTGCCCTCCTTATTTTTTTTTATATCATCCAACAATCCACATCTCATTGGCTGAAATACGTTGGAAATTTCAGCAATATTGAGAAGGAGTATTCTTGGTTGAGATAATTCTCTATTGTGTTACCTAATGCATCATTGAAATACCCCAAGGTCCTTGAGATTTGCAAACAGTATCCTCATAATGAATATTCATTTGAAATAAAACTCTTTTATATTGAGATTTCGTTTTACATATTAACTAAGACACAAGTGTCTGTGTAGACTTCTAAGAAATTTCAACAATCTATTTTAAATTCATAATGAAACAAAGACATTCAAATATACACTAGAAAGCAGAAGTTTAAATAGAAATTGTGTACTTAAATATAAAATATTAGCTACCTGTTAAATATTTTTATATAACTCTTCCATTACAAGAAGCATATTTCAGTTGGCATTAATAAATTGTTATTGTGTCCTTTACATTCATCTACAATATAATACATATATGAATAATTGAAATATTACCTACTGTTTAAAAGAATGTTAAAGCATTATGGTCTCTCAAGATCATGCCAAAATAGGTTTGGAAGAAAAAGTATTAATATTTAAGAACTCTCTCTTCTATATTATGACAAAACAAAGCCAAAAAAATGAAATTAGCATCTGTGTGAATTTTTCATTTCCAGTTTAAAGAGTGACACGTAGATCTTGCAAATGTATGTTACTGCACATCAACTACTTACTTGACAATTTCTCTCAATATTTGTAGCTGGAATAATTTGACAAACACCTAAAGTTTATATGACCCTCTGTTTGAAATAAGTTAGTGGTCATATGGAAACATCTTTGTTAGACATATACCCCTTTGTCTTATGTATGTTCACTCCACATATTGAATTTATTATCAGAGTAGGATTTGATGGTCATTGCATCATTGAAAGAACAAACTGGGTTTTCTTCAAAAGAATTTACATTAATTATTAAGTACCTATGGGTAGAGAAGAAGGAGTAGAGAGAATAACAAACTGTTGAGGACCCTTTATGTAGTCCTTGGCTTCCACTAACTTGGTTAGTATTGTAAGTCTAGGCAAATAACTTTTGAACTTAATGTCTAAGGTCAAATTAGAATTTAAGCAATAGTATGCTCAGAGAATGTATGGTCTACAGTGTACAAATACACAAATAAAAAAATGGTGACATAGACTACAGAAGAAACAATTAGGCTGCTAATCCAAAAACGAATAGAAAGTGGATGCTTTATAAAACACATTTAAGTTAAGACTGAGGAATAACAAGAAGCTGTCCTGCAAAGAGAAGAGACCCTAAGTGATAAATCAGGACTTAGTCATATTCAGAGAACATAAAGGAAACCACTGTGTCTACAACATTTAGCACAAGGTAAGTCAAAAAGAGGATGAGTTCAAATTCTGATCAATATTAGTGTACATAATTGAGTGGGGAAATAGAGAATTACTTAGATTTGAGATATTGAAGATATATAGTGAAATTGTAGAAAGAGAACTGAATCAGCATAGGACCAGTCTAAAGGCATCTATAATTAGAGGTCAAATATAGAAGTGCAGGAGATTGAAGAGGAGAGCCTTTTGAGGCAGAAGGAATGTGTGGTATCAAGGAAGCCAAGAAGCAAGTGCTTGGTCAAATCACTCAAATGCTAGTGAGGAGGGATTGAGAAAAATGAGGGAAACAAGGGAAATGTGTCAATCATAGTAATATTCCATCATATATATTTAAGTATTTATGCATACATATACACATATATATTTAAATATATATTTACCACATCTTCTTTATCCATTCATCAGTTGGTGTACATTTGGGCTCTTTCCATAATTTGGCTATTATTGATAATTCTGCTATAAACATTGGGGTGCATGTGCCCCTTTGAATGTGTGCTTTTGTATCCTTTGGGTAAATACCTAGTAGTGCGATTGCTGGATCATAGGTAGTTCTATTTTTAACTTTCTGAGGAACCTCCATACTGTTTTCCAGAGTGGCTACACCAGTTTGCATTCCCACCAACAGGGCAAGAGGGTTCCTTTTTCTCCACATCTTTGCCAACACTTGTTGTTTCCTGTATTGTTGATTTTAGCCATTCTGAGAAGTGTGAGGTGATACCTCATTGTAGTTTTGATTTGCATTTACCTGATGATGTTGAGCATCTTTCCATCTGTCTGTTGGCCATCTATATGTCTTCTTTGGAGAAATGTCTGTTCATATCTTCTGCCCATTTTGTAATTGGATATTTGTTTTGGGGGCATTTGGGGATATATATTCATCCGGCAGAAAGGGAGAGAATGATGGTCCAAAACAGGTAAAGTTACAAAAGGCTCAAACTCTTGGACAATAAGGGGTTGGAAAACATAGAAGGCAAAGTACATGAACAGTGGTTCCTTCATTACAAAAAAAGACAAGGAGAAAAGAGACAAATACAGAGGATTTGCAGATTTGTTGATGAGAAGAATAAGTATATGTTGCCTTTACTTTCTTTGTGAAATATGATGCAGCAACAGCAACAGCAGCATTAATGGTTGATGTAGATAGGCAGGCTATGGGTATTTTGAAAGAAGGCATCTATTCACAGTCTTCTTATGGAACAGGAACGGAAGGTTATTAGTGCAACAGGGTTGGTGTGGTATTAAGTGTTCCTCTCTCTGTCTCTGTCAAATCACTTGTGCTGGTTATTTTCCCCTCCCCTGCCTATTTTCTATAGTCTCTTTACAATCTATGAGCTTTCTCTGGAAATTACACTTGTATCCATAGCTGGTGATTCTTAAATTATCCTCTTTAGTTGAGAACTGGCTTCTGAACTCCAAAGTCACAGTTCACAGTTTCTTCAATAGTTCTTCTTGGTGGGTTATAGAATAATGTCCAATTCCCTCTATCTAGAATTTGACTCTCCTTTTTTTCCTTCCTTCCTTCCCTCCCTCCCTCCCTCCCTCCCTTCCTCCCTCCCTTCCTTCTTCCCCTCCTTCCTTTCTTTTCCCTTCACCAAACACTTTTGAGAGGGAGAAATTTCCTTTGTCACAAGAAACTCAAAATTAAGATGACTCAGTTTGGCAATATCCCCACAACTCATGCCAAAATCTCACAGCTGTGCTAGACAACCACCCATTTTTTACACATTTCCCAACAACTGTATCTCCTAAATATCTGCCAATTGTGTTTCATTCTTCCCAAACCCATTTAGGTGACATTATTCATGGCTACTTCCCTGCAGAAGCCTCCTAAGGAATTTTCCTGCTTCCAGGGCCAACACACCTTCCATTTATCTCCAAATAGCTTCAAGGATTTTCTTTCAGGTATGCAATTATGCTCATATAATTCACTTGTTTAAAATCTTTGGATCCTGGGGTGCCTGGGTGGCTCAATCGGTTAAGCATTGGATTTGGTTTCCATTCAGGTCATGATCTTCAGGTGGTGAGATGGAGCCCCATGTTGGGCTCAGTGAGGAGTCTGTTTGAAGATTCTCTCCCTCTGCCCCTCCCCCCACTAATTCTCTCTCTCTCTCTCTCTCTCTCTCAAATAAATGAATCTTTTAAAAAAAATATAATCTTTGGATTTATCTTAGAAATAAGATAAGATAAAAACAGAGAGGGAGGCCAACCATAAGAGACTCTTAAATATAGCAAACAAACTGAAAGTTGCTAGAGGGGAGGTGGGTGGAGGGATGGGCTAAATGGGTGATGGCATTAAGAAGGGCACTTGCTGGGATGAGCACTGGTGTTATATGTAAGCGGTGAATCACTCAACTCTACTCCTGAAACCAATACTACACCATATGTTAACTAACTTGAATTTAAATAAAAAATAAAAATAAAGTAAAAAATTCTTTGAAGATTCTGCACAAGACACAATAAGTTGAAGTATATAAAGTGAATTGGCATTTTAAATTACTTTATGACAATGATAATACCACTATTCTTTTCCTTCTGGAGGCTTCATGAGAATACAAATTATTATTCTAATTTTGCTCAGAGAGCATAGATATAGCATGTCTAAAATGATTGAGAGACGGCTTGGTACAGCTTTATTGGACCCAGAGAGGTAATCTGATTTTCCAATTCTATTTCTGTTTTTGATTTCTTTTGCCTGACATTCAAATTGTTAACAGACAGTCAGATAAAGTTATTGGGGTATTTAGAATTCAAGAAAATGTCATTAAATTTTTTTAACATTGAAAAATATATTAAATTCTCATGTAATAAAGAATCTGAGTAAGTTGTAAAATTAGTTATCTGCAACAGTGTGTGTGCAAATTTGTATCTATTCTAATCAGATGAACACATTACATATGGAAGTAATTTGAACTGGAAAATGAATGTTTAAAATCAATCTCAATGTCGTGATGGAAGTTTTAGCAATGGAGATGCCTTGTATCATCAATGACAAAAATCCCTCAGTATGTTCATGTATAGTAGGAAATGATTCAACCTAAGAAATGCAGCCATCTGGCCCTTACTGCAACCTGTATTTGCCAAAACTTAACTATCATATGGTCCTAAGTAGTTGACCTGATAACTCCCAACTACTTGATGTGGAAAATCTGATCACCCAAAGGGATACATGAGTATCCAAGTTTGTTTAAACAGGGAAATAAATAGAGAGGTGAATAAGTAGATTAAATATATCACACTAACAATTTTTGTTAAATTAGGAATAATCTGGTTATTATTTGAAGTACTTATTAATTTTGAAAGATTTTACCTTATTAAAAAAAAAAGCAATAGGTCAGACCTATGATCTCAATCTGAGAATATGAAATTGATCTTAGATTTATGACTTTAATTGGAAAGATATGACATTTTTAAATTAATACATAAAGAATGAATGGTTTAGCAAATTTCTTACTATATTTATAGCTTTAATTTACTAGATGTACATATGTTGTTTAAGTAGGCAAGAATTCTTTTTAAAAATTCACAAATTTGTTCAATCAGGAAGGAACTCATTGTTTAAAGTAAAATCAAGCCTTGTAAATTAATATAGTTTAAAATGCTTTAAAGAAGATCATGAATTAAGTATAAAAGTAGAACTAATTTATTTATGAGAAATGTATACATGTGAACATTAATCAAAGACTTTATATAAAATTTATACAAAATTACTTGATTTTTAGCTTGAAGTTAAAAGTTAAAGGAAAAAGAGTTCCCTAAATCCATAATCTTCATAAATTATGATTCTCTTAAACCCAAGTATATCTTTTAGCCTAAAATCGCTGCTTTTTGGTATGAAATATCTCACATTGATACCTAAATGGATAAAAATTGTTTCAGAGTAAATGAAACTACCATCTATGTATTACAAATTTATATTGTTGATTTTATGGACATTTCCCCATCATATTTCCATATAGTAACACAATATTTCCCGTCTGCTAATTCATGGGGAAAATTGGTTCTTTTCTCAGTCTTCTCTCACACTTAAATCCCAAAGCTATAGCTACATTTTGAGCACAGAGTCAAAATAAAAAGAGTTAGAAAATGATCCAATGTATCCATTTTAACAATATGATTAAAACTATAACTGAGACTTGGTTTTCTGCTCCTGGGATTTGCTTCTGGGATTCTTTCTCTAAGTTTTCTTACTGAGTGAACTTCAATGGATTGCCCTTTCTTTGTGTATAATGCCTTGAATCTGACTATATTAAAATCTTGCTCCCCTGAGTATCATTAGATCATAAAATAATTTTGTGGAAAAAAATGTGTTGCCACTAATTTTCAACATTCTGAGACACTTTGCATAAACTTTCACTTTCTTTATTTCCAGTCGATGGTGGTGGTAGTGGTTGCAGGGTGGGGATGAGGGGTTTTTACCTTAAGTTACCTTAAGTTACCTACTTACATCACATTGTCTAAAGCCTCTATATATTTGTCTGCAAAGAGTGACTTTTATTTAGAAAGAAATAATATAGAAAGAAATTTTAATCATCTATGTCATGAAAACTACTATGCAATTAGAAAAAGAAATTAAAATACCTATGAGAATCCTCAGTCTTATAAACAGGGTCATCCTTACATCAAACAAGTAGAAGCTGAGCCTTGTCTTTAGTGGTTCACTTGTTATCCCCTTCCCTTGCAAAACACTTCATTTCTT
The DNA here is from genome assembly GCF_017311325.1 of Ursus maritimus. Taxonomy (NCBI): domain Eukaryota; kingdom Metazoa; phylum Chordata; class Mammalia; order Carnivora; family Ursidae; genus Ursus; species Ursus maritimus. The sequence continues at coordinate 53,560,321 of NW_024423897.1, forward strand.
CTAATTGCTTCTTACTTGCCATCAGATCTTCCCTTTTCCTGCAAAATGGTGCTTTCCCTAGGAAATAAAAACCTTATTTCATTAGAACTTCCCTCCCAAGCAAAACTTGAATCCATGATGTAGGTGGAGGTATTTTACTGGGAAGACGATTGCAGGAAGGAGGGAGAGAGCAATAAGACAGACACAGAAAGTGGAAAAGCCATTGAGGAGAGAACTTTGCACAGATCATAACTGTAGGCAACTGCACTTGATTCTGCTGACACCTCCCAGGCAGTGCATAAACTGCCTTTCAGAATTTTTCTCCTGAAATACAGGGTAGCTGCAGCATTTATCCATGTAGCTAAAGAATGGCCCTTGATATAAGTGCTCTTACATTCCAAGGTCGCAATTGTAGGTATTAAAAAAGAACTTGGAAAGGCTCTGGAGGAGAAGGGCACAAGACTCATAGTGGAGTCATGAGACAAGATGCCATCAGCACCCGCTGATCTTGCACAGAATTGTCCTCTACAATAGTGGCTGACATCTGAGAAGATGGGACATACAGCCTGGTCTCATCTGCATCAACACTCCCTTACCCAAAACAATGGTATTTCTAACTATATATATATACACACACATATATGTACACACACACACACACACACACACGCATTTATGACCCTGTTTCATACACCAATGTCAACTAAATTTTCCCAAGTCTACACTACCTTCCCCTCTACCCAATACATGAGATACCCACTCTAGAAAAGGAAGTCTATAGATACAAAAAAAAAAAAAAAAAATCTAAATAAACACATAGCAATTTGGGTTAGTTTTTGTTACTTGGATTAGTTTTGTTATTTTTCTTTTCTCTAGATGAAGAAAAGGAAGTGGAACCATATGAACCTAAAAGAAGTGAAGGGAGACAACTTAATCCTTGAGAGAGAAAATAAACTTCTTCCATCGAGGGTGCAAAAAGGGACAGTCTGTCACTCATAAAACATCTGGTTTTGTGAGATGCAGGTGAATGTCTCAGAACATCTGCTAAGATCCTAACACCCTTCTCTCCAGGACATTTCTTTATGAGGTAACCCATTAGGTCTAATAGAGGTGTATACACTTAGTCTCCCAGAAAAGCAATGGGGTCCGTTTTGACTCCCTAGAGAGTTATGATGCCAATATGGAAAAGCATGTTCAATACACTAGTTGTGACTCTTGAATTTATATTTGTTACAATTTGTAAAGTTATCAAGGGCATTTTTCCCTGGGTTTCTCCAAAAGCAGATCCTTTGGCATATGCTTGTGTTCTACTGTATTTTAGGGAGTGCAACCCCAGGATGAAAAAGAGAAAAGGAGGGAATGATACAAAGAAAAATGGAAAACCAATGCAAATGGCCTTCACTTAGAATCAAGCATTATTGATTGCTTAATCTCGCAAGACCCACTTGCAAGAAGTCCTATAAATGATCGTCAGTATAGCCTGTTGGGAGGTGGATGGAAGAAAAGTGTATTCACCAGTTGGTATCTCTGATTTATCAAGGTTTTGCCTAATGCATTAGTACACCCAGAATTCACCATTGCAGAAAAATCAGTCAGTCCTCTAGCTTCTCCTCTTCTTCTGCTCAGGGTCAACAACAAAGTGCCAGTGCAGGGGATGAAGTGTGTGTGGCATGAGGATGTGTTGGCATACTCTTTTGCATTGCGATGCTTGAATTTGTCCAGAGTTAACAAAGACTGGCAGTAATGCGTGGCCATTCAAAACTGAAAGTAAATGCAAAGACTTGTTTGCTCCATGGAACTGCTCTCTGCCTTCATTCCCCCAATCCCCCCTTTCCTCTGGGCCCCAACTTCAGCAGTTTAAACAATGATGATGTCCTGACCCCAAGGGATTCTGAAGGTCATACACACCTATCTGCCCAAATAATGCTTTACTTAGGTCACCATTGACAGCCTTGTTTAAAATTGCAACCTCAGGGTGCTTGGGTAGGTCAGCTGGTTAAGCGTCTGAGTCTGGCTCAGGTGGTGATCTCAGGGTTCTGGATCAAGTCCAGCCTTGTGTTCTGTGCTCAGCAGGGAGCCTGCTTGTCCCTCTCCCTCTGCCTCTCCCCTGTCTTACGCTCTCTTTCTTTTTCTCTATTTCTCTCTCAAATAAATAAATAAAATCTTTAAAATTTTTTTTAAATTACAACCCCAATTTCATTCGTTGCTCCCTATGCCTCTTCTTTACTTTTTTCAATGCAGCATTAATTGTTGACTAACATCTTATATATTTACCTAATTTAAAAAAATTATGCTCATCCCTAGAATGTTAGCTCTGTTAGGAAGAAATTCTCGGTTTTTTTCTCCACAGTATTCTCAGCATCTGGAGAAGTACCTGACATGTAGACATTCTCTCTATATATACATATATATATATTTTTTTTAATTCAAGAATGTTTGAATGAATATATGTTCACAATTCCTTAGTCATTTTCTTGTCTAAACAAACTGGTAAAATATCTAGATACATTTTGAATCAGTGTATTAGTGTTAAATTATAATTCATATTAAGCATCTTTAAAGTATCTTTAAAAATTATAGCTTTTGCCTTCCATTTTATATTTGTGTTTTCCATGGATCTCTAGATATAATTCTGCTGAAATGGACATTATTCACCAGTATAATATTTAAAAGTGAGTAGGTAAATGCTTTACTTCCTGAAGCCTTGGGTTTGTCCAACTCATCTTTATTTTGTGTTGTACAGCAGATGACATTCCACCGGGTCACAGAACTGTTGAGTTACACTCATTTATTTTTGCAGACATTGTCGAAATTCCTCTGTTGTGGTCACGTAAAGTGGCTGAGAAATCTAAAATCATCTTCTTATTTTCCTTGTAAAGTGACCTCCTATATCTTTTCCTTGAACAGTTGCAGGTTTCCTTCTTTAAACTTGAAGATCAATGAGTTTACCAGAAAATCTCTCAGTCTTTTTGATCTTTGTTAATGTTTCTCCAGTCACTGAAATACAGTGAATGTTGTGAACTGCTTTATTCTTTTTCTTTTAGGAAATGTTCTTGTATTTATTCCGCATGTTTTTGTATCCTTTTCTTGGCCTACACATCAATTTTCAAATACATCAGTTATGTGCATTTTGTATCGATAGTGTATGTATCCAAAAGAATAATCTTCTTGAAATTCATCTTTATTTATTGCTTTCTGTCACTGCTCGGGAATAGTCTCGCGTTTGTCTCCATTGTTTCTCCCATGGCCGCTTTATCTGCAGAATCTGTTTTGCAGGATTTATTGTTTTTTTTTCCCTCTGAATATATCAAATCCCTCCATTTTGTTGTGGTCTCCTTGCTTTCTTTTCTTCATTCTACCGGTATGCCTTCACCTTATTCTAAATGTCATTTTATTTCATGTTGTTCATATTTTGTTTAATATGTTTTAATGCCTCAAAACCTTGTGCCATAAAATGTCTTCTTTTTCAGAGAGCAGATTTTTCAAAGAATCTGATCAGTAACTTTTCCACAATAAAAAAGTTTTCCCAACAGTTTGTTCTCATAATCAGTTTTATATGATTATTTATATTTGAGTCATCTAAGTCTGTCTATACCCTTTACTTTTGTCCTCCTAATCACTGCTAGAAATTCTTGATTACATTTTTTTAAATCATTAGAAGGTGCATATATTATTTTCAGGTTTTCAGTTGACGGATATTGACCAAGATATGCTGAAGTTATTTGGGAAAATTCTAAGGACCGTGAAATAATACCCTTCTTTTCCTCCCAGGTTTTAATTTTTTTTTTTGAGATTTTATTTATTTATTTGAGAGAGTTGAGGGTCCTGAGGCATGCCCAGGTCTATAACTTGGTTTGGGTCACAGAGTTTATAAGTGGCAGCACTTAGGTTTCAAACATAGACTCCAGTGCTGAATCTAAGATCTGAGATTGTTTCTCGCTAATTATAATAAATTATAAACTTTTTCTTACCTAAGAGTTCAAAGGTAGCTGAATTTTTTTCCCTCTTTCATCCATGTCTCCCACCCCCCACAACATGCCCCTCCACTAAATTGTTCTCTGTATCTATGAGCTTGGTTTTGTTTGTCTGTTTGTTGGTTTAAGATTCCACATATGTGAGAGATCATACAGTATTTGTCTTTCTCTAACTTATTTCACTGCATAATGCTCTGGAGGTCCATCCGTGTTGTCACAAATGATAAGATTTTGTTCTTCTATTTTGAGTGATATTTCATTGTGTGTGTGTGTGTGTGTGTGTGTGTGTGCGCGCGCACAATTTCTTTACCCATTCACCCATCAATAGACACTTAGGTTGTTTCCATCTCTTGACTATTATAAATAATGCTGCAGTTAACATGGGGGACACATATATCTTTTTGAGTTAATGTTTCATTTTCTTTGAATAAACACCCTAAAGTGGAATTGGTGGATCATATGCTAGTTCTATTTTTAATTTTTTAGGAAACTTTATACTGTTTTCTATCATGGTTTTTTACCTATTTATATTCCTACCAATAGTGCATAAGGGTTCTTTTCTCTCCACATCTTCATCAACTCTTGTTATTTCTTGTCTTTTTTTTTTAAGACTTTATTTATTTGAGAGACAGAAAAAGAGAGAACAAGCAGTGGGGAGGGGCAGAGAGAGAGAGAGAGAAACAGACTCCCTACTGAGCAGGAAGCCTGATGTGAGCTCAATCCCAGGACCCAGGGATCATGACCTGAGCTGAAGGCAGACGCTTAACTGATTGAGCCACCCAGGTGACCCTTGTCTTTTTGATAATAGTCATTCTAATGAGTATGAGGTAATATCTCATTGTGGTTTTTATTTGCATTTCCCTGATGATTCATGATTTTAAGCATCTTTTCATATACCTATTGTCCACCTGCATGTCTTGTTTAGAAAAATGTCTATTAAGATATTTGGCCCAATTTTTTTAAAGGTGCTCAGTCTTTAATCAGGTAAATGTAAACCACAAGGACAACCACTATATTCACTAAGATTGATAAAGCCAAACAAACAAAAGTGTAATAACAACCATGGACAAATACGTAGAACAATGGAAATGCTTAAGTTTAGACCATTTGACATAACTGGGTCATATACTCATGTTAGTCATAGGGTATATACATCTTCAAATTTGTTAGACATTGCCAATTTTTCCAAAGTGATTGTACTAACTTATATACTTGCCAAAACTTCTGCCCATATTTTAATCAGATTTATTTTGTTATTGAGTTGTATAAGTTCTTTATATTGAGTTGTATAAGTTCTTTATAAGTTTGGGATATCAGCCCTTATTCCATACATAATTCGCAAATATATTCCGCCATTCTGTAGGTTGCCTTTTCATTTTGTAGATGGTTTCCTTTGTTGCACAAAAACATTTTTGTATGGTGTAGTCCCCCTTATTTATTTTTTCTTTTGTTGATTTTGCTTTTGGTGTTAGATTAAAAAATCATTGCCAAGGCCTATGTCAATGGCTTTACCACCTAGAGTTTTATGATTTCAGGCCTACGGTCAAGCCATTAATCCATTTTGAGTTATTTTGTGTGTGTGGTGTAAGATAGTCATCAAATTTCATTCTTTTCCATGTGGCTGTCCTGTTTTCCCAGCACTGTTTATTCTTGATGAAGGTAACATAGGAAGATCCCGAATACATTCCTCTTTTTTAAAATTCATCCTCTTTTTTTTTAAAAAAATATTTATTTAATTTATTTATTTTGAGAGAGAGAGAGTGCAAGCAGGGGGAGGGGAAGAGGGAAAGGGGGAGAGAATCTCAAGCACACTCCCTGCTGAGTGTGGATCCCACTCTGGGGCTGATCTCACAACCCTGAGCAGAAACCGATAATCCCATGCTTAATCGACTGAGTCACCCAGGCACCCCCTCAACTCATTCCTCTTATACATGTTGAGCTTAGAGCTACATATGGAACAACTTCCTGTTAAAAACAAAATAAAACAAAACCTAAAGGCTGACTGAGTGAAAACGGCACAATCAGCATATGAGAAGAAAACCATATCAAAGTGACTAGAAGAGACTAGGAAATGATCTTGCCATAAGCCCCACCCCTGGGAGCACCAACCCACAACCAGGAGGGAACTCAAAACTTCTCCCTGAGAAGTGGAAGGTTCGAACCTGATATTGCCCACCTTTCCTTTTAGGACCTGCAACTGAGAGATGAGCCCCAAACCATCTACCTTTGAAATTCAATGGGGCCCCTGTCCTAAGACCCACAAAGCAACAATCTGGGGGATAGCCCATAAGGGACCCACACACTCAGACTTAACAAAAACAACTGGGTAACTAAATAGTTCATGTTCACTATAGAGTTTAGTGAATTCGAAGTAACTCCATGATAAAATTTCTAGTGAGAAGAGCAAATGGCAAATAAGTATACAAATTAACATGGCCTTTTAGTAATGAAAACTATATCCACATGCAATTCCATATGTAGTTAGCATTAGAAAACTTTCAACAATGTTAGTTCTTCCACACTGGTCATATATATTAACATGGCAAAATAAATTATCAATTGGTATAACTCTTAAACCTAGAATCAATAATAGGAACTATTATTAATGTGAACACAAAATGTTACATATAATTATTGTTCTTTTTTTCACTGTATTTTGTTTTATTTTATTTTAAGATTTTATTTATTTGACAGAGAGAGAGAGCACAAGCAGTGGGAGCAGAAGAGGGAGAGGGAGAGGGAGAGGGAGAGGGAGAGGGAGAAGCAGGCTCTCCACTAAGTGGGGAGCCCAATGCGGGCACAGACGCTTAACCAACTGAGCCACCCAGCACCCCATTACTATATTTTAAGACCTAAAACTTAATATTTTATTTAGTTTTGCAATTCTGTTTATAGAACAATGCCTGGTATGTATTAGGTGCTCAGGAAATCTCTGAACAGCACTGATGGTGATGTGTAATCGTCATGCACCTTAGCCTCGTGTAAAGCAGATTAATCTGCTCTTGCTCCTTGCTTTCATCAGTGGCCTAAAAGTAATTTATAGGTTTTTGAATATGCTCTGGTTACTTAAGGCCATATATATATATATACATATATATAATTATTGTTCTTATAGCTAACAGAACACTTACTCCAAGTAAGACAATCCTCTCAGTACTTGTATTAACACATTTCATCCCCATAAAAACCTGATGAGACAGACATTGCTATTAACCCCATTTCCGCAGATGAGAAAAGAGAGATTTGGTAAGTTACCCCACATAGGTAGTGCATGGCAAAACTCGTATTTGAACTCAGGAGTCTGGCTGCCCAACCACACTTTTTATCATTACACTAGTATGATTTTAGTGAGCGCACATATATGGAAATTAGTGGTGAATAAGTGTGGTCTGATACACCTTAAAATTTCTCATATTCAGGATTGTCATTTACATTTGTGTAATATACATGAAAATATATAAAGATGAATATGATTTATGAAAGTAAGTCATTGGTCAAAGAAATTTTATTATTTCAAAAATATTGTAGTAAGGAGTGAGAAATACTTCTTTAGTGACTTACTTGTCTGTTGCAAATCCCTGAATATGTTTTATTCTACAAACCATGAAGACATAGAAATATTAATATACATCTCTCTCTCTTAGACACACACACACAGAGCAAACATTAAGGAGATATGCATAAACTCATTGTACCAATATATGCTATTAGTGCATTCTTACATAATATATTCAAGGTAATATTGCATTAAGAGTAAATTAAAATGCTCAAGTCAACCTACAGCAAATGGTCTTTACCATTTTAATAAATTACATGTGGAGCTTGCATCTTTTGTCACTCTCTGTTGACATAATATTTAAGATGTTTGAAGGAAAAAACCATAGCAACTAAGAAATATGCAATCAGTTGCTTAAGCAAATATATAAAAGCAGGATAGATGCAGTGTACTAATATAAATTTGCCTGCAAATATGGTAATATAGTTTTGTTAACAGATCATTTTTCTCTCTTGCATGTCCCCAAATCACACTATATTGACTGACAGACCACATGCTAGGTTGGATGGGGTGTTCTGACCATACTGACAAGCACAAAATGTATAAGCTGGCTTCAGGTCTAATGGTTTGAAATTGACAATTCCAGTCACCTAAATATCTGTCTTTCATCAGGATTTCCGTACCTTATATCTTCTCCGTTTGGAGCTGAAATAACTGAGATCTCCTCTTTTGTAAGGAATACAGTCTGTTTTTACAGCTTCCGATTTACCTCTTTGTATCCTTAACTAGGAATTGTACAGGAACTCCCGAGAAGATACATGGAATTGTGCCCGAGTAAGCCTGAGGATAAGCCTGATAAAGAACAAAATTGGAAAGTCGGTGAAATGGATTTCTCACTGTATTTTATATTTGATGGATACACTCCTATTACAGGGTCTTTATTTTGGTGTTCTGTCAAATTTCTAAAAATATTTTCGTTTCTGACATATCAGATGTTTTCCCTTTACCTTATCTGTTGAACGTGTCATTTCCACTCAATTTTGAGCTTGAGGAAAATAATGTTTTTCCATGTACCCATTTTGAATTGTAAGAATACTGAAGATATTTTAAATAACGAGAGAATATATTTACCTTCAATGTCCTTTTCAGCTTCTGTCTAATTAATGCCCCAGATAAGACAGAACAGTCTTTGGGGTTTTTGATTATCTTTCTGAATTGCATTTTTCTCTTTCCCGGGGACCTAAAATATCACCATTAGCTTTAGTCACATCAGAAGGATGGCTTTCTTTTTATCAAAGTGATTTGATCAATTTAAAACATTTGAACAACTACTGCAGCAAGAAATGGAAGAGATGGAGAAATTCTCAAGGATCCAAAAAGTTAGGGCAATTTGAGGCCATAAATTCTCCCATTCTTCTAAAGAAACACCTTATAAAACAACCTGTGATATGAAAACAGGAGAAAACTCCTTTTATCATTTATTTTTTGGCAGAGAATTTTAAATCTGTAGGCGTCAGTGATATTTACTTGTTCTTTGAACTTAGGGGGAATTTCTGAAACGGTACACATGACTTGCCAAGCTATAAGTGTTTTCTTTTCCCTTCAAAGGTTATTCATAATTGCCAAGCATGAAGAAATAAATCTCATAACAAACAGAACTGGTATGTCAGTGTCATTTGCAATGGGAACTGTTTTGCAATAGGTATAGCCCACAGAAAAGGGCCTAGAGTACTTGGTATTTTTTGTTCTTGGGACTAAATCTCTGGAGGCTATTTTAAAAGCAGAAAGGGCATGTTTACAGACGTACTTCCAGGCAAGCATTGGGATATTATTGATCCCAAATTTCTACTGTGTGTTCACATGTAAACTGCAAATAGCATCATGACCTGCAAAGTGGTATTTATTTTTTTTGACAAAGTGACAGTTGGACGTATTAACAAAATTCATTCATCCAACAAAAATTTGGTAGGGAGAGGGTTCTTACTAAATTCAAGAATAGAAACTAGCTTCCATCAATTCAGTAAACAAGCATTCATGTAAGATTTTTAGAATATGTGCAATGCATAACTGCCTGAGCAATGAAGTGTAAATACAGGACTTGAGGGGAAATCACTACCTAATAAGAGAAGCACTAATACTGGGCAAAATAGACAAGCCCTGATGGTATTTTTCCAGAATCTTAAGGAAATCTTTATCTGGTAGGCATAGGCAGGGGACTCTTCACTGCGAGCAGGGAATGTTTGATTGGGACATTTAAATTACCATTCTACTTTTCATAACCAATGTATGTATGAATTTTTCAATCGACTTTTCAGTCAATTAGAGGGATTAAAAAGGGGGCAGCTCACACACACGTAGATCTGATGATTTTGCTTAACATGTGAAAAGGGTTGATACATACCAACTTTAGCTTGGTAGGATAAAGGAAGAGAAAGGAGTGATTTTCTATGTGATATGAATGCATGCGTAATGAATATGCCGTGTCTAAAGTGTATTCTTATGTATACATTTTATTAATAGGATAGCTTCTTTCTCATCACATCCTCTCATATGTTCATCATTAAACTTTCCAGGAAAATACAAGGATCACAGAACAGAAGATAAGGGAACACCTTCCCCTCTGCATCAATATGTTATGGGAATGCTAAGACTGGTGGGGGTATTGTCACAATCTCTCTACTCCAGGGCTCGAAGAATATGGTTCAAGAGTTGTTGCATTGTGGGTGGGGGGAAGAATAGCAAATCCAAAATAATTTTATTTCCCTTTCATATTGGAGTATAAATGATGTCCTTAGTCCTTTCAGGTTGTTATAACAAACTACCGTAGACTGAGTGGCCTAAACAACAAACATTTGTTTTTCACAGTTCTGGAGGCTGGGAAGTTCAACATCAAGACACCTGCAGATCTGGTGTCTGGTGAGAGCCCAGTTCCTGGTTCATAAACAGTCATCCTCTTGCTGTGTCCTCATGTAGAAAAAGGGATGAAGGCTCTCTCTGGAATCACTTTTATAAGGGCACTAATCCCATTCATAAGGATTCTGCTCTCATGAACTAATCACCTCCCAAAGTCCCCACATCCTCATACCATCCCACTGGGAATTAGAATTTCAACATATGAATTGGGCCAGGGGAAACACAAACATTCTGTCTGTAACAGACGATGACAAGTGAGTGGTGACAAGGTGGCAGAAAGGCCAGGAGCCTAGTGTCACACAGAGGATATGGTTCAGAGGAACATTTAGTGCCAGCAGGCTACCAATTCCAGAAATCAGCGCACTGTGGCAGTAGGATGTATAGGCGGCTACCCGCTAGTCATAACTCAGAGGACAGGAGGCAGTACACATCCCAGGACCAGCATGGTCCCTGGAGCCTCCCTCACTCCAGTGACAGATAAGTAACATTATTTTGATTTGTCTTTATTATCTTGATGAGGAGCAAGTAGAATAGGGAAATCTGAAAGACTAAGCAGTAAGGCAGAAAGACTGATAAAACGTGAAGGAAATAACGAACTCTATATAATGCTATGACAGATGTTTCTCTAAAATCTTTATGTGCATAATTTAGTTTTAAAAATCATGAAGCCCTAGGTGATAGTTACTATTCTTATTTCCTATTTTAAAAACATAGCCATTGAGGCAGAAGAGGGGACATTCACTGGCCCTGGTAGTGCCAGGTATTAGTTCCAAGCAGTCTGGCTCCAAAGCCCACGTGTCAATCCACTGTACCACACTGCCTTTTTTGGGCAGCTAGGTGAGAAAATAGTATGCTTTCAAATATCTTCTGAGCAACAGGTATAAATTTCTTAACTGAGAAAAATACAGAATAATCAAAGTGCAGTTTAACTGTGACTCTATCAACAGCATTTGGTATACTTCAGACGTATTTCCAGTAAATCCTTTTGTGAATTAGACTTCCACATGAAGACTTGGTATTTTCAGTAGAACCTAAGATTTTTATTTAAATCCTACAATGAATTTTGATGTGACTGGGCTGATAGAATTAAGCTGTTCCATCCATAGTTTAGAATTTAATTTCTCTCAAAACTAAAAGAAGACATGGGTGAGGTGTGTAATTAAGCATAAAAACACAATCCACGGTCTTAAAATAATTCCAAAAGTGCATAGAAAATAGAACCTTGAGAGAATTAGAACTGTGTTTGATTTTTTAAAAAATGAACATAAAAACACATTTATTTACCCTCAGACCATTTTAATTAATAGTGTTTACTTACTTAGTAATTATTTCAAAAACATATTTTTATATTAGGAAAGTTTAAAGGGAAAATTTGCCTGTCCACGATCTTAGTAATATTTCTCTGTGATCCTAGTGATATTTTTTGTTGCATTTCATCCCAATGTACTTTTCTATGTACTTCTGCAGTTTCAATGATATCATGGGTACGATATAGATAACATTATATGATACATATTTCATAATTTCTTTAAACACCTCACCATGTATAATATGTTTATGTATCTATGCCAAAAGTTTATTAAAAATATTTCATGTTCCAAAACATGTCATATCAATAATCTGCTATGGTAAATAATATTACAATGATTATTGTTTTTCAATAAATATTTGGCTACATTTCATATCAGTTCTTTAGGTTAGATTGCCAAATGAGGAGGAGATTTTTCATTGATTCATTTGACATAAATTTATTAAAAAATTAGTATGCGCCAGGGATTGTTGTAGGTATGTCCCGCAATGAAAACACACACACAAACACACACACACACACACACACACACACACCTCTGTTCTTCTGAATTTTAAAGATGGAAGACAGACAATTAGTAAATTAATAAATAAATATAAATGTAGTATGTCAGATATGGGAACAGAGATTGATATGGGAAATTCTTTTATATTGGATGGTTAAGGAAGTTTTTTCTAATTAGAACTTCATGGGTGACCTGCATGAATTAAGTGAACAATCCACAGGGAAAGCTAATCTAATATAGTAACTTCTTAAGAAAATACAAAAGAACACATTTTACTCCTGTATGAGGCCAGAGTTACCTTGACCAAAATGAAACAAATATATTAAAAGAAAATAAAACTATGGACCAATATTTTTCATGAGCATCAATGTAAAAAAATTCTTAACAAAATATTGGCCAATAAAATCCAGTAACGTATATGAAATAAACATCATGGCCAATTAAAGATTATGCCAAGAGTTCAAAGTCATACATCAATGGCATGAAATAAAAGTCACAGTTTGTAGAGAAAGAAATAAACTCATTTTCCAAAGAGAATACGTGATATGCACTGATGTGCATACAAAATCTTAGAGAAGTTACAAAAGAGAAGTCTGCTAGAACAAAGAAGACTTTTAGAAGTAAGAATACAAGATCAATAAACAAAAAATGTATTTCTATAAACTGAAAGATAATAAAAAATGGAAAAATACTATTTCAAATAACATACAAATGTAAAATACTTTGAGCAAGACATGAACATTGAAAGTTTTAAAATTTGACTTTTAACACAAAATTCAGTTTCTGTTCCTTATATATAGCAATTCAGACTTCCTGGGATGTCTGGGTGGCTCAGCTGGTTAAGCACCTGCCTTCAGCTCAGGTCATGATCCCAGGGTCCTGGGATCGAGCCCCACATCAGGCTCCTTGCTCAGGGTGTAACCTGCTTCTCCCTCTGCCTGCTGTTTCCCATGCTTGTGCTCTCTTTCTCTCTCTCTGACATAATAAATAAATAAAATCTTTAAAAAAAATTCAAACTTCTATTTATTCTTGTGTCAGTTTTTGGAATTTGTCAATTTCATCTAAATTGTTGAATGTGTTTTTTAGAGTTTGGAAGATTGCAGTGGAGTAGGAAGACCCTCGGCTCACCTCGCCCCACAAATACAACTAGATAACTATCAAATCATCCTAAATTCCCCAGAAATTGACATGAAGACTGGCAGAACAAACTCCACAACTAAAGGTAGAGAAGAGACCACATTGAAGAAGGCAGGTAGTGCAGAAATGCCATTTGGGGAATAGATTGTGGCCACTGCAAGAGCCAAGGTTGCAGAGAAAGGCAAGAAATAGACTAGCACATAGGGGAGCACACTAGGGAAACAAATCCACATAACGATTGGCTTTGAAAGCAAGAGGGGATGAATTTTGTGAGTTCTACCAACTAGCAGGGCTTAAAGCTTGAAGTTTTAAATATCAGTGGGCATGGCTGAGATAGAGCCCAGAGGGCACTACACTGCTCTTGGAGAGAAGGCAGGCAAACAACCTGCAGACACACAGCATGGAAACAGGGAACTGAAGTACCTGGGGCACAGAGTGGGGAGGTTATTTGCTCATTTCAGAGTGCATCCCAGAGAGGCAGCATTCACAGAGAGACCCTTTGGGAACAAACGAACTGACTGGTGTCCTTTCCCTTTCCCACCCCTTGACATAAGCACAGGACCACCTGTGTGAATGGGTGCAGTGTCATTACCAACTACCTAACTAGTTTACACCAAGCCTCACTCCCCTATGTTTAGTTGGAACCATCACTCCCAGTCACACTTGCCTCAGTCTCAGAGGGTCCTCCCCATTCCCCAAGAAGACCTGCCCAAACCCCTGCTCACACCATGTCTCCTGACATGGGAGTTTTGTGAAGCCCTAGTTCTGGCGGTGGTGACAACAGGTCTCATTTCATAAACATGAATGTGCCACATTCAGGCTAGGGACCAAATGCTGTCCACAACAGGCAAAGAGAGCCTCTACAGATGACTGGTCTGAAGGATAAAGCAGCCAGGACAAACAGCAGAGGACATGCATCACACATTGGAAACACTACCAGATGTACCATGTCCTGGGGAATAGGGGACACTACACACCAGACCACTATAGGACTCTTCTTTATAAGGCCATCACACTCAAGAATAGGAGATGTAGCTGACTTTCCTAACATAGAGGAACAGGCACAGAGACTTAGACAAAATGAGAAGACAGAGAAATTTATCCCAAATGAAAATCGGGACAAGGCTACGGCCAGAGATCTAACTGAAACAGATATAACTAACATGCCTGATAGAGAATTTAATGATTATAAGGGTATTTGCCAGACCTTAGAAAAGAGTGGAAGATGTGACTGAGACCCTTAATGCAGAGATAAGGAATAACATAACAGAGATGAAGTGCTCAGTAAATGAAATGAGAAAAACACACTTGATGGAATAAACAGCCAGCCAGAAGAAGCAGAGGAATGAATTAATGACGTAGAAGACAGAGTAATGAAAAGTAATCAAGCTGAACAAAAGAGAGAAAAAAGAATTATGCAAAACGAGAACAGACTTAGGGAGATCAGTGACTCCATCAAACATAATAACATTTGCATTCTAGGAATCCCAGGAGAAGAAGTGAGAGAAAAGGGGGCAGAAAATTTATTTGAAGAAATAATAGCTGAAAACTTCCCTAATCTGGGGAAGAAAACAGGTATCCAGATCTAGGAGGACAGAGAAGCCCCATCAAAATCAACAAAGTAGTATGTTAACTAACTGGAATTAAAAAACAAACAAGCAAACAAACAAACAAATCTACAAAAGCAGATTCACACCGAGACCTATTGTAATAAAAATGGCAAAATATTGTGACACAGAAAAAAAATTTTAAAGCAGCAAGATAAAAGAAGACAGCGACATACAATGGAAAACCTATAAGGTTAGCAGGGGATCTTTCAGTAGAAACTTTCCCAGGAGAGTACTGGCATGATACATCCAAACTACTGAATGGGCAAAATCTGCAGCCAAGAGTTCTCTACCCAGCAAGGCAGTCATGCAGAATAGAAGAAGAGATCGAGCTCCCAAATAAAAACGAGAGGAATTCATTACCACTAAACCAGCCCTGTAAGAAATATTAAAGGAAAATATTCAAGTGGAAAAAAGAAAGTGAAGTTAAGAAACACAAAAGCAGTAAAAAAGAATATTTCTGTGAAAATCAGTTCAGGAACTCACAAAATAAAAGGGTATAAAATATAACAACATATACCTAAAACATGGGAAAGAGAGGAGTAAAGAATGGGTTCAAACTTAAATGTCATCAACTTAATGTTATGTGCAGAAGAGATTATATACAAACTTAATGGTAAGTGTATATCAAAAGCCATTAATAGATATACAAATAACAAAGAGAAAGAAATCCAAATATATCACTAAAGAAAATCAGCAAACCATGAAAGAGATAAAGATAAGAAAGGATCAGAGAAAATCTTCAGAAACAACCACAAAACAAATAATAAAATGACAGTAAATACTTATCTACTAATAATTACTTTGAAGGTAAATGGACTAAAGCTCCAATCAAAAGATGTAGGGTGACAGAGTGGATAAAAAGACAAGACCCATCTATATGCTGCCTACGAGAGACTCATTTTAGACCTAAAGACACCTGCAGATTGAATGTGAGGAGATGGAGAAATACCTACCATGCAAATGGATGTCAAAAGAAAGTCAGAGTAACAATACATACATCAGACAAAATGGACTTTAAAACAAAGACTGTAACAAGAGACATAGAAGGACAGCATATAATAATAAAGGGAACAATCCAAAAAAAAAAGATATAACAATTGTAAATATTTATGCAACCAACATAGAAGCACCCAAATACCTAAAACAGTTAATAACAAACACAATGGAACTAATCAATATTACAGTAATAGTAGGGGACTTTAATACTCTACTTACATCAATGGATAGATCATCTAAACAGAAAATCAACAACAAAAAAAAAACAACGGCTGTGAGTGGTACACTGGAATAGATGGATTTAACATATCTTTAGAATATTCCATCCTAAAACAGCAGAATACACATTCTTTTCAAGTGCACATGGAACATTCTCCATAATAGATCACATATTAACCCAAAAAACAAGCCTAAATTCAAGAAGATTGAAAGCATACCATGCATCTTTTCTGGCCACAACACGATGAAATTAGATGTCAACTGGAAGAAAAAATCTGGAAAGACCATAAATACATGGAGGCTAAATAACATGATACTAAACAATAAATGAGTAAGCCAGGAAATAAAACAGGAAATAAAAAAGTACAAGGGAACAAAAGAAAATGAAAATACAATGATCCAAAACCTTTGGGATACAGCAAAAGCAGTTCTAAAAGGGAAGTTTATAGCAATACCGGCCTATCTCTGGAAGCAAGAAAAATATCAAATAAACAACCTAACCTTATACCTACAGAAGCTAGAAAAAGAACAACAAACAAAACCTAAAACCAGCAGAAGGAAGGAAATAATCAAGATTGGAGCAGAAATGATATACAAACTAAAAAAATAATAGAACAGATCTAAGAAAAAAGGAGCTGGTTCTTTGGGGGAAAAATCAATAAAATTGATAAACCTCTACCTAGACTCATCAAGAAAAAAGAGAAAGGATTCAAATTAATAAAATCACCAATGAAAGAGGAGATATGATTAATACTATAGAAATACAAATAATTATTAAGAGAATATTATGAAAAATTATATGCCAACAAATGGGACAACTTAGTTGAAATGGATATATTCCCAGAAGCATATAACCTAACAAAACTGAAATAGGAAGGAGTACAAAATTTGAACAGACTGATAACCAGCCAAAAAACTGAATCAGTAATCAGAAAAACTCCCAACAAATAAAAGTCCAGGACCAGATGGCTTCACAGATGAATTCTACCAAACATTTCAAGAGGAGTTAATACCTATTCTTCTCAAACTATTCCAAAAAATAGAAGAGGAAAAACTTCCAAATTTATTTCATGAGGCCAGCATTACCCTGATACCAAAATCAGATAAAGACATCACTAAAAAAGAGAACTATAGGCCAATATTCCCAAAGAATATACATGCCAAAATCCTCAGCAAAACACTAGCAAACTGAATTTAACAATGCATTAAAAACAGCACTCACCACAATCAACTGGGATTTATTTCTGGGTCGAAGTGTGGTTCAGTGTTCACAAACCAATCAATGTGAGATGTTGCATCAATAAGAGAAAGAATAAAAAGCATATGATAACTTCAATAGATGCAGAAAAAGCATTAGACAAAGTACAATTTCCATTCATGATAAAAAAAAACCCTCAACAGAGTTGCTTTAGAGGGAAGATACCTTCACACAATAAAGGTCATATATTAAAAACCCACAGCTAACAACATCCTTAATGGAGAAAAACTGAGAGCTTTCTCCCTCAGGTCAAGAACAAGACATGAATGTCTACTCTCACCACTGTTATTCAACATAGTACTGGAAGTCCTAGCCACAGCAGTCAGACAACAAAAAAAATAAGAGGTATCCAAATTGATAAGGAAGTAAAACTTTCACTATTTGCAGGTGATATGATAATGTATATAGAAAACCTGAAAGACTCCATCAAAAAAAATTATCAGAATGGATAAACAAATTCAGTAAAGTTGCAGGATACAAAATCAATCTAAAGAAATCTATTACATCTCTATATACCAATAATGAAGCAACAGAAAGAGAAATTAAGAAAACAATCCCATTTATAATTATACCAAAAGTAATAAGATACCTAGGAATAAATCCAACTGGAAGTAAAAGTCCTCCACTCTGAAAACTATAATGCACTGATGAAAGAAACTAAAAATGACACAAAGAGTTAGAAAGATTTCCATGGTCATGTATTTGAAGTACACATGTTATTAAAATGTCTATACTACCCAAAGCAACTTACACATTTAAGGCAATCCCTATCAAAATGTTGACAGAATTTTTCACAGAACTAGAACAAACAATCCTAAAACTTATATAGAACCACAAAAGACCCCGACTATCCAAAGCAACCTTGAAAAAGAAAAGCAAAGCTGGACTTCATACATCCGGACTTCAATCTCTATTACAAAGCTGTAGTAATCAAAACAGTATGGAAGTGACACAAAAATAGACACATAGATCAATAGAACAGAATAGAAAATCCAGAATTAAACCCACAACTATATGGTCAATTAATCTTCAACAAAGCATAAAACAATATTCAATGGGAAAAAGACTGTCTCTTCAACAAATGGTGTTGGGAAAGCTGGACAGCAACACTCAAAAGAAAGATGGTGGACTGCTTTCTTAAGCCATACACAAAAATAAATTCAAAATGGATGAAAGACCTAAATGTGAGATCTGAAACCGCAAAAGTCCTAGAAGAGAACATAGGCAGTTTTTTTCTAGATATAGAATTTTTATAGCAAATTTTTCTAGATATAGAAACTAGGCAAGGGAAATAAAAGGAAAAATGAACTATTGGGACTGCATCAAAATGAAAAGCTCTGCATGATGAAAGAAACAATCAATAAAAATAGAAGATAATCTACTGAATGGGAGAAGATATTTGCAAATGACATATCTGATAAAGGGTTAGTATCCAAGATATATAAAGAACTTATAAAAACACCCCAAAAAGCAAATGATCCAATTAAAATGGGCCATGACATGAACAGACATTTCTCCAAGGACATACGGATGGGTAACACACACACATGAAAAGATGTTCATCATCATTTACCATCAGGGAAATGCAAATCAAAACTACAATGAGATATCAACTCACACCGTCAGAATGGCTAAAATCAACAATACAAGAAACAAGTGTTGGTGAGGATGTGGAGAAAAAGGAACACTCTTGCACAGTGGGTGGGAACACAAACTGGTGCAGGCACTGTGGAAAACAGTATAGAGGATCCTTAAAAAGTTGAAAATAGAACTACCCTACAACAATCATGGCTTGATATTTACCCAAAGAATACAAAAACACTAAGTCAAAGGGATACATGCACCCCATGTTTATTGCAGCATTATTTACAACAGCCAAGATATGGAAGCAACCCAAGTGTCCATCAACTGATGAATGGATAAAGAAAATGTGACATGTATTTATACAATAAAATATTATTCAGCCATAAAAAAGTCAAACCTTGTCATTTGCAATGATATGGATAGAACTAAAGAGTATAATGCTAAGCAAAATAAGTCAGAGAAAGACAAATACCATATGATTTCACTCATACATGAAATTTAATAAGTGAAACAAATGAGTGAAGGGGAAAGAAAAAGAAAGAGAGAAAAACCAAGAAACAGACTCTTAACTCTAGAGAACAAACTAGTGGTCACCAGAGGAAAGTAGTGGGGTGATGGGTGAAATAGGTGATGGGGATTAAGGAGTGCACTTGTGATGAGCACTGGGTGTTGTATGGAATTGTTTAATCACTATATTGTACCCCTGAAACCAATATAACACTAACTGGAATTAAAATAAAAACGTAAAAAGCCAATAAATAAATAAATAGTTGAATGTACTGGTACACATTTGTTAATAATATCTCATTTTCCTTCTAATGCATACAAGATCTCCTGTTGGTATCTGATATTAATAATTTGTGTCTACTATCATTTTATTGATCAATCTAGCTAAAAGTTTTTTCAATACCATTTATTTCTCAAAAACTAAGTCTAACTTAATTGATTTTTTGTGTTCCTCCCTCCTGCTTATTTGGTTTGAGCTCATATTAAGACTCTATTTCCCAACAGCCCTTGATGTTAGTTTTGTGTTCATTTAATTGAATCTTAAATAAACTCTAAGCATATTGATGCACTCCACTTTGGGGCGGCCTAGATATACTTCAGGCTCATTTGCAATCTCTCCTCTCCTTTGGCAGGTACCCTGGGGTCACATGATACTAAATTTGTCATTGCATAATATGAAAGAAAACTGGATTACTGATATATGGCCTGGAAGGTGTTTCCTGGAGAGCCAATGAATTTCAATCAGGCTCTGACTTAATGAAGAATAAACTTTCACCATATCAAGTCCTGATATTTGAGGTTTCCTTTTTATAGAACTAGCATTCATTTACCATGATTACTATAGTACCAATACAAATGAGTACACAGTTATCTGAAAACATATAACACAGATGATAGCAGTGATTATCAACAGGAAGCAAAGTGTGATTTGATGGGAGGGATGAGCTAAATAAGGTTGCCACCAGTGGTTTGTTTTTTTTTTTTTTATCTCAGAA
Source organism: Ursus maritimus (assembly GCF_017311325.1). Lineage (NCBI taxonomy): Eukaryota > Metazoa > Chordata > Mammalia > Carnivora > Ursidae > Ursus > Ursus maritimus. The sequence goes on from NW_024423897.1 coordinate 53,580,803, forward strand.
TGTTTTTAATTTAAAGTATGTTACTGAATTTTTCTTATCTTAACATTAAATCCAGGATAATTATGAGATAGAAACTTTGCATCTAGAAAAACCTAATGTGATAAAAAAATTTAAAATTGCGAGAAGTAGGAAGAGGAAAGTAGAGGGAAAATGAGCTAACGTTTTCATGGCTAATATAATAGATGACAAATTATTTTCTAAATTTGTTAAATCAAGGAATACAGGCTTTATTCATTCAACTGATAATACACGGGAAATTTCTTTGTACATTTTGCTATTGTAAGAAGAAGGAATATAACAGTGAACAAAAGGCAATATCCACGATGCCACATAATTTAAATTCTAGAGAGAGATACACATTAATCAAAAAATTCACAGTTGTAGAAGGTAATGATCATTCCCAAGAAGGGGACACAGGGAATTCCGTAGACTGAGTTGGATTGGGTGTGGTTCGTGCAGGACGATCAGGGAAAGTCTTACAGAAGAAGTAGTATTTGAGCAGACACCGGAAGACAGAATGCAACAGAGCCATGCACATATTTTGGCCAGAAACGTTTCATCAAGAAAAACAGAAACTGCCCAGGCCTGAGATGAGGGAGGCGGTCACGTCTCGAGCAGGGTGAATAAGGAAAATGGCAGCCGAAGTGAGTCTGCAACAGTCACCAAAGATCAGAGAACAGAGGATCGCATGGCAGCTGGGAGATGGAGTGCGCAAGTGCACGGTGGCCAGCCTGTCTACGAGGATAGAGCTCGGACCCACACCTGCAGCAAGCTGCCAGAGAAACCAGTCCCTCATTTACATCAACAACCAGGAAGTTAGCCTGCTGTTAGGTCAGACTCCCAGGAGCTAGAGTGCTAGCTCCAGCGACAATCCAGGAAGCCAAGCAGCATCTTCTGTAACACACGGCCAAGATGGCCAGGGCATGATTAATAACGGACACCTTCTCTATTTTTGTCCCCGCTTCGAATTTAGGATTGACCAGAGAAAGCCTAAATGGGCTCCCCTGATCAATTACATAGAGTGCCCTGCTTCCATTTGGCCAGCCTCCTGCTCCCGCGTACCCACAGCCTCCGATCAGGGCACACCGAATCCCCTGGTTTCCACTGTAAAGCTTCCCACTCCTCTGCCTGCCTTCCGGTGTCTGCCGAAACAAGAGTGACGATGGCTGACTCTCTTGCTCTAGCAAGTTCAGAATAGCCTTTACTCTCTCATTTGGTTAACCTTCATTTATTTGCACAAGGCACAAAGGCAAAGAGCACAATAACTAAAAACAGACATTATGGCTATTTTTTTTTTATCAGAACTAAAACATTCACACACAAGGTAAGCCAATAGAACATGGCCCCTATAAACAAAAGGCAGAATAAAACGAATCATTGAAGACATAAAGCATAATATTAAACAAAAAAGGACCTTAAGAACACATCCTGTGATAATTTTCAATATCTGAAATCTTCAGTCTGCCTGGAAATTTACAGGGATTTATCACTATTGACTCCAAAGTGCCATTTAGGGTTTTGTTTGTTTGTCTTCCCCCCCCCAGGAAAGTACCTGATGGTGCCTGCTGAGCCTTGAAATATTTTTTTCCCCTCATTTATGTAGCTAAAAATATCCAACAAGTAGGGAAGCCATGAATAAATCCTTCTGGTCAAATTGTTTTAAATAGTGTCTTCTCTTTTCTCTCTCTCAAAAACAAAACAAGAAGTATTTAAACCCCAAAGTATTATTTAAAGTTATGTTCAGCACTTAAAGTAATTGGCGTCCCTTCTCTGCCCCCAAATCTTGAGAAGTTAGCAACATGTTGATTTTTAAATGAATTACATTTTCCTCTCTTTAAGCTCAGTATTTTAGGAAACATAGCAGAGGCCAATTCATCCCTATATAGAAAGTCATGTCATGTTACCTGTGGATGTTCATTCTTAACAAAGCAAAGCCTAACATACAAGACTCAGAAGTGTTTCAGTGCTTACACAATAGAACAAGTTTTCCACTATAATCACGCTTTTGCTTGCTGCTGATTTTTTTTCTTTTTTTGACATCTGACATTTCCATAAGTTTCCAGATCTTTCATGAGAGGCAACACTGTTAATGATTGGTAGTAGATAACATGGTTTGACACAAATGATGCTTCAATAGTCCATTGACACTTACATTTTTTTAAAAAAACCTCTCTCTCATATGTTTGATTTTACCCATATTACCAGTCATTTATAAAAACCACGTAACAAAAACAAACACAAAAAAAACACCATGCAACATACCTGAAGAAAGAACTTTCTCTTGACACAAAACCAAGGATCCTCCAGCCAGTCCTTCTCATGAAAATTATTTGTTCTGTCCACTATATTTTTCACCTGGAAATACAGAACATGCGTATTCACTATCTGGGGCTTCCTTCATTCATCAACAAAAACAAGGTTCCACATTTTGACATATTTTGTTCTCTCATGTTTGATATTAAAAGATGAAGAAAGTGTATACAATATTTTTTTGCATTTTATAACTTATGCCAATCCTTGTGAAAAACAGAAAAATGTTCCTATATAACCATGGGATGGTTTTTTTCCCCCTAATTAATGGAATCCACTCTAGTGATAATATGGACATCTATTGAAGTAACTCACCTGGTTCTTTTCTCGAACCTCTGCTTCTCACCTGACTGAAAAGCTGGGGAGAACCTGACATCACCTGGTCTTCATCAGAGGCTAGAACTATCACACTAAAAAGACCTTTATGACTTCTCCCTTGTTTATTTATTTGTTTCGCCATATATTCAAACATACCACACACACACCCCCACACACAACCACACACACGCACACGCACACACACACACTCACACAGAGCCCTCCCTTGTATCCATAAGACGTAAGCAGGCTATTAATATATACACCACAGACTATAGAAATGCTGTAGTTTGTTTTCAACGGGCCCTAAGTCTGGGTGGGACAGAGAGAACAGGAAAGGAAGAGCTGTCTGAGAGATTCAGCACTGGAATTCATCCTCCAAGACTGTTCACAGGAACCTGGAGCATGATGGACTGATTACCCTATCTCCTTACTAAATCAGATCACAGATTGTATTCTCTCCAAAATGGTTAAGATTCATAAGAGAAAAAAGGGGTGGATTTAATTTTCACCACTTTCACCATTTCTTATTGTAAAATGAGTAACCATGTATTTTTGAAAGTGTTATTCGTCATTCACAGTTGAGTTAATCACAGTTCTTTACCAAACACAACAATCATATTAACACATGAGAAATGACTAATAGATGTTATAAAATGAGGGGAAATTACTCCATGAAAGTTTCTATTAAAAAAAGCTTGTAGAAACTCCCAACATAATAAGGGTTTAAGTGGACCAGAGATGACGTGGAATAAGGCATTTGCTCCTTACTGAGATTATTTCTTCATGGTTTTCTGGGTTTTATCATCAATGTAAATTATATTTGGTTTGGATTCTTATACTTTTACAGGAACTAAGTTTTATACAATTAAATTATGCATAGCCTATCACTAAAGTCACAAAAGTGAATACAAACATGAGGAAAGTATGAACTACTTTCCTGTTACATCACACACGTAACAATCAAATGCTATTGTTGAAGATCAAAAAATAAACCTATCGATTTTACGATGCTTCGTATAGTGCCAAAACACTTTAAAAATTTAATTAGTTGTATTTTATAGGTTACATAACAAAAGTCCTGATAGTAAATGCATTGGTGGACTCACGAAAGCAAAAAGAGATAGATGCTCAGTACTTTGATGGTACTTCAAGGTCAGTCTTCCTATAGAGGCAGGGAGGAGGTTAAGGTTTTTTATCTCTAGATCCTGATCACCTGGATAGTTCTTTTGTTTTGCAGATTGAAAAATTGAGCCTCCCAGGTTTATAAAATTGTACTGTTTAACATTAACACTAATATTTATATTTTACAATATAAACAATATGTAGCATATCTTCCTACCTTCAGACTCTGGAGTCAGAAGACAGATATTAATAAAAAGGAATGGGAAGGAGGTAAAACCTCAATTAACAAATATTAACTGTGCATATATTATGATCAAAGGACTTTTAGAAATGTAGCCCTGGAACAGGGAAACAACAGCCAGACCCTCCCCAAATTCATATTCCAATGGACAAATGAATACATTAAGCCAAAACCAAACAAAGATTACCTAGTAGTTGGCGTTCTTGTGGAGTGGGGAAACAACATGAAAGAGAGAGAGAGAGAGAGTGCTTGGAAGCTTCAGGGTCAGGGGAAGACAACTTTCAGGCTGAGACCTAAACAAAAGAGACAAATCCTACGAAGATGTGAGAATAATAATATCAACTGCCTCTTCCTCAAGAAGAGCCAACTGCCAACAGCTGAGCCCAAGGTAACAAGGACCTTGGGTTAGATGTCAAGAGAAGGAGTGACCAAGAGACCCAACCGCAGAAGTACAGTCAACCCTGCATCATGGGGTCTTTTAGGCTATGGTAACGATCTTCAATTTTTTCTTCTGCATGTGAAAGAAAGGAAATGGGGTATCTTAAGAATTGATGTTATATTTTAATACCAGGAGCTTTTTTTGTGCACAAAATGACCACTATTTGTGGGCTGGGTTTAGAATTAACGTTAATTTATTGTAACAACAAATTTTAAAATCTATTTTCATTTGGCATACAAGTTATTTTATTCTATTTACAATTCTGGGACATTTTCTCAGGAAATTTGATTAATGTTCTATGTACTCTGCCTGAACAGACTCAATTCTTACTCACATTCAAGACTTAGTTAATATAATTTCATTAATTATTTTTAAAAGAATTTTTGAATATAATATATTTAATAGTCATTTAAAGTTCTTCAAAGCCTAACTGGGCAAGCTTTAAAGCTTATCAGCAAAATATTCCAAAGTACATTAAGTAGGACTTTCAAATTCAGTAAATTAAAATTATTAATATAAGCTCAGCTCACTTGAGCAATTTTTAATTTTTACAAATAAGACATATTTTTCTCATGTGGCTGAGGGCAAAATCACAAAGGTAAGGTAAATCACCCAATTTTAGTTTAAATTCCAATTATAATTCTCAAAGCTTGAATATGTCACATTTTAAGCATCAGAGATACACAAATCCTTCCAGCAATTACAAAACATACTCTAGCCCTCTTCACATAAGGTATTTGAAAAAGGAGAGATGGTCTGCAAGTAATTTACATGCAGTAGCTGCTACAATTCCTCTATATGCAGGTGTTAAGAAGGCTAGATTGGATAACATGCATTCCATTTTCCTTTGAACATTTTCTAGTAACTCAGCTATTTTATTTTCTTATCTTAATTTTTTTTAAGTCTGGTGTGATGAATCACACCAGCAATCTCAGCCATTAGCAGTGTTGTATCTGCACAGTTTCCCATTGGGTATCATTACTGAATAGGAGAAATGTAAGAAACACTCCTGGAAGTCTCCCAAACTACATCCATCCAGTAGCAGCAACCCAAATCCCCCTTGGTAATTGGGATTAATTACCATGGCTAATATGTTTACACCTTTCTTTGCTATTTCATGGATGCAATGAACAAAAAATAAAAAACAGGTGATTTCAGCAATCAGTTCAATAAAACAATGACTATGTCCATACATCCCTGGATTCTAGAATTTGTAAGCCTAGCATTTTTTAACGCTGACTTTTGCTTTTGAAATCTTGGTCACCCATCAAGGCCAATAGCCAAATTAGTCCTGATGACAAATAGCCCCAATGAAAGGGACGTTTGGATGCAGCCACATAAGTGACATCAAGCTAGACCAAAAGAAGAATCACAGGAAATGCACAGAAGCATGAAAAATATCAAATTATTTTTATTTAAGCTTATAAATTTGTGGGGGGTTTATAATGCACCAATACATTAACTGAAAAACAACCCCTTCCTGGGGCCCCAAATCCAATTGCTGGTTGATATGGGGATAACAAGCCTGGCTCCTTTTCTTCAATTCAGGACCTCTCTGAAAGATCATCTTAGCTTCCCAAAAGATCAGCTGAAATCTCTGTAGCAATGCACTGCAATTCAATTTCTCCCTATGCACATTCTGCTTCCTCAATCCCTTGTATGTATTGCTCCTGGGAGACCCTCCATTTCTTCTCAATCAGTGCCTTACTGATATTTATTTGGGTCGCAACTCTGTAACTTCTACAATTAATCCTTGTCATCACTCTTCAGCCGTGTATGCCCCAAGGCTATATCTACCATAAAGGTAGACTGATAGAGGTCAACCTGTGCCTTGAGACATGAATTCAGAACTGGTTATCACTCTTCATGTATACCCTCTAGTGCAATCAACAACAGGAATCAACATTGCTACCATAGGCACTGAGTGCCAGTTACACTGGTCTCCCAATGCCTTGCTCTTCACTTGCACTCCGTCCCTGGTACCATCCACTGATGTAACGACATACTGTGTCTCATGGTGACACACAACTCCATGCCACATTTTATTAGTTCCCAGTAATTTTCAGCATAGAGGTTTTCTGAGGATTCATAAAATGAATCTGTATCTCTTTCATTATTATTATTTTTAATTATGTTCAATTAGCCAACTCATAGTACATCATTAGTTTTTGATGTAGTGTTCAATGATTCGAAAAATAAAAATAAATCAAATAAAATAAAAACCATTACCTTTCGAAAAATAAAATAAAATAAAATAAATATCCCATATTAAAAAAATGAATCTGATCTCGTCATCTAATTTTGTGAGTTTTCTCCTTGGGGCCACTCTAGTACCAACTGCTACATTAATTTATATATGGATGTAGATATATCTATATATATAGATACAGATATAGATCTGGATCATTTAAAACAACATAACATCTAAAACGACATCTAAAAATACAATTCAAAAAATGCATAAAGGGACAGCTTACAAGTATGGGCAAGATTAAGGAAATTGAGAGGGAATGAAGAGTACAGTTTTAAGAAATTAGCAAAAATAGAGTCTCCTGGGTCTGTAGGTGCTTAGAGAGAGAGCAGTGTTCTTGGAAACCACTTATTGCTGTAATTCTGTGGCCTCGCAGAAACTGAGGCCATATGTGGAGAAACACAAGCACTGCCAAACCATAGACAGACAAAGGGGGAGGTAGGGAGTCATATATCCCAATGATTTTCCTTCCTGCCCTCTGTCTCCCGTTGTTGGCTCTTTGGCCCTACTGCACTGGACACCAGAGGTCAGTCATGAAAACTGCCAACCAGACAGGAGGGCAGAGAAAGACATATAAGCTGGAAAAGGGGTTTGGAGAGACAGTAGATAACTAAATCATACCCTTCGCCACATTCCCATCTTAATGTTTTTATCAACCACTTTTCCCTCAATCCCCGTCATCTTTGTTTTGTTTACTCTCAGACTTCAATTTGATTACCTTCTACTCTTCCTATGTTTCTGCTTCCATCCTTCCTTTCTAGTTTTGCCTTTTCATCTTTCCTTCCTATATCTCTTGTCCCGTGTCCTGTCAAAAACATACTAAATAAAAGAAATTATATCAATTTATATTGATATTTACAAATAATATCATTATATTGATACATAATTGATTACATATACTTTCTAAATAATTGGTTAAATACATACATATCTCCCTGATTATGATTCCTTAAAATAAGAATCTGATCACTTTGTTAATTCAAGTTCAGCACAATGCTGGCTCCCCACTAGGTAATTTCTAAATACTTTTTGGCTTTACTTGGATTTTTGATTGGTATTGGGTCATAGGAATCAGATTTTCATAAAATATTTGATTGTTTCTTTATGACCGTGTAGTTAGAAAATATGGTGATTCTGGCCTTAGACTGAGTTGGCATTCTACAAATCATCACTTAGGAATTTAAAGAAATAAAGGGTATTTATGACATATTCAAAGAACTGTTAGAAAATCCTCTTTATATCATAATTTTAGAACAATGTAAATCTGACAGGTTTTCTAAAGTTCATAGAAGAGATATAAATTACTTAGTAAGAAAAAAAGTGTGAGCATCAAATAGACTTAACTTTTTATTTTCTGAAAAGATTTTTTTACAACCTGCATTTCACTGAGTGTATAAGCTTTTTCAGAACAAAATAAATCAAAATAAATAAGAAGGTAGTTCTCAAAAGCAGATTTTTTTTCTTCAAAAACAACCATCATAGTAAAGACATCTAATTTTAACAAAACAGCTCTATAAATTAGAAATGCAAATGTGAAGCATCTGGGATATAATACATGAGTTTGAAAGAAATAATATTTTGATAATACAAAAAATAACTAGAAAATATTCCATTTCCACAGTAATCAGTGTACAGTATTATTTAAGCCTTTGATAACATTACGGTGAATGATCATTAAAATTATTTTAAATGATTTTTAGAAGAAAATACTTCATATACACAAAGGGAAGATGTTATTATAATTATCGTGATTGTTACTTCAAAATGAGCTTGCTGTAATTTGTCTGCGCTTCTCTTTTGTCTCAGCAAGTAGAAGGAAATTTGATGGGTTTGTGCTTTCCATACAGAACGGACTGGGCCCAAAAATATTTGGAAACTAGTACTTCTAGGTCTAAATTACTCTATCTTGCAGAGATTACTGAAATTCGGGAGTCAAATCTCTCAACAGACACAGAGTTGCAGTTTTCTACAAGAATAAATTAATATAAGTGCTAACAAAAACAGAATCATGAAAAGTCCCACCGTTCTTCAGAGCCTCTCTGAGGAATTTCATTATCAAAAAAAAAAAAAAAAAGCATACAGCACAGTCATGCACAGCAGCTTGACTATGAGGTTTGTGGTAGCATGGTCAGGATAAGGAATACAGAAACATGAGAAATACATATGTATACACTAGAAAAGGATACATAAGATAATACATGAAGAGACAGAAAATCTTTTAAACTATGTTAGGTTGAAAATGTAGTATTAAATTTAATGCAATTACATGACAAACCACTGTGTCTTACAGAAACCGCTGTGTCTAAAAAGCAACTTAAGAAACTTTCTTAGGGTCAAAATCTTCTCTTCTTAAGGGAACAACTTCATAAGCCAAAGGGGTGAAATAACTGATAGCATATTCCTAACAAGTCACATCAGCAAAGAAAGAGCTGTAAGAACCAGAAAATAATGGAGACATGGCATCAAGGCTACTAAGGCAATGAAAATATCAGCCTCGAGGAATTTGTCAAATTTTGACAGCATGCATATTCTACAGAACACAAATATGCCAAAAATAGCTATACATTACGGAACAGATACGTCCCAACCGACATATGATTCACATTAATAATGGTGTAACCAACAAAACATATTGTCATAACCAACTACTTCTCCGATGTTTCCCTTCAAACTTTAGACATTTCATCTGCTAGACTAACGCTGAATTTAGCTAAGAGGAAAATTATATGAACTTGATATGAAAGAATGAAGGAATATTTGGAATACTAATGAAGGAATATTCTTCACTCTGATTTATCATTAAAAGAAATTCATTTTGAAAGTAGGATATAAGTGATATTAATAAATTTTAGTTGATACTTTCTTAGGGTTTCATTTCTGCATTATTACAGGTGACCTTGACCAATCAATAAATAATTTTTAGAGGGAATGGATTGCTACATATGTTTTAATGAATTATTTTTATATGGTAAATGAATTTTGTATGTTAAATGAAATTAGGCAGAAATATTTTCTATTATTCTATTTCTTGCTTTATGTGCACTGAACACACAACATAGATAAGAATTATATGAATAACCAAAATGTAATATGTACAAAATCAGTTCAGGGTTTTTATAGACATAAAAAACACTTTATTTTATATATGTGTGTATATATAAACATTTTCAATAACTCATTTTCAAAAAGAATAATAAATTTGCTTTTACCTATTTTCAAGATATCAAACATTAGAAAGGTCATGATTAAAAATATAATAACCAACCTTAACTGGTTTTCACTTTCTAGCATCAGGAGATGTTTGGCAACATCAAATATATTTGGCAATCAAATATAAACCTTATAAAAAATCAATTCTCTGTATTAATGCTTTCAGACCTGAGCTGTCTTTCTTTAAATTCTCTCCAGTACAGGATGCAAAATATAAAATACTTCATTTGGGTGTCTTGATCATAATGCCCTTCCTTGTAATGATGATGGCAACAAGATCTAACATTAACACATTCAACAAAAGATATTTATTAAAAACTATACTCAGGTTTACAAAAAATAAATAAATGCCAGTATTTTTGTCAAAGCCACTATTCTACCTAATTGAAATCTAGGAAACACAACAAAGAAAAGAATTGAAATCCTCCCCTTCATTAAGAAACCTGAAGGTAACCTTGGGGAAGGGTACCAACAAGGTATTTTTCATCCGTAAAAGTATGTCTTGCTATATATAACCAGCTCTGGAGTGTGAAGACTGAACTTGGTAAAATAAAAAGTCATTGCCTCACTAAGTAAAGAAAAATATGCCATAATGTTAGGAGTCACATATTTTGCGGAAAGAATTATTAAAAGTTCGTTGGATCCCTGACATTCTGAAAACATGCTCATATATAGTAAATGATATTAAAAATAAAGCCAAATGTTAGACGTTTTAGAGAAACCCAAGGCCCTTTATATTAGTTTGCTAGGGTTTCCATATCAAAATACCCCAGACTGGGTGGCTTTAAGAACAGAAATTAATTTTTTCATAATAATGGAATGTGAAGTCCAAGACATAGATGTCAGTAGGACCGGTTTCTCCTGAGACCTCTCCAACCTGCAGACTGCCATCTCCTATGTCCTTGCCCCTCCCTGGTGTCTCTTGCTCTTTAATAAGGACGCTAGTCATTTTGGATTAAGGCTTCACCCATGTGACCTCACTTAACCTTAATTACCACTTTAGAGACCCTATCCCCAAACAGAGTCACATTCTAAGATACTAGGAGTAAGGACTTCAACATATGAATTTTGGTGGAGGCATAATTTAGTCCATAACAATGCTGAAATTTCTAATAAAGTTATAGGATCCATTAAATTATCTACAAAATTTAAAATTTTTTCTCTTTATGCATTGCTATAAAAAGCTAAACTCTACTATATTATATCCCCGATCCCCCAGTGCTCTCTCCCCAAAGAATCTCAAATTATTTTTATGTTGAAACATTAAAAAAAATGTATAGTGCAAAATTTCACCGTTGCCTTGCCACAGTTTTACATTTCAGTATTGCTCAGACTTGGCTCAGCTGTGTCATCTGGCCCCCCTCAATCTCCCTTGATTCAGCGTGTTCTCTGCCAGGGGACATTTGAATACATGTTCGCAAATCAATCACTAATACTTTAAACACAGTCGATTAAACTCTATTGACCAAAATCATATTCAGAGGTCTGCTGCTCTGCAACGTGTCTTTGCCAAATAAACAGTTTCCTGAATCTCAGTCTGGCTGGTTCACAGAGAGGTCACTTGGTGCCAAGGATCTTAAAGTAGCAACAGCATGTATCTGGTCCCATTTCTATTCCAGTGCGTGACCAGCACATGGAGGCCGAACTGTGGAAAACCCCAGAGACCTATTAATAATTCCTTTTACCAAATTTGAGTGGAAATCAAGCTGATTATGACTCTGTCGATTATTATCCTCAAGTCCTTTAAATGTTTTATTACTGAAAATAACTTAAATGTTCATATTATTCATATAATTTATTTGATAAAAATCTTATTTGAGTTTAAAAATAATGGTAATAGGCAACGTTATTACTGATAAATTGCTTAAAAATAGGAAAGTCAAGCACATAGAACACAGGAATGCCTCTTGACAGCTTGGTTTCTGTTTGAGTACATAGGTTTGAGCTCTTGAGTTAACTAATACTGATGAATATTCCTCTGCAATTTGAGCTTTGATATATTTTTGAGAACAGCAGAATATACTGGTTTCACTGATTATGTTTCAATTGGCTAGTATAAAAAAAGTAAAGATTCCAAGTGTTGCTTATCAACCATCTTTTACAGCAATATAAAGCGATGAGGGTTACAGGTGAAGAGACTGAACATATTAGTTTCTGTGAGTGAGAAAGATAATGGGACAGCGTTTTCCCCAAGAGGTCCACATTACTAACTGATGACACATATTACCAAAGATGAAATATGCTGAGGTATTTTGAATTTTTAAAATTTAAATATGCACAGAGTAATCACAAGGGTATATGTATATGTAAACTTTTGTTTCTACAGTAAGCTGATAAATAGTTCACGAAAATCAATGCCTTTTGCAAAATATACAAGAAAAATTATCAGCATGTGAAAATATTCAGAGTGCCCTAACCAGGCATTCAAGAAATAGCAGCATCCAATCAGTACATAAAAGCAAAGCAATACCATCTATAAGCTTATTATATGCTTGGCAATTTAAACATCAACTGTTACAAAAACAGAAACTGAGTTATAATCAAAAGAAAAACAATTTATTTTTCCTGTGGGTCAGTTCCTCAAATAATAGTTTTAGGTTTAACTTTGAATTAATTATTTGAAATTTTAAATCTGTATTCATCAGAAAACTGAAATTCTGAATTTGTTATTGCATAAATGTCCAAATATATCCTAATAGCAAACATTGGTTTTCTAAAGGACCTTTAGTTTCACCTACCCTAGTCAATCACACAGTGACAAAAACTGTTTTATTATATCCTTAGAAGTTGTTCATTTGTTCTGTCCTAATGGATTAGCCATTATCAGACCTAACTTAAAAAGACGTACAAAATATGTAGTCTATAAGATATCAACTAAATTAGGGTCTTGCAAGAAGCCTTCGCTCCCAATAACTACAGATGGGATTTTTAAATATTTTGAGAGATAAAAAACCCAACAAAACATTTCATTTGATTGAAATTGAACAAAAAGTCAGATTAAAATGTGGTGTTCATCAGAACTTCCACAGTGAATAACTCAGAGTAAGAATCAGATTAAAGATATATCTTCTTCCCGTTTGTTGCTCAATACGGTTACAAAATAGCCAACACTAAGATATAGGGAAAGGAAAGGAACAACAGAACAAAGAAATAAACAGATATATTTATCTAAACATAAATTTTGATTTATTTACTAAACCAAATAGATAAGAAGTCTACTATTCATTTGAAAAAAAAAGTATTACCCATGAAATCTCAAAAGTTTTTGTTCAAGAATCAAAACAAAAATGTACCCCACCCTCACTCAGGTGAGAACAGGGCTTAGAAACTTATGTGTATTCACCGACACACACCACGATTTTGGCTAAGGAAAATAATGAGAGGAAAACAGAACCTTCAAGAGAGAACTAGCCTCCCAGATAGAAGAGAGAAAAACAAGAAAAAGGAATCCTGATGGCAAATTAGAATAGGGCCAACTGCCCTGAGGGTAGAAAGCCTTCTAATTATCTGTCCTGTGAGATTTCAAAATTGCCCAGTGCAAGCAATTTATGTGGGTTTTTTTTTTAATTTCTTCTGTCCAAAAGAGAGAATTTCATTGGTTATCTGTCCCACGTAACAACATTCCTCTGTGTGTGTGTGTGTGTGTGTGTGTGTGTGTGTGTGTGTGTCTAAGGGACACATCTTGTCTCTTTACTTCATACGTATGAACATCAAGAATTGTTACATTCAGATTCAATGGAAGGCTACAGTAAGTGACCCAGGAACCTAGACTATGAGCTGGCACAGTGTATTAGATGAAGTTCTAAGATGTCTGCCTTGAAGAGGGCATGAGTAGGTGCTCTGCCCGTGTGTAGGGGGAAAAAGTGAGCCAAATAGTTGATGTTCAGAAAATAGTTGAGATTGTTATTGCCTTCACAATATCCAGCTCTTCTCATCATCATAGACACATAGAAAAATCACATTTCTCAGCCCCCTTAATTTAGAAAAGGTCACATGACTACCTGTGACCAATACCTACTGACATTAGTGCCACGTGATACTTTCTGACTTGAAGTATTTAAAGTCCTATGCCCATTCTTCCAGTTCTCTCTGACCCTGAATGCCAAATCTTTAAGTGACCAAGACACAATCAGCCTGATTCATCATTTGGAAGAGAACTTAGTACTCAGTAGGAAATTTGTATATGTGGTCAATGAACTTGTTGATGTTAAGTAACTAAGTGTCTGAGTTGGTTATAATAGCATATCAAGCCCTGACCTATCTAATGCAACACTCTTTCTAAAACATATTTTAACAAAGCTGGGCTACTAAATCCTCATTGACATTTCATGAAAACTAGTTTGGGAACTACAGTTAATTTTATGTATGAAGAAGAGTTTATTAGATGTGGAAGAGCTTGATTTCTTAGATGCTGCATGAAGGAAGGTATGAATGTATGGTAAGTCTGTTTTCTTTTGTTCTTTTTTGTTTGTTCCTCAAACACCTGAGGGTGCTACTGAACGTGAATTCTACACTAAGGAAATGATAGCTGATAGTTTCCAGGGGTGAAAGGAAATTCTGGCTAAATTTAATTTGAACATCTAATACTGGATTTGAGTTTTCATTGGCCTCTAATCTCTCACCAGCATCTCCAGTGAAAAGTTTGATATCCCAGGGATAAATAAGTATATTCTCTTGAGAAAGTATGTATTTCTCTTTCACAAAAGAGAGGAGGATACTGGTACTGATTGACTTTTTTTTGAAGCTGGCATCAGGTTCCCATGAAATGGGAGTCTCCCTTCCTCACTCCTAAATGAGCTTTCCTACCTGGATGAGAAGAAAATGACATGGGGGATGCCCTCTCCCATACATGAAACAGATGATTAGTAAAGACTACTTTGATTGGCATTAATTCAGCCTCAGCTTACCCAGTAATATCAGAGAATACAATCAATCTTGTGCCTTCTTGAGTCTTTTTCCGTATTTCAGGATTGTTAAAGCCAAGAGCTGTACTTAACAGGATACATACTTTTATAAGTTTCATTCTCCAAGTATTTTACCTCAATAGCTGTCTCTTCCCTTGAGTGAGTGGGTATTTCCTACATGCTGGTCTCTTGAGAAAGACTGGGCTCACCAGAAATGATTAAATCTGTTCTCCTCTAACACGGGCTTCAACAACTACAATATTAAATTCTGGCAATTTAGCAGTCCAGGTGCTACCCTGGCTGACTCTGAAATCAAAGTATCATACTTTTGTGCTTTTAAATAAAATCCCATTTTAGATGTTGACACACAGGAGCCAGCCTCTACTTTTCTGTTGAATAAATTTGTAAGATGTCAGTGTTCTACAGTATAGTAGATATAAAGGATGGTCGAGGATTATAATTGTAGATATAGGATTTATACAGAATATTCTGGGGCTAAAATAGTTATGGACATTTTACAAAAATATCTATAACCCCATACACATATTTTTGTCACTGTGGGAGATCATGGTCTCTACATGGAAAATATCCAGATTTTTTGAAACATTATTTGTAATATTTAAAAATTCAATAAAAAACTAAATGGATATATTAATTGTGTGTCTACATAAGTGAAATAATCTATAATTGAACAGCATGCAAATTAATGTGTGAATATAGTAAACATAATGTTTAGCAAAACTGTACATGAAGGCTACATTATACTGTGTTTTTATTTATATAAAATTGAAAAGGATGCAAATCAATACTATGCATTATTAATGTTTACATTTTCATGTAGAAAACATATAAATGCATTTAGTACTCAATTCAGAAAACCAATTAAGACTGAGAGGTAATGAGGGATAAGAATTGGATTGTTGAGGAATACACAGAAAGCTGTAATTGTATTTTTTAACACCTTTTGAGATAATTAAGATTCACACAATGTTAAAAAATCAATGCAGCGCTCCCATATATCCTTCACCCAGTTTCCTCCAAAGGCAACTTCTTGAATAGCTATAGTACACTTTCCCAATCAGGAAATTCACATTGATAGAATCCATCAAACTTATTCAGATTCGATGGCCTTATGTACGTGTGTGTATTTAGTTCTATTCAATTTTAAGACATATTTAAAGTTGTGTGACCACAGCAACAATCAAGATGTGAAATAGTTCCAGCAGCACAAGGAATCTTCAGGTAGCCCTCTTATGACTACTTAGTTCTCTTTCACCCTCGCCCCTTTGTTAATCTCTGCTAACCACTAATATGTTGTCCACTTCTGTAAATTTTTACATAAATGATTCACAAAGGATGCAACATTTGGATTTGGATTCTTTTCCTTAGCAGAATTTCCCAGAATTTCATCCAAATTGTTGAGTGTGTCAGTTCTTTTTGTATTTTCAGTAGTACTCTACAGTGTGTATGCACCACTTGGTTTAATCACTCCCCTGTTGTCAGACATCTGAGTTGCCTTTTCACCTTTGCCCAAAATCAGTCTGGCATATTTATGTGAGTCTCTTTGTAAGATTTCTATTCCTTTCCTTTGATCTATAGGTCTAAATCTTAGCCAGTACTATTCTGTCTTAATTACTGTGTCATATAGTAAGACTTAATATTGGGTAGACTGATTTCTCTTACTTTACTATTTTTCAAGATTGCTCTAGCTATTTAAGGGCTTGTGCCTTTTTTCATAATTTTCAGAAAAACCATGACTAGATCTATAAAAAACTTGCTGGAATTTTGATAAGAATTGCATTAAAACTATGGATCAATTTGGGGAGTATTGACATCATTCCTATATTAAGTTTTCTAATCCATAAATACCATAAACCATTCCCTTTATATAGGTCTTTAATTTATTTTTTAGTATATTTTAATTTATAGCATACAATTTTAAGTATATACCTAAGAATTTTTCATTTTCTTTGAAGCAAATGTAAATGTTATTTTGTTCTTTTAAGTTGTACTTTTCACAAGGTTATTGTTAGTACATAGAATGAGATTGTTTTTTTTCTGGAGATTTTGTATTGTATGACCATACTGAACTCAATTATAGTTCCAAGAGACAGATTCCTTGGGATTTCCTATGTAAACAGAAGTGTTATCAACTTTACTATTTCCTTACCAATCTTTGTTTTTTTTTATTTCATTTTCTCATCCTATTCCACTAGTTAGACTTCCAATGCAATGTTAAATAGTTTAGAATAGTGAGACAGGACATCATTGCCTTGCTCCTGATTATAGAGGAAAGTATTTCATCTTTTCCTATATTAGCGGCAAATTTTTTGTTTGTTTTGTTTTTATGACCCAGGTAATGGCCTATCATGGTAAATGTACCATGTGTGCAGGAACAGAATGTATATATTCTGAAGTTTGGGGTGAAGTGGTCTGTATAAATCCATTATATTCTTTTTTTCTTTTTTTTTTATTTTTATTTATTTTTTTTAAAGATTATTTAATTATTTATTTGACAGAGAGAGACAGCCAGCGAGAGAGGGAACACAAGCAGGGGGAGTGGGAGAGGAAGAAGCAGGCTCCTAGCGGAGAAGCCTGATGTGGGGCTCGATCCCAGAACTCCGGGATCACGCCCTGAGCCGAAGGCAGACGCTTAACGACTGCGCCACCCAGGTGCCCCTAAATCCATTACATTCTATTGGCAGATCCTTCAGTTGTGTTGGTCAGATCTTCTCTGTATTTGTTGATATTGTGTCCAATAGTTCAATCAGTTGCTAAGAGAAAGAGAAGTCCCCAATAATAAATGTGTTCTCTATTTTTACCTTCAGCTATATAGGTTTTCATTTTGGGTATTTGTATACTGTGTTGCTTTGTGCATACAAATTTAAAATTATTTTATCTTCTTGGAGGATTGAACATTATTTTACTCACATGGAATATTTTTTTTATGGTCTTTGAGTCATAAAACCCCGCATCTTAATATAGTTTTATCTCTTATTAGCTCTGTAATAGTCAAATAGTTAAATTATTTGATTGAGATGAAAAACACACATCAAATGATTTTGAAAATATGAAATAAAAATATTTTGCTTAATTAGTAGAACATGAGTCTATTATATGGAAGCATCCATTCAATAATTCAAAAAGAGGCACTTAAACAAATATTGCAAATCAAGTAATAAATCTATAAATTCTTAGAGTGGTGACTGTATTAGCACATTTAATTCTAATTACTTGGAGACACTACAGTGAAAAAATCTGGTTTTGTTTCCACCGTTCATGGCATTTACAGTCCATTGTATGGGGATTGGAGGGAAATTAACAGAATAAGTTGACAGGTTCATAATCCATAAAATTTATATCAGAATGTGTTCATTGCAATGAAAGCAAAGAAAGCAGCATCATAGGCCTAAAGACTTTCATGGTTTGGCATGAGTATTTTTTAAAAGGCTTGTTAGGAAAGGACTCTCTTATGATGATTTGGGGGCAGAGACCTCAATCCATTGAGGAATGATTCAATGCAGCTATCTGGGGAAGGCAATGTGAGGCAGATGGAACAGAAGGGAAAAGGCCCTGAGGTAGGGCTTTGGTCAAACGACAGCAAAGAGGCTAATGTGGCTATAGTGACATAAGATGGCGCAGTGATGGAGATGAGGCCAGGGCAAGAGGCTGTAGCTTTGTCAGCAGCAAGCATTCTGATTTTACTTGACTTGAGATGGGAAACCAGTGGGGTATTCTGAGCAGAGGAGTGACCTTAATAAAGATTATTTTGATTGTGTTTATGGGAGAATATATGTGTGCTGGAGGAGAATAGGAGGTGGGGTGGCCAAGCATGGAAAGCAAGAGAGTGGCTTGGAGGCCATTGTAGTCATTCAAGAATCAGTGTCATTGAAGCACGATGATACATATGGATGTGAAGATAAACAGATGTGTTTTGAGAATAAAACCTATAGGACTTACTTATTGAGTAGTTATGTCATATGAAAGAGACCAATCAAAAATGACTCTAAGACTTTTGGCCTGAGCAATGTGTAGAGTGCTCTGATGGTTAATTTTATGTCTCAACTTGTCTAGGCCAGGATCTCTAATTGTTCGGAAAAAACACCAGCCTAGATGTTACTGTGAGATATTTTGTAGATGGGATTAACATTTAAATCAGTAGACTTTGGGGTGCCTGGGTGACTCAGTCGGTTAAGTGTCTGCCTTAGCTCAGGTCATGATCCTGAGTCCTGGGATCAAGCCCCACATTGGGCTCCCTGCTCAGTAAGAGAGTCTGCTTCTCCTTCTCTTCCCTGCCCCTAGCCCCCTCATGCTCTCTCTCTTTTTAACTCTCTCTCATAAATAAATAAATAAATAAATAAATAAATAAATAAATAAATAAAATCTTTAAAAAAAAATCAGTAGACACTAAGTAAAGCAGATTATCCTCCACAATGTGAGGATGGGCCTCATCCAATCAGTTGAAATCTATAAGTCAGGAATTCTGCTTTGAGACTGCAACAAAGAAACCCCGCCTCTGGAGAACCCTGGTACAAGTTAAGTTGCCACTACTGAGACAGGAATGACGCTGAGGGGCGATTTGGGGAGTAGGGATCAAGAGTTTGTTTTTGTATATGGTTAATAAAATACAAAGACTACTAAGTAAAATAAAGAGCATGTTAGAAAGGATATTGGAAAACGAACAATCCCAGACACTGCAATTAAAGTGTTATAATCTTTCCAGAATGAAGTCAGATTAAGTAACACTTATCAAAATTTAAAATGCACTTTCCTTTTGACCTTTAGAGTTATTAAGTTAAGCAAAAAGGCATATTTAAGAATGTTCACTGCAAAAGCACATATAGTAGCAACAGCTGGAAACTACTTATGTATACATTAATAAGGCACTTTCTTAAAGAAATTAGAGTTCATTCATATGATAGAACATTTATAAAGCACCTGAGAAATTGAAGTGGATTATCCATTGTTACATGAATATTGTGTGGCTTCACTTAAGCAAAGTAAAGAGATAAATGTTGCCTTTATGCATCTATAAAAGCTCCAAAAAAAATGTACTAAATAATTGTGATGGTATTTAACTCCAGGGATTAAAGTTAGAGTATAATTTAGGGGAGAACAATCACTCGCTATTAAAACATTATGTGACTCTTGGAATTCTCTGTAAATGTTTGTCAATTTCTAAATTAATTAACACATAAATAGATTCAGAAAATATTTACTGAATGACTTCTTTCTAGGTGGCTCAGGAGACAAAAGGATGAATATGAGTGACATAAGTGTTGTGTTAATGAAGCTAAGACATTTCTGGAAAAGATAGGTAAACTCAGAAATAAGAAAATGAAGGACATAGGAGAAAGCAGTGATTTCAGAACTTGTTGGCTTTAGAAGAAGCCATGCAGTTAGGATAGCAAAGTTTAGAATTTAGGAAAAATCTAGATTAACAGAGATCTATACTCGGTTTCATTTTGTTACATTTTGTGAAAATACACACAAAACACCAGAAAAGAGATTTGAGACTGTAGCGATATTTTAAGTCCACATGGAAATAAGACTAGATCCCAGGATGAGTGCATAAGAATTTGCATAAAGGAATTTCATGTGGATTCATTCTATTAATAAAACTGAAATATATGGAAGTGACTATTGCTCAGAGGAAGAATCTACACATTATGAAATAGTTTGTACCATCAATGTTCTCTATCTCAACACAGAAAAGTGCTGATGCACGAATTTGTGAATGATTTATTTTCACTTCAGCTCATCCCTCAGTTACACAGTTCTTTACATTTTCCAGATGAATGGCGTCAGTGTCTTATGATAGCTAGAATTTAGGACAAGAAATTATTTATAATGGAGCACATTTCAATAGCAGCAAAAGCGGCAAATTTTCCCTCATTTTAAATTTGAAAACATTGGGTTTCAGTATATTTGTAAATTGTTGAAGTCAAGGATTTATTTTACTTATACATGTTGATGGGCCAACGTAAGGGAGAATTTTCCTCTCATAAGAAGAGAAACATGGCTTTGAAAGTTGTTTACAGCAGTAAAGATCAGCCTGTGATGTGATGTGGAAAAACTAATCTAGACACTATTTTTCAATAACATTTTCGGAATCACTAAAAATGTGGTCCTTTATTTTCAGTCTCTTTCTGTCTCTGACATGGTCTCTGTCTCTCTTGCATTCCTTCTCTCGGTCTGTCTCTCTCTTTCTCTGTGTGTCTGGGTCTCTGTTTCTGTCTCACTGTCTCTGTCTCTCTCTGTCTCTCTATGTCCCTCCCTCTATATCTATCTCTAGCTCTCTCTTTCTAAATTTATCATTATCATTCTCCATCTGTCCCTCTCTCAATACATCCCTGGAATTTAAAATCCCAAATGAGAAAGTTTATCTAAAGAGCAGCTAGCTTTAGGAGTCTACGTATCTAGTCTAATCCAAACACTTCTGAAACTTCTATTTCAAAAATACTTCTGAGTGGTTTAGAAGATACTGAAGAATATTTATTTTTCACTGAAAAAATATACTTAACTTCAGGGGCTCCTGGGTGGCTCAGTTGGTGAACCATCAGCCTTCAACTCAGGTCATGATCCCAGGGTCCTGGGATCGAGCCCCACGTTGGCTCCCTACTTAGTGGGGAGTCTGCTTCACCCTCTCCCTCTGCCCCTCACCCCCCACTCGTGCTCCCTCTCTCTCACTCTGCTCTTTCTCTCTGAAATAAATAAATAAAATAAAAAATATATACTTCCCTTTGAAACCAAGTTGTTTTCTCTAACATGACAGTAGCTCTTATTCCTTAGACTCGATACCAAATAAGATGTATTATCTCACGTCAAATAATAAAAATCATTTGCCCATACAAAACATCTTTGCAAGACTTACAAATAATCTCCCTTGTCTGACAGATAAAAAGGCAAAAGCAAGAAAAAGAGGCCCTTACAAGAGAGCTACAGGAGGTAGGGTTTATTTTCCTCACATATTTTCCTCACACATCTGAAGATGACTCCCGTTAGGCTCTTCCAGCTGCTCAGGTTGTCAGGACCGGCCCAGCTGCAATGCACCCAGCTCTTCCCTGAGGGCCTTCTGATGGTTGTCATATCTGTAATCATTCTGTCCTTGCTTAACGTAAGATAGCTGAGAATCAATCTTGAGTTATCACTCAGCAAAGGGCTCGTGCAGACTTCAAAACACAATGTGGTATTATGTTTTAGGAGACCTGCAGAAAGTTTATGCTACGCGGCTTCTAAGCTTCCCTCATGGAAAATATACTAAGGAAATAAGAAATATATACAAAAATGAATGTTTGACTCTCTCTCTGTAAGTACATAAATAGTATCTTAAAACAAAATAAAAATTTAAAAAGGGGCACCTGGGCGGCTCAGTTGGTTAAGCATCTGCCTTCAGCTCAGGTCATGATCCCAGAGTTCTGGGATCGAGCCCCATGGCATGTTCTCTGCTCAGTGGCAAGCCTGCTTCTCCCTCTCCCTCTTCTTGCCGCTCCCCCTGCTTATGCTCTCTCTCTCTGTCAAATAAATAAATAAATAAATAAATAAATAAATAAATAAATAAATATTTAAGACTATGCACCCGATTTTTACACTAGAAAAATTTTGGAATCAACCAATGAGCCTAGTTATAAATGGCCTTATATTGGATTATGAAGTCATTTAAAAAATATTTAAAATATTAATATGAGCAGTATATATGTGTACTATGATCCATGTTTTATATACATATACTCACATATACACATGTATGCACATATACCGTCATGTATAACATAATGTATGTTCTTTTAATAGAAGTAGCGAGCAAAATATATTGGTAGGAAATATATATGTTGACAGATATCTCCTTCTATCAAAGCACATTTTGCAAGTAGTTTTCCATAGTTTTTATGGTTCTCTGGATGCTCTAAACTTTCTAAAATGAGGACTACTGTTTTAATCTGAAAATGTTGAATATGATGAGGAAAGTAAAAGTTTGGCTGCTGACTTCGACAACAATTGCATGCATAACTACAGAGGTGACTAAAGCAATACCACATACGGGAACGTATAGACCCTCTGACATGTATTTTATGGAACTTAACAGCACTCCTTTGTGCTTCTTTTGTTACATTAGTTTTAAAGCCACTTGCCGCTATTCTATCTCACCATTTTGGAAAAGCGAACTGTAACATTCATATTCTCCTTACATGAATAGTTGCATCAATAATCAACATAATACTTCATGGTTTTTTAAAAGATTTTATTTATTTATTTGAGAGAGAAAAACAGAAATAGCGACAGAGATAGCAAGAGAAAGCACGAGTGGGGAGGAGGGGAGAAGCAAACTCCCCGCTGAGCAGGGAGCCCAACGCAGGACTCGATCCCAGGACTCTGGGATCATGACCCGAGCCAAAGGCAGAAGCTTAACAGACTGAGCCACCCAGGCCCCCAGTACTTCATTTTTGGCAACTCAAAAAATTAAAGTACTTTTATAGAAAGCCAGTATGAATAATGTATTTATATTTTGCTGCTCTAATTGGCTTATTGGACTATTATCTCATATTAAAATCTTTACATGTAAAAAGTCCACCCCTATTTTCTATCCTGGTATTAAAATTAAAACTTTATAATCTGGAGGACTTCATTAGATATAGAGAAACATGTTTTCTCCTTTTAATGAATTTAAGTGGAAAAAAATTCACAAAAAAATATTATGGTTAAGAATTTTTATGGATCCAAGCACCAAATTTTAGAATTACAATTGCCATTAAAATGTCTTTAATAATAATTTATATATAGTTCTTTCATATACAGTTGGCTTCCTAAATCATAGACATTTGCTGTGTGTCCAGCATCACCAAGTTTACAATGATACTGGGGGCACTATTTTCAACGTCCTAACCTTAGTATGTCTGCATTATTAAACACCATTGCATGCCTTTAAATATGCAATGACCCAAAGTTAGAATGATTCCTTTTTTGTCCATATTTCAAAACAGTTTCTCCTAATATGGTTCTAAACCGTCCTGTATTAAATACTAAGAAATAGGCAAGGATGATATGAACTCAACACAAAGTTCAAACCAGTACAAATCATTACATGGCCCTATTAATAAGCTGTGAAACCCAAAGTCCCACTCTAAGATGGTTTCAGGAGTGAAATGAATGATCTTCTTTTCCTTGCGATTGCACTCATGAGAACAAATGTTATTAAAAAGGAGAAAAGATAAGGCTGGCATTCATTCTATATTTCCATATAGAATTTAACGGCAATTTTAACTTATTTGTATTCTTTCAATTCATTTATACAGTGGATATATTTCATATGCACCCTAATTTAGACGAATATGAGTAATTTTAGCTATAATAATCAGTACCACCTGATCCTAATTTTTCCAAGATTTATAAGTCCAAGACTGACATGAGTAGATGAGTTATCCTTTGTTATTTTCATCTTATTCTTTAAATGGAAGGGTTAATCATCCGGTTTTCCAAGACAAATCATAGGGATCCAAATTCCCCTCTTCTGTCCTATCCGTCACACACACACACACACACACACACACACACACACTGCCCATTTTATCACCAAGTGAAAGACACAGGGAAACATGAATTCTCTTGAAGCAGGTAATGACAGTAGATGATGAAAGGTCTTACAAAGAGCTACACAGGGTAAGAATGACCACAGCCTTTTCTCTAAGGGTAGCAAATTTCAGTGGGTGTCTGGTCCCCAGTTCATCAATTTCCTTTCATTATTCAAATTGGGTGGATTCTTTACTTTCTGAACACCCCCCTGACATGGTAGGAATGGCTATCTGCAAGCTGGTCCCTAGACTTAACACTTTCTTGCATGTTCAATAGGAAAGTGATTGAAAGTCAATTTGCAAGGACAGATTTTTTCCAACAGGCCCAGGCTCTAGCTGTGACTAAAATCTTTTCTACAAAAGTCAATTCATTTCTTAAATCTCTCTCCTCTCCCTCTACCCTACCCTCTATCATCTCATGTCTGTCGCCCTCCTCCTCCACCATCTCTGTTTTGGAATATCACTAAAGATTCTTCTAACATTGTGATCTAGCTGATTTGAAATGGCTGTGTAACTATCTAGAGAAAAATCTAATTCTTTCAGAAGCTGCTATGGAATTCTCATACTCAGCACCTCTTCAGAGGAAGATAAACTTGCTAGATGGATATTCCCATAAGTTGATGTTTCAAGGTCTGATGGTCTACTTGTGTGGAACCAAGTGTGCACCAGAAGGAGAGAGAAAAGGAGGGAGAACCTGGTGCAAGGATAAGGAATTACTGGAGAGAGAGCTTATTAGAAGAATCTTAATGAATTTTATTAAATTGCATCCCATGTGGTTTGGGACTTGTATATCCTACTCTATTTGCCCTGAGAGATGATGCAGAGAATGTTACCTTGCAAACTGCAGCCCTTGCTTCATGGATAGCATGATGATATAGATGCACAAGTCTACTGGTTCAGTCATCAACACCACCCGGAGGGTATAATAAAACACAGATGTTGGGCCCCACCACTAGAGTCGGATTTGGTATGTTTAAAGTGGAGCTTAAGAATGTTCATTTCTAATAAACATCTAGCAGCTGGTGTTGCTGGTAGGAAACCATACTTATAGAACCCCTGGTTATCCCATATTAATTTGATACTGTTAAAGAACTCGTCTTATTTTAGTTCCAACCTCAAGTTCCTACGCAGAGCTACAGAGGGCAATTTTTTATCTCAGCAAGACAAAATCCAAGGAAAGCATCACATTAGTTATTGCTTCATATTACAGGTGACCTCAAGTGTAACATAGTCATAAATGTGGGTGCTTACTAGGAGATAGAGAATAATAGCCAAATTTAATAACTGCTGAGAAATAAAACCCTAAATTTAACACACATTCACACACAGAGACCCATTCATATGACTTTTGTCTTCCTATGAGGAACAGCACAGTCACAAAATCACTTTACCTTCCTAACGTAGAAATTTTCTGTATTCACTTTGAATTAAATGTTCATTTTTGATATGATATTCTGAATAAAAGAAAGAAGATCATCTTCAAGGTTTTCATTTATGAAAGTAACTGTACCCTTCTAACTTCCTAAGCAGACGTTGGGATACCATCATACGATATGATATCGATTCCTCCATTCCACAAGCTGAAAAGCTTCTTACCAATGCAACTTGATCAAATTGGGTGATCAGTTTCACTTGGCACTTAGAGATGCATTTTCCTCCCTTTGTCTTTCCGTCCCACCCTCATTCTCCTCCTTTTCTTCCTTCCATTCTTGAGTATACCTATCCAGCCCTCAATCACTCTGAGGGACTATGTTAGACTGTCAGGCTATATGACACTAAATGGACTCTCTGGCATACAGTCCAGAAATGAAATTTGACAACATCGTTAAGACATAGTGTGAACGAAATATCTGGTAGATTGCTGATGAAAATTATGTGAACGAGGACAAGAGAAAAACTTGGGAATGTAATCTGCCATTATCTTTGTCACTGAGGAGGTAGATTTATCATTAATTCAGAACAGAATTTGAGGCATGAGAAGTAATATCACTACTTTTATCAAAATGGCTTAACCACTTGATCCACGAAACTGTTGGCCATGTATATAAGAGGACAACCCATAAACAATTTCACTGTTTGTTGCATAACATTTCTGAAAATTAATTTCATTGTTTCATCTGAGCCAATAGCTCCCTTTTCTGAATAGATTTCCCACCTGGGCCAAGAGCTTGCTTATCAGGCAGTGGTCTATCAGAGTTTATTTTAAATATCCCCCCATCTCTATCCATCAATCCCAAACTATCACGTCATTAAAATTTATTCAATTTTGATCAGTTTCCCACCTTTCAGTCAATATCACTATCTTTTTCCAAACTGTCTGTTTCAAAATTTTACTAAGATTCTGCCAAAGCAACGCTCTCTGTTACTGCATTAGGTGTAATCAACAGCTTTGCCTCGTCAAGAGGATTCCTGGCTGTTTGTTAGGTGAGAGGATTTGACAGTCAACGTGGAGAGAAGAGTATTAATGCTGAACCTGGTAAGTACAGGTTCGAACACATTGATTTTGAAGGACCTATACAATATTCCAACAAACATTCCCAAATATCATTTGGAGATCTTGAGCCTCCACAAAGATAATTTTAACTTTAGGACAAATTTGAATAATAGCTAATATTTACTGAGAAATTACTATCTGCCAGGGATTGCTCTTAGGTTTTTATACATATTAATATTCAGAACAACCCTCTGAGGCAAGCATGCCTACCCCTGTTTTACCATGGATGAGAAGATTGAAGCACGGAGGTTAAATACGTGGCCCAAGGACACGAAGCTAGTTTACCCTTCTAACAATTCCACTACGTTATCACTTTGTGAATGGTTTGTTCTCTTTTATTTCAAAACAGTCCACCTTCACACATGAATATATCATACTATTTACCTCACAGCATCCAAAATATTATCATCACAGCATAACTTTATTTGTGTGCACTTAGGGACATTTTAAAATTGGTTTTCATGATTGATGTCTATGACATTTTTTAAGCTTTATTTATTTATTTGAGAGAGAGAGAGAGAGATCATGAGCGGGGGGTGAGGGGGTATGGCCAGAGGGAGAAGGAGAGCCCCTAATGTGGGGCTAGATCCCAGGACCCCGGGATCATGACCTGAGCTGAAGGCAGATGCTCAACCGACTGAGCCACCCAGGTGTCCCTTCCTGACATTTCTAAATACCAAAAATGCTTACATTCATTTGCACTTGTACAATTTGAAAAGATGCATTTAACCATCTTTTTAAAAACTTACATGTAATCTGGGTTTTTTTTTTCAATTTTCAGAAGGAAAAAAAAAAGTTAAATTTATGTCTAGCATTGCCCAGCTTATCTTCGGCAGGTGTAGAATAGAAACCTCCTGTTTTTTCACACCTAAATACGTGCACTTTACAAGCAACAGAAAGCATCTGTTTCTTTGAAATTTTTGGACTGTGTTTATTTCTACCGGTGGCATTGTTTTCAAAAGATTTAGAAAAAAAAAAAAAGGTCAATTATCAGAACATGATAGCCAAAAACAGTAAAAAATGCAATCTAACCATTAAATGGATCACTTTTGTGAACTTTGATCTATAAGAACTACCACTGATTACTTTCTCATTTGCCTTCTAGAGTCATGAGTTCTCACTGCCACACTTTTAATGTCTTGGTGGTAACTCTTCCAGCAAAGACAGCTGCCTTTGATCCACCGTGGGGCCTTGCTACTCAAAAGTGTGAGCTGTGAATCAGCAGCAGGCATCTTGCCTGGGAGCTTGCTAGAACTGCAGAATTTTGGGGCCCAACCCAGGCTTACTGATTCAGAGACATGATCCCTCAGCTATTCCTACACACATTAAAGTTTCATAAATACAGCTATTGGCATAAATGTAGGTAAAAATCCTGTTCCTCCTTGAAATAGTTGCTGTGCTAGTATCTTTATACCTCACCTAGCAATAAGTAACAGTGGTCTCATGCAGCCACATCATTTTAGAGAAAAGATATTTGGATGGAACTAATTAAGAATAAGTTACATTTCTATGCTAAAAGCAGGATTTATTTTTCTGATCATTTTATACAAAATCATATTGCCCGAAGTCATCCCTGAGTTCTTGCATTTTATTAACCCACTGACCATAATCTGCTTTCAAAAGATCATCTATTCCATTCATTATGAAAACATTCTCTTGTATCACTATTAAGTTTGACATTTGAATTTAAAATGTCAATAAATGCAGGAACAAGAGCCTGTGAGCAATCAGAGCATGCCCTTCATTTTATTTAAAAGTAATGGGAATATTGTCACTTGGAGGTTCTGTTAACATTTTGTAAAACAACAAATAGAAACCTTTAAGGGCAATAATGCACTGAAAAATAACGTGAGCACTGACAGTTTTATCTTATGCCAACTCTTTGTATCATGACCACATGACGCTCATAGAAGTTGGTAGCGCAAATATTTTTGGTAATTTTAAGAAAACTAAATGGCAGACGTTAGCATATAGGTACCATGCTTAAAAATCAAAGAGATTAATACCAATATGTAATAATGATGAGGAGCATACTAAAGCAATTGTCTTTTTTTCCAAATATAGCATGTCAGTAATGATCTTCAAGAAAATCCATCTTCCTATGTCTCCAAAGAATTCAGTTTAATTATGTTGTCTTTTACCTGACAGACTTTGGTCATTTAATTCCATTTCCTTGGATCGATAAAGCTCCAAATTACCATCCTTATCTGTTTGCTTGCTTTGGGTCATTGCATAATTTCTTTCATGATTTTAAAAAAGAATTCGATTAACACAACTTCAAGTCAATGCCTTTTTACCAACCTTCCTAAAATGCTTCCCAAACTGAATGTGCTTGACAGTTTTGTATTCAAACTGCATATTCCCAGTTCTGATGCCAGCAAACACCCTTGTGCTGAGACCACTTATAATTATAATGCTTATTAGTATTTTGTACTAATATCCCTTTCATCTGAAGAGTTTTAGGTACTTTATAATCACCACATAAGCCTCAAGTCAGAGACTCCCACTGAGATCAAGAGGGAGCTGAAGAATAGTTATCTATCAGCAACTGAAGGAGGATTTAAGTTAGGAAAAATAAATTGCCAAGCTTTTGACAGTGTTAACACCTGCTCCCTCTATATCTGATTATTGATGTTCAAATCCACAGGTAGTCAGACTACATAGTGTTTTATCCTAGAACAACAAACTCTTAATGCTTAAGAAGCTAATGTTGCTCTAACTTAAGACACAGACCTCACCGAAATGGGGACTATGCTTCTGGCCTTAGGATATTGCTTGATCCCAATGTCGTATTTTATTCCAGATATTTTAAATAAATATCATTTGATTTCAAGAGGAGTCAAAAGGCGTCATAGATAACATAAGATAATGTAGGCTTTTTAAAAATTTAATTTTGTTTGTAATAAATATGGAGAAAATACTAACTAAATAAATATAAAATAAAAATTAACCAAACAACACCAACAAGAAATAATCACTATTAATATACTTGTGTGTTATATTATAGATGCATCTACATACAAATGTAATATGTATACATTTTTTAAACATAAATAAAATAGTCTGTATGGTTTTGCAAAAGCCTGGCTTCTAGCTCCTTTAATGTATTAATGATACTAGTAACAGTGTGCTTTTTCTCCATTTTTGAACTTCTTCCTTCTACCTCTTTCATCTACCTTGGGGTCCATCACATACTCATCATCTATACCAACTTTCTTTCCAGTGCCCTCTATAGGCCAATAATAGTTCCCAAAGTCATAAGGTCCAAATCCCTGGAAATGTTACCTTATTTGGAAAGGTTTTTGCCCATAAAATTAAGTTAATAATCTTGAGATGGGAACTTCGTTCTGGATTATCCAGGTGGGCCCTAAATGCACTGGCATGATTTTTATAAGAGAAAAGTAAAAGGGAGGGGGGCCTGAGTGGCTCAGTCAGTTAAGCGTCTGCCTTCAGCTCAGGTCATGGTCTTGGGGTCATGGGATCAAGTCCCATGTCAGGCTTCCTGCTCAGTGGGGAGTCTGCTTCTCTTTGACCCTCCCCCACTTTTCATGCCCTCTCTCTCTCTCTCTCAAATGAATAAATAAAATATTTTTTAAAAAGAGGAAAGTAAAAGGAAATCTGACACACACAGAGGAGAGAAAGAAGACAAAGAGGAGATGAGAGTGATGTAGCCACAAGCCAGGAATGTCTGATGCTATCAGAACCGGGAGTAAGCAAGTTTTTCCCTGGAGCCACCAAAGGAAGGGCAGACTTACCAACACCTTGATTTCAGCCCAAGTAAAATGATTTGGGATTTCTGGTCACTAGAACTATAAGATAATAAATCTGCTTTGTTTTAGGTCACCGAGTTTGTAGTAACTTGTGACAGCAATCACAGGAATCTACTGCAGACTTCCAACATCTTCCCCTCTCTTCTTCCATTACCTGCATATCCGAAACCCAGTCCAGTGACCCAACCACCTACACCCTACAAGCAGGCTCACGAGTAGCCGAATACTGCTGGAGAAAGACTTCTCTAGAGCTGAGGGTTGACACTGAAGTCCTTTCCCCTAGCCAGGGGGACGTGAAACATTCCCTGGCCAGGGAATCATTTTTCTACTGATCCCTTGCCCTCTAACTGCTCAAGAAGCCTCTATCTTTCACACAATTCTTGTTTCATTAGCATTCTTTCCTGTTTCAACACAGTCTACAATTCAAGTCCAAAACAAAAATATTTGCAAAGAAAAACTACCATGCAGTCTTCTATTCCTCACTTCCAATTCAGTCCTCTTCCTATGTCAATCTCACTTCTATTTCTTCTATTTCATTGAAATTTCTATTGAAAAATTTAACAATGGCATCTCTGTTAAATTTAAAGTGTTCTTCACAGTGATGTGGAAATAATTTCTCATAAGTCCCAAGTATCGTCGGTTTAATTTTAATTAGTAGTATAGTTGAGTCCAGAGAATACATGGTTTCTCTGATTGTATAGGTTTTCAGGAAATTTATGAAGATGGGAAAATATCATTGCAATTGCTTTTGGAAATGCTACATGCTGTATTCAATATTTTACATTATTTAGAGAGAAAAGATAAGGAATAAATCCTGCATCTATTATGTACCAGTTTTTTAAAAAGCAAACATTTAAGTATAATCTATATCTATTATATTGTATGTTGCCATGAAGGTAAGTTCCCGTTTAAGACTTTTAACTAAAAAAAGAACAAAAAAACCTTTCTGTAATGTTGAAATTTTTTTTAAGAAATTCAAAGGATTCTCACCTTAAACCTTAAATAACTCATGTTTGTTTTAAAGAATTTGTTCACTAGAATATTTATTTAACAGTGTTGTGGGTTTTTTTTTTTTCCCAATTAATGTTATTACTACATTGGGCCAAAGCGGTGATTTTTTTTGCATACTCTCCTTGCAATAATTAACCTGCAATCAGGTTGATTGACTTGAAAGAACTAAGCACAGATGGTCAACTCATGTAAAAGACCTAATATACACTCTTACAATCAGAAATATATCTAAGGCTATTGTTTGGGAGAATTTATTATTTCACAGGCTAATAAATGAACCCAACAAATTATTTTAAAACATGATACACTCGCTTCAGGAGAA
Organism: Ursus maritimus; assembly: GCF_017311325.1. Classification (NCBI taxonomy): domain Eukaryota; kingdom Metazoa; phylum Chordata; class Mammalia; order Carnivora; family Ursidae; genus Ursus; species Ursus maritimus. Next base: position 53,612,767 of record NW_024423897.1, read on the forward strand.
GTTCACACGTTCTTTCTTGGTTGCTCTTGTCAAAAAGGCTAAACCCACCTATAGAATTAATTTTAAAAAGTCCTCAATTCAGAATTCACTATAGTAAGGAAGTCAGCCACCGACAAATTCCTTCAGGTAGAGATTTGAAAGATTTAAAGAAGAGTGACTTTCCAAGGGTTAAAAAAGAAGATTTAAGACAAGCTTTGATTGGTTGTTCCTTTAGGGTAAAATTATCTATTAGGTTGGGTTCTCAGAAAAGAAGAAAGTTTCTGATTGTCTTTCAAAGCACTTTTGACATACATTAGTGGTCCCCTATACACTGGTACATTCACTGGGGTTTTCCAGGCTGCTGAGGATAATATGAGTTTTCCTGTTCCAACAGAAAAAATATCTGGATCTAATATCTTGCATAAGCAACTCTGATATCAAATTCTTCTTAGTTTCTTCTTATTTCTCAAGTCAATAGTATTTATACTTTGCTTGCTTTTGCTCATTTTTCTAACTTCCAGATTTTGGAGTTACTTTAGGGACTGACTTTGTCTTTTTTTCTTTCATTTTGTAATCTCAACCTTGGGTTTTATTTACTGCCATTGGTCTAAGTAACCTGCAGGTATACATCTCTAACCTCCTTCTTCTGAAATCTGGCCACAACCACCTGTGCAACATCTGCGTATATACCCACAGTTCAGCTACTGACCGAAATGCCCATTGGCTCTTTCTCCAGCCTTTCTCAGATGAGTCAATGTCACCATCATGTTTTAGAACAGTTTTCAATTTACAGAAAAATTGAACAGATAGATAGTACAGAGATTTACCGTATATACCCCTTCACATATACAGAGACACTTATGACCCTGTTATTAACCCCTTGCATTAATGTGATACATATATAACAATTCATGAAACAATATTGATACATCATTGTTTACTAAAGTCCATTGTTTACATTCAGGTTCACTGTGTTGTACAGTTTTATGGGATATGTAATTGCAGTATCATACAGAATAGCTACCTCAACTACTAAAGAAAACCAAAGCTAAACAGTAACTAAAGAGATTTAAAACATCTTTTATTCATGGACTATTGCAATAGGGGAAAAGAGACCTGGTATATAAGTGGGCTCAATACAGAATGAAAAAATGGGGATTTATGGCCAACCAGCAGGGTGGTGATCAGTAGATGGAAAATTTCTAAGAGGAAATATCAGGAGCCAGCAGGGATTCTGGCTAAACCAATTTGGTAATATTCTTGGTGAAGGCAGGCCAGGGTGATCAGATATCAAGGGTGGGGTATTCTGCCTAAATTGGCTTAATAGGATTCTGGCTATAACTAGGCAATGGGGGTCCTATAAGAATGATCCCAAGGTTGAGGACTTAGAGGGCTTAGGGGAGCCTGACTGAAGTATGGTTAAGGAGAGAGTCTTTATTCAATTTAACAATCTCCTATGCTTTAGCTCTTCCTCTTTCATACCACAACTCCCTAGTCCATGGGAAACCACTGATCTTTTACTGTCTCTAGTGTTTTACCTTTTCCAGAATGTCATATAGTTGGAATCATAAAGTATGTGAGCTTTTTAGACTGTCATTTTTAGCTTAGTAATATGCATTTAGGTTTCACCATATCTATCATGGCTTAAGAGCTCATTTATTTTTTATCGCTAAATAATATTCCATTGTACGTATATACCATAGTTCATTTATCCATTTATTTATTGAGGGACTTCTTAGTTGCTTCCATTTTTTTTTTTTTTTTGGTGATTATGAATAAAGTGCCTATAAACATTCTCTCTTGTGTAGACAAATTCTTCAAATCAATTGAGTAAATACTAGAAGCACAACGGCTGTATTGCATGAAAAGACTATGCTCACTTTTGTGAGAAACTGTCAAACTGTCTTCTGAAATGGCAATACCATTTTTGTATTTCTACCAGCAATGAAAAACTTCTATTGCTCCACATCCTTGTCAGCTTTTAACATTTTCATTTTGGGGCATCTTAGCCATTCTAAGAGATGTACATATCTTATTGTTTTAATTTTCAATTTCCTAATAATATATCATGTTGAACTCCCTCTTATATGCTTATCTGCCATCTGTATATTTTCCTAGTGGAGGCATCCATTCATATCTTTTGGCCATTTTTTTTTAATTGGATGTTTGGGTTTTTTTTAATTCCTTTACCAGACATGTGTTTTATAACTCTATTCTTTATATCCAGGATTGTCTTTTTATTCTAACAATGTCTTTAATGAAGGAAAAAATCTTAATTTTAATAAAGTCCAACTTATTTACATTTTCTTGCATTGGTTGTGCTTTCAGTGCTGTTTAAAAACTCAACACCAAAAGCAAGATCCAGATTTTCTCCTATCTTATCGTCTAGAAGTAGTAAAGTTTGCATTTTACATTTTAGGTCTACAATCAATCCTTTTTGAGTTAATTTTTGTGAAAGGTGTGAGATTAGTGTCTAAATTCACTTTTTTTGCGTATTGATATCCAATTTTTCAAGCACCATTTATTGAAAGACTGTCCTTTCTCCTTTGAATTGACTTTGCTCCTTTGTAAAAGATCACTTGACTATTTTGGGGGTCTCTGTTCTGTTCCATTGATCTATTTATCGATTCTTTTACCAATACCATGGTGTCTTGAAACTGCAGCTTTATGGTGAGTCTTGTAATCGAGTAGTGACAGTCCTCCAATTTTGTTTTTCTTCAATAATGTGCTGCTATTCTGGGTCTTTTGCCTTTCCTTGTAAGCTTTAGATTCAGTGTGTTGGTATGATAAAATAGCTTCCTGGGATTTTTATTGCAACTTGGTAGTATCTATATATCAACATGAGCATAACTGACACCTGAAAAATTGATTCTTCCAACCCATGAACAAGGAACAGCCCCATTTATTGAGATCATCTTTGACTTCTTTCAACAGAGTTTTGTGGTTTTCCTAACAAAGAACCTATATATTTTTGTTAAATTTATACCAAAGTATTTCAGTTTTGTTGTTGTTGCTATTGTAAATGGTATCGTATTTTAATTACAAATAACAATCATTCATTGCTGATAAATAAGAAAGCAATTGACTTTTATGTATTCGCCTTATACCCTGACATCTTGTGATAACTTTTTAGTTCCAGGAGTTTATTTTCGTCAATTCTTTTGGATGTTCTACATAAACAATCATATTATCTGTAAATACATACAATTTTATTTCTTGCTTTCCAACAGGTATACCTTTAACATCCATTTTCTTTTTTTATTGCATTAACAAGGACTTCCAGCATGATGTTGAATAGGAATGGTGAGAAGGGCCATCCTTGCCTTGTTCCTAATCTTAGGGGAAAAGCATCTAGCTTCACACCATTAAGCATAGTAGCCGCTGCTTTTATGTAGATTCTCTTTATCTAGTTGAGCAAGTTCCCTTCTGTTCCAAGCTTGCTGAAAGTTTTTATCATGATTGAGTGCTGAATATTGTCAAAGGCTTTTTCTGCTATTACCAAGTGGAGCTACATTTTAGAAATTTGGGTGGATATTACTTGCGTGAATGTTTTATCCGAAATTTTTGAAAATACAAGGACAACTCATGTTATTTTTAGGATGCTGTGTGAGATACCTTGTGAAAATACTTTCATGAAATATATTAAAAACTAAAACCATAAACGTATATTTTAATATGCAGGATTTGGCCTGCTATGATTATACAATAAATTTTAAATTATAAAAGATGAACCAACTGTGAATCCTTTTGGGGTAAAGTAAAAATATATATGATATTTGATCAAGAAAGGGATGTTTTTGTTTTTTAGTGTGGGGCACTGATCCTTGGAAAGTTGTGAATGCTAAAAGGAATTCATTTCTTCAGAGTAAACTACTTCACATGGAAAAAATGTAATTTATCAAATATTTGTTTAGGTCATTTTTATTGTTATAATTCACATACAAGAAAATGTACCTATTTTAATTACATAATTCAATGACTTTAAAAAAAAAAGTAAGCTGTTGTATAACAACCACCACGATCATGATGCAGAACATTTCCATCATCCAGAAAGCCCATCTCTGACAGTTTGTAGTCAGTCTCCTCCCTCACACAGAACCCCTCTCAACTACTGATCTGCTTGCTGTCACTACCATTTTGCTTTTTCTAGAATTGTATGTAAATGCAATCGTACTCTATGTACTCTTTTGTGTCTGGTTTGGTTTTTTTTTTTTTTTTTTGGCTCAACATAATTCTTTTGAGATTCATCCATGTCATAAACAGAGAAAATATTTTTCTTCATAGATTAAACTAAACTTCAGGAAGGTGAAAGAAATCTAACTGGATGGTCAGAGGTGGCCAAGCCTTGTTTGTGCCTCAGCATCAATTTTCCTTACAAACTGGCCATTTTGTTGAAAGATGGGCACATGAAGTCAAGATCTGAAGTTAGTCAGTCTGGAGCATATCAAATTGCAATTGGTCAAGCAGACACTGAGATGACTATAATACCATTTTTCTTCCTTTGTAAATTTTTTGAGGCTCCTTATTCATTATAATTGAGAAAATCATACATTTTTACTAACCAGGTCACTCCCCTTCATCTTGACTTAAACCTTGGGTATCTTGCAAGCAAAATGTAAGAGTTTGATGTGATGCAAGCAGAGAGCAGTCTCAGGAAAGACACAAGTGATGGAAAGTTAGAGGTACACGTCATGTTTCCTTTGAATGTAACTGGAGTTTTTCCACTTGGATCTGTTAAAATGTCAAGCTGGTATGATCTAGCACGGGGAAGACAGGAATTATTAAAATATATAACGGTGAGTATGTTTTCAGAATTAGAAAATAACAGCAATCTATGCTGATTGAAATGATCCTGTAGAGAAGGGGGAAAATGATGATGCAGGGAGAGCAGGGGGAGCCATTGGTGCCACGTACATTACTGGGTGAGGGTGGTCGAGTACAAGAGCAGAGGTGCTGGCCTATGTCGGTACCTTCTGAGCAGTGTTTCTATGTTATCACATAAGCTATAAGTGAGCTAAAGCACAAATGTGGATGACAGAAAGGCATAGTGGTAGAACTTTATTTAAGTTCTTTCTGGCTACTTCTTAATGGGGGCATGCAGTTATTAATAATGACCTTGGCAATGAAGGGCAGAGGTACCGTGGAAGCTAGGGCATTAGAGAAGATCTAGATAGTGAAAGAACATCTAGATACTGAGAGAGTTGGGGGTCACTTGGGTGGCTCAGTTGGTTAAACATCCAAGTCTTGATGTCAGCTCAGGTCATGATCTCAGGGCTGTGCGATTGAGCCCTGTGTCAGGCTCCATGCTCAGCATAGAACCTGCTTAAGATTCTCTCTCTCCCTCTGCCCCTCCCCTCCCATTCTATCTCTCTCTAAAAATAAATAATAAAATAGAGGCTGAGAGGATTGGGATGTTGAAATCCCTGAGTATGGTGGCAAGCACAGTTCTAATGTGACCGTGAGTTAGGAGCTAAAATGTTCAAGAAGTGTAGGGAAGCAATAAGGATGTGGAACATGACTATAAGAAGTGGGATTATGTGATATAATTTTATATTATTAAATTCAAACTGGGGGTTAGAGGAAAGTGAGATGTGAGCTGTCTGGAAGTGGACATGAGGAACAAGAAAGACACCTCCTCATCTCCAGGCCAAAATCATAAGATATAGGAGAAAGAAAGGGTTCTCCACTTGAGTGGGTTGCCAGAGTTAGAAGTTTTCTCCCTGAAATTTCAGTTAATTGGTAGATCTAGAAAGAAAAGGGGACATGGAAAGAAGAGATGAATCTTTTGGAGATTTGCTGCTGATACACCAGGAGTTCCCAAGAGCAATAAGGAGGATTTGAGGGGTTGGAGGAAGGATTGGAAATGGGAGATCTCTACAGGGACTGATTGAGTAGCACGTGGATCAGGTTCAGGATGACCCAGAAGTCATGGGCTTCCGTGGAGACTAAGATAAGAAGTGTTAAGGGTCATAAAGAGACTAACACTAGTAGCCTCAAGGCAGAGGACTGTGGTGAAGGCTAAGTGTTTGGGGGGGAAAGTAGGGTTGTGGTCTTTCCAGAAACAACTAACATTCAGCAATACTGCTCATTCTCCCAATGAAGCAATGGAAGTCAAGTACAAAAGGCTCTTTTCCACAAATCTTTGAGGATCCCTTTTCTAAGAAAGACTCTCTGTCTTAGAATGCCCTAATTTGAAGGAAGAAATTAGATAGATGATAAATAGATGGTTGGTAGATAATAGATGATAGATAGGTAGATGATGATAGATAGATAGATAGATAGATAGATAGATAGATAGATAATAGATAGATATGTAGTTGGCTCCTTTATCTACCCAGTTGAGGGCTTTAGTGGGAAGTAGTAGCTCTTCTATGCATTTAAGATTTGAAGGACACACTTTCTTGGAAGAGGATGCTGGAAAAGATCTCTGATGAGTTTTAATGCAATGTTTAGTACTGAAGTTCTGACCTATTTCAGATTTGGAAAAATTTTGATCACGTTCATCCTCAAACCAGAATAATGAACCCATTACATACAATCAAAGTAACACTAGTATTCTAAATATATTTTATGTGGAAGATTTTTCATTCATATAATCAACCACAACAAAATTTAATATAAAATTTAGAAATATTGGGTTTATTTCTGATAAGTTATTTTGCCTTGTTATTTTTACTTAAACATTAGATTTTAATCTATATGTATCTGTATACCATATTATGTATCTAAAAATAAATTATCACAGAGAGACAATCATGTATGTTCTGTACACTAAAGGATGAACAGAAGTAGTCTGAAAAATTTTCAATCTATTATTGCCCCAGAGTTAAATTTGGTTTATATATCCATCCAATTCTGTGCTGTTTTTTAAGCTTTTATTGTTAACTTTACATTCAATTATTTGTGTAGTCTCAATATTCTATAATCCGTTATGTCCCAAATAAAACCTTTCAGCTCTGTCAAACTTCACTTTCACAGGAAGAGATGGCATTATGACTCAAGGCAGCACAGGAACAGTAGCAGCCAGGAGTGATTTTCTTCAAATATTGACACTTATTTTAGAGTTGGTGCGTTTTGGGTTTTTTTTGTTTGTTTGTTTGGTTTGGTTTGGTTTTTTTTTTTTGAGAGAGAGAAAGAGAGAGAGTGCGCGCGCGCAAGGTGGGGGGGCAGAGGGAGAGAGAGAGAGAGAGAACCTCAAGCAGTTTCCACACCCAGTGCAGAACCCAACTGGGGGCTCAGTCTCACAACCCTGAGATCAGGACCTGAGCTGAAATCAAGAGTCAGCACTTAACCGGCTGAGTCACCTAGTGCCCCAAGTTGTGCATTTTTATGTCTGGAGATCTGAATTCCCACTGTTTCACTGTGTACAGGTATCAGACATTGCAAAGGCTTTAAAACTGCGACTTCAAGCTTGGGCATGAGCTGGTATCTATGTTCAGAAAAGGTCTTCTAGCCCGTGGCTTTCTGCCGTTGGCCTAGTCTCTTTAAGGCAGTGATTATTTTGTATGTCTCAGAAGGATAAACTTTATGCATCTTATAACATTTTGCTAACAAGTTATGAAGAGAAAACATAAAGTCCTTTTTGAGTAAACCTACAGACATTTGGCCATTTGCAATTGATTTATTTTCACGATGAGAAACCTTATCTTCAGCTCAATTACTATAGTTTAATTAATGAGAGTCTGTAAGCTGTAATTAATTTATCTAGTAACTAAATTTTAAAGAACCTTTGTGTCTCTTTAATGGTTTTATCCACTACAACACAAATATTTAAAATATAACATTAAATGTAATAATCAATAATAATGTTTAAAAATGAACATTAAACTTTACCTAGTAATTTCAAGGTGCTTTTATCTGAAATTTTAGTTTTTAGTAGGAATCAGAGGGTGTCTCTGATACTTAACTTCTTGTAATAATTTAAAATGTTTAAACTCAAAATAACTTCATAGTTTTAACATTAGTAACACAGCTTTTGGATGTACAATAGGGCTTCAAAGCAGTGTTCCTTATAAAAGAACGTGGATTTCATAGAAGAAGATACTTTCACTTCTGGGTATTTTCAGTGTGATGTGATTGAGCTGCCAGAATTTAATTTTGAAACTCATCATGGTTCTTGGTGGCCTGACTCGCTACCCTGAATAAACAAGTAAAACAGAACAGAGAGAGCCAGAAGACCCAGACTAAGCACAAACTATTTCTGAGACCTAATAGAGGATTTTTAGAAAAAGTATCTCATGTTTTCTTATTTTCCTTTCTCTTTTTATTTTCCCCACCCCCACCCCCCAACACTGATTTCCGCTTCTGGAGATTTCCAGAGAAATGCTCAGCTCCTGCAGCTGGCTGTGGAAGGTCTTAGTGGCTAGTGTCATGTACCGTGAACTGTTGTGGGAGAGGAAACAGCTGCTTTGTACTAATACTTTTCAAACAACTGAGCCACTATTGTAGTAATACAGGGATATCTTTTCCATAACAATTGATGGAAATAACTCTGATGCCTCCTGATGAGCCACAATATGTTTATCTAAAGGAGACACATTTAAATTTTGTTACATCCCTTAAGATTTAGTTGAGTCACATGGAAGAGTCCCATGCCTTCGTCTCTGGCATTAGGGAAACAAGTATTTTTTGATTGACTGGCCATCTAAGACCAATTTTTGGTCTGTTAGCAGTAAACTAGTATAAGTAGCTTCATGAGAATAAGGAGAAATAAAACATATTTTGAACTGACTTCTACATATCCAGCCAGTTGGGCTATTTTTGATAAACTACCTTGAGTGGGAAAGGGAGTCAACCAACAGCTCTCTTTCTCCAAAAGCAGTTTAAAAGTTAGAATTATTTCTAAGCATTTTGTTTCCTTGTTTCCAAATTTTCTACCTATAACTGAACTATGTGGTTTCACATCCTGGGATATTAGCATAACATATTAAGAACCCGACCCCTAGATTCAAACACCCTTGTGTAGAATCCTGATTCCACCTTCTATTAAAAGGGTAGTCCTGGGGCACCTGAGTGGCTCAGGTGGTTGAGAGTCTGCCTTCAGCTCAGGTCATGATCTCAGGGTCCTGGGATTGAGCCCCACTTCAGGCTCCCTGCTTAGTGGGGAGTTTGCTTCTCCCTCTCTCCCTTCCCAGTTGTTCTCTCTCTCTCTCTCTCTCTCAAATAAATAAAATAAAATAAAAATCTTTTTTAAAAATTAAAAAAAAAGGGTGGTCTTCATCAATTTATCTAAATCCTCTTCTCTTCAGTTTCCTTATTTGTGAAGAATAAGGAAATTTGAAGAGATAACATATATATTCTGAATAGTCCAAAGCACACAGTAAATGATAAAATAAATGTGAGCTATTATTTCCCCAAGAGCATTTGCAGATATGAACACAGAACCAGTATCATTGTATATATGCAAGGCTGAAGCTGATAAAAAGCAAACTTCTAGATATCATGTAACAAAGAGTTGCATAGTTAATCTGCGCAACAGAGATGTTTGAAAAATTGGAGCTACTCTATTTTATCTCTGTCTAGTCTGGTCTTTTGTCTGAGCTGACTCCTACAGATTAGGAAAAATAAATAAATAAATATCCAAGTTGGTTTGAAGTTAGTCTTACATGATTCTTTAAATATAATCTTTAGGAAAGCATCAATTTTTATGGAAATAAACTAAATCTTCCAGCCTCTTCCTCCCTCTCCCCAAAACAGACTTGATATATGTGGTGAGACCTAAACTTGACTTTGTTCTCATCCTTATCTGTGCCTTATAGGCGTCTGTTGTCTGCAGACCCACACCCCTCTGCCCCCTGAGCACTGATTGCCCTCCTGGGCGTATGAGCTGAAGGGTTATCTGCTCTAATGCACGACCTGATCTTGTTTCAACCTGGGGCATGTCTACTTGGGCACCGGCCACATCCTCCACCCTTCAATCTTCGAGAACTCTGCTGTCTCACCTCTGCTATGGACCAACCCCTGCCCACTAAATCCCCCACTCTAACCTCAAGGACATTTCAGCAAAGCTAATTGGCAGGTGCCCCTTCTCCTGGCCCCATCACGTTGTCCTATGGCAGCTCTCCATGTGGGTAGAGAGATTGCATCCCCATTTTGCAACATGAATCACTTATCCAATACACATCTCCCCTCCCTCCAAGCCTCTGACTGTTTAGGCACAGGGTATTGGGAGACACCCTTCTGAAGTTCTGTTCCCACAAAACCAAGGGGCATGTGAGAAACTGGCTATTCTTATCCTTCCCTCTGCTGTGTCCTCTCCCTCCCAAATCTGTCCTGTCTAGGAAGGGTCAGATTCTTTCCAACAGAGAGTATATGTATTTTGCTTTTGCCTTGAGGATTTAGACTTCAGCCAATGAGATTCTGGGGGGATTATTTCCCATAAACTAATGAAGTAAATCTGTAGATGCCACAGTGTTTGGACAAATTCATTATAAGACTATTTGATATCAACTAATTGAAAGAAGATCTCATTTAGTGGCTAATGGATATAACTCTAAAATAATTTTTTAGTGTTAGACTGCTATGTGATTTGGGGCACATAACTTTTAGAGAAGTTCAGAAAATTGAGAACATTGCAAAACAAAAATTTTCTATTTCAATATATTAATTTGTATTTCACATATTTTCATAATGTATTTTATAATCAAATCCAAAATGAACACACAAAGACAATAGAATAGATGCTAAATTTAGTCTGATTTTAGAAATAAGTAAATTAAAATAACAAATGGGTATATGAATTGATTTTTAAAAGCTCTATCTACCTCAATTAATGATGCATTTCAATAACTCATTAATTCTTATGTTCAATACTTTTCAAATCATGAAATACATTGTGTTATGAGTTGTTTACAAAATATGCATTTTTTTCTTTTTTAAAAAATGATTTTATTTATTTATTTATTTGAGAGAAAGAGATTGGGTGGGAGGGAGGAGTAAAGGGGGAGGGAGAGGGACAAGCAGACTCCTGCTGAGCATGGAGCCTGATTCAGGTTGATCCCACAGCCCTGAGATCACAACCCAAGCCAAAACCAAGAGTTGGACACCCAACTGACTAAGGCACCCAGGTGCCCCCCCAAAATTGTGCTATTAATTAAATTTAAATTTAATTTAAAAAAATAAAAACAAATCCTGACGTTGTTGCTTTTAATGAATTATTTTTGGATAAGTCATTTAAACACTTAGTATCTTAGTTCTTTCCCATCTAAAAGGTGACTAACAATAAACTAAGTCATACAGTATATATGCATAATGAGTCAATAAAAGCATTGTACTTATACCCATACTGGGATATATTATGTGCTCATTAAAAACACCGAACCATATTATAGTTACTACAATTATATTATTATCATTAATACAGTTTGGTTTTTTACTGCTGCTGTAACAAATTATCAGGTTGTGCTTTAACAACACTAATTGATCATCAATACCTCCATAGTTCAAAATTTTGATGTAAATCTCAACAGATTAGAATCAAAGTGTTGACACCACTTTCTTCCTTTCTAAAGGCTGTAAGGGAGAATTCATTTCCTTACTTAAGTTGTTAACGTAGTTTAATTTCTTATGGTTGTAGGACTGAGGTTTTTGTTTCTTCCTGGATATCAGCTGAGGGCCATTCCCGTTCCCAGAGACCATTAAATTCCTTGGTTTATGTCCCCTTCCTCCATCTTAGGGCCAGCAATGGCAGTTGAATCACACCAACACTTTGAATCTCTCTCCTCTTATTTTTCCTTCTGTTGCCTCTCTCTCACCGAAGCTGCTGCCTTCATCTTTCACTTTTAAGGATTAAATTGGACCCACCTGGATACTCCAGAATACTCTTCCATTTCAACCTTATCTTTCATCTCTTCTGCAAAGTTCCTTTTTACCATGTAAGGTAACATAGTCACAGGTTCCAGGAATTAGGGAGTGACACCTCTGGAGTCATTATTTTGCCTATGACATACAGAATCTAAGTATTTTTGTTAGTGTATTGGTGAGCCAGTAATTGGGAGTTTGTATTAAAACTTTAAGGTTTATTATTCATGCCATGGTGTGGGTCTATTTTTGTCATTAAAGGCTTGTATTGTTTTCATAAAGTCCTGAGTAGTTAAGTGCGACTCCAGGAATTGTTGCAGATAAACCCTCTCTATATTTAGCCTAAGACTTTGTCACATATAAGATACCATAATATAAACGAACCTTTTAAATAATATTGCAAAACTGATAACAACCCAAATATAAAAATACTAGCCAGGTCAATTCAATTATGGAATACAATTTATCATATGTGATACATTAAATTCTGTTTATGAAGATTAGCTAATGGATAGAGAATGCTTATTATATGATATTAAATTTGAAGGAATCAAGATACCAAATAAGTATCCAGTAATGTGCCAACATCTATAATGGAAGTATGAGTGGATTACCTTTTAAAATTTTAGTACATATCAGCATTACTATCTTTTCTACAACTAGCTTAAAATTTTTAATACAGAGATTATTTCTTTTTATAAGCACCAAAAAAGAAAAAAAAAAAAGATGCCTCTTGGCTTTACCTCTTTTCTCCAGGAATCACATGAGAACACATCTCTGTGTCTCTTCTATGGTGTAGTGTAAGAAGGATTGTTCAAATCCAGAAAAGTTTGATTAGGTTAATGTGCAAATAGTGCCAGTTCTTATTAGTCAGGAGGGCAGTTGCCAAAACATTCTTATCATCTAATGAAAGTACCTGCACAAGTGTCACAGTGGAAGACTTTGCTATTGAAAGTACTTAAGATCCATATATTATAGGCACATTTTCATGTAAAGTATTTGCTTTCATTAATATCAGCATTTTTCCTACTTCATATAGAATAGTCTAGCATCTTAGAGAAACTAAGTGGATATACTTCCAAAATTATGTAAGTATGAAGTATGAGCTCAAGAATTCAAGTAGGGGCACCTGGGTGGCTTAGTCTGGTTAAGCATCAGACTCTTGGTTTCACTCAGGTCATGATCTCAGGGTCCTAAGATGGAACCCCACATAGGGCTCCATGCTCAGCTCCGAGTCTGCTTGTCCCTCTCCCTCTGCTCCTACCCTTGCATTCTCTCTCTATCTCTCTCAAATAAAAATAAATAAAAAATCTTAAAAAAAAAAGAATTCAAGTAATTGCTTATTCTAGGGGCATGGAATTGATTTCATAGCTACCATAAATGAATAGAAGTTTACATATCAGAGAAACTAAAGGGAAAAAAAGAATATATGGTGGTGAGAAAAGGACAGGAAATAGAGGGAAAACTGAAAATGGCTGTAAGATTTCTGGTCAAACAGATTTAAAGGATGTAAAGGCTTTGAGGAAAAGACAATATAAAAACTTTGAATTGCAGGTGACCTTGTGACCTTCAAACAGTGATGATCTAGGCAGATAAATAGCCTACTGAAGAACAAAGCTGTGTGCACACTGGAGGAACACATTAGTAACCAAGAATAGCCAGAGGGAAATCTGTGGTCCTAGGCAACCAATGCTAGACGGGCATAAACAGCAGAGAGGTCTTGAGCATTGGAGAATCAAGAGCAGCAAGACAAGAGTCCGCAAAAACATGTTTTCTTGGCTCCAGAATGATCAGATAATAAATCAAAGACTGCCAAGACAAACACCGATTAATTGGATATATGCTCCTCTATCTTGAGACTTAATTCAATACTTTCCTTTGTCACTTTATCAACAGGAAAATATTCATTATTGGAACACCTTGTTTTGTGGCATAGATAAGGAAAGAAAATAAAAAGCGTACTTCCTTTCAAATTTGTGTTTTGTTACCCTATTTGTGTTTTGTTACCATATAATGTGATAAAGAACACAAAATAGGCTGTTAAATCATGGAGCTCTCTCTAGTGTGAAGTCATTGGCTTTAATAGTCATATAATTATGTTTTGGGTTTTTTTTTTATCACCTGTTGATCTTTTTTTATCCTCACTAATATTTTTGATATAATATATATATATTTACCTTACTCACTGGTCATTTAGTGATCTATTACTCTAATGCATTAAAATTATTTTATTTAAAATCTGAGAGGCTTTTGTTAGCCTGACCCAAACTGCTGTTGAAGTCAATAGCAGATAACATTCCTTTACCATAATCTGTCACAAACATAAACTATGGTCCATCTAGGGGTAAGCTAGATATGGATTCTCCGGTCCATATTCTCCTCATTACTTTATAGCTCCATTTTGCAATAGACTGTTCAACAATGATCCCAAAGAGGTTTTATAACATTTTTTTCAAGTATTATATCAAGAAAATATCAAGTGTACAGAAAAGTTTTGAAATTTTATAATAAAAATGTATTCATTGTTTCTATTCTAGAAATAATGATAGAAATTCATTATTTCTATTCTAGAAGTAATATTCTACTATAATTGTTTTGTTGCACGTCTCTCCCTCCACCTGTTATTCTGTCAATCTATCAACTCACACTAATTTTCAATGAATGATGGTTAAATAGCAGAAATAAATTTACTTCCCCTTCAATTCTCTAACATGTCTATTATTAACTAGAGTTCAATATTCATTGTGAATTTTTGTCTTATATGTATATTTATACTTATTATTATTTCAGTAACATCGCTGGTACACAGACACATGTATGTCTGGAGTTGGATGAACTGCTGGCAAATAGCAAAAAGAATTCTATTGGTGATTGTGATGGTTAATTTTATGTGAAATTTGTCTAGGCCTATGGTACCCAGGTATTGATCACACACCATTCTAGATGTCTCTATGAAGATATTTTTTAGATAAAATTAACACTCAAATCAGTAGATTTTAAGTAGAGCTGATTACCTCCCATTAAGTGGGTGGACCTCATCCACCCAGTTGGAGGCCTTTAGAGAAAAAGATTGAGGCCCCCAGAGGAGGAAGGAATTATGCCTCCAGACTGTCTTTGGACCCAAGCTGAAACATCAACACTTCCTTGGGTCTCCAGAGGGTGGTGATATCCCCTGGCTTGCTGTAGCATGCAATGAGAATAATTATCACCCATGGTGATGTAGGGTGGAGTACAGGTATGAGAGGGTATGCTGGTTTATGCAGTATCTCCATAAAGACAATGTAATTATAAGGGCTGTTATTTGGATTTGTTGTTGCTAAGTGCCCGCAAATGTTAATGGAAGAAAATAATCATGTTGGTCCAACAAGTATGAACTCAGGCCACGGTACAAAAGCCAGTAAGCTTCTGTATTACTTTCCTAAGCATCATTTCCAAAGTAGCATAAACAGGAGGGCTTAAAACAATAGAAATTAATTATTTCGCTGTCTTAGATGCTTTAAGTTTGAAATCAGGTGTCATTAGGACCATACTGTCTTTGAAAACTAGAGATAAGGATCTTGCCTTGCCTTTTCCTAGTTTTTCTGATTTTCTCTTCATATAAGGATACAGGTCGTTGGAATTGGACTCACTTTAATCCAGAATGACCACATCTTAACTAATTACATCTACAAAGACCTTTTTTTCCAAGTTAGTTCACATTCTGAAATTCCAGGTTGGTATGAATTTTGGGAAGACACTATTCAACCTTGCATAGTTTCTATGGATAGTATTAAAGAAGACACATCTCATATTTAGAAGAGTGACTGCAGTAGAAATCATTCTAAGACTGCATTTGAAGGGAAGTAAATTATTTAAAAAAAGCTAAATTCACAGCCCTGGCTGGTTTCTTTGTGGTAGACAGATTCTGAGATAGCCCTCAAAATTCCCACTCCTGGTGTGCATGCACTTCCTCCTGGAAGTCAATCAAGCACTAATGTAATCTGAAGATGTGTTTAATGTTCTAAATAAATTGACTTGAAAAAAGGGACTTATTCTGGGTGATCCTGATCTTATCAGGTAATCACCCAATAAGACTGAATTCTTCCTAGAAAAAGAGATTCAAACTGTAAGTCGTCTTCAACACAAAGGCAGTTCTTTGTTGTGTTTTTAAAGCTATCTGTCCACATGGCAAAGAATGTGGTCAGTCTCTGAGCTGAGTTCTTCTATCAACTCCATCCACAAACAAAGCAGTATCTCAGGCCTACAGTGGCAAAGAACTGAATTCTGCTACAACCGCATGAACTTGAAAAGAGGAAGCTGATCTTCAGATGATAACACAGCCTAGTCAACACCTTGATTTTAACCATGTTAGAACCTGAGCAGAGAATGCTGCCAGGCCATGCCCACATTTCAGAACTACAGAGTTAACAAATGGATATTATTTTAAGTTGATAAATCCCTAGCGTCTTTGCAGCAATAAAAAAATAATACACTCCTACACTAAATTTTGGCTTTGATAAGGAAGTAGTGGGCCCCAGAACCCTGGAGCAGGGGCATCCTATTGGATGTGCTTTAACCCCAGATATGCTTGAAATCTCAGAGCCCCTAACTTCTGAAATTGTCCCCTCCACTTTGCTGGTAGATATCAGCCTGGTCTTCTGTGAAGACCATGCAAAGGCCTATTCTCAAGTAGATGCTTTGAAAGATAATAAACCATGATATTTTTAAGAATGAGATAGATGGGCAGACTACATAGATGTTGTTTGGCTCATATTACCCAAAATGATTAAGATCAGAGAGCTGAAGTCATATCTGTTACATGCACTGAAAAATTCCAAACCGTTGCATTATCAATAAGCTGCCATTCTTATAAAGCATTTAAAGAGCATTTTAAAAGCTTAGTTAAGGAGCCAGCTTGGGAGATTATTCTAAGGATTATGGTGTTGTCTTTTGAGTAATGGTATATACTTTCCCAATGGCAATTATGTAATGTTATGTCCCAATAGTTAGAATATATGAGTGTGGGAACCAAGGTGTGAAAGTAGAAATGCTTTCTCTCACCATTAATTTCAACAGCCCCCTAGGGGAATTTACACTTCCAGTCCCTACAGTTCTAAGCTCTCAGGAAATTCTGTCTTTAGGTGAGAAATGCTTCCACAAGGAGACTCAGCAATGACTCTTCTCAATTTAAAGCTACAATTACTGCCTGCTAATTTTTGGTTCCTCATGCATGTAAACCATGCAAAGAAAGGATTAACTGTCCTTGCAGGGGTAACAGACTCTGATTATCGGAAGGTAATAGAAGTGCTGCTTGTAATGAGGCCAAGGAGGAGTATGTGTGGAGCTCAAGGATTTCTTGGATATTGCATTTCTGATAATAATTGTAAATGAGGAATCGCAACAGCTACAAAGTGACAAGGGGAATGTAAACAGAATTCAGATGAAGATCGGGAGAATTCCACCGGGCAAAGTGGGTATCTAAAATGGACAGTAGAGGAAGAAGATGAAAAATAACTATTGCGGCTGCAGGAACAAGTGCAGCATGGTGGACCAGGGCCTGTTCCCTTGCTCTTATTATAAGTCTTTTTAGTTTTACTCATGTATAAAATGTGACCAGTCATCACTTGAAGAATCTTGACCGGATCTGACAAACAATATGGTACATGAGGATCCAAGCATTGCAAGAGATATCTGGTAGCAGATACAGGACTTACTACCCATGAGTAAGAATAAAAATCATAAAACATTGTCATAAAAATCACTGCATAAAAGAAAAAACCAACATCAGTAGCAACATCAATACTGAAGAAAACTATAGTAATTAAGGGAACAGAAACAAACTTTCAAAGTAGTTTAATTTATATTCACAGAGATAGGTGAAAAAATACCATATTCTTAAAAATAATAGTTTAAAGCTTTGCTCAGCAAAAGAAACAATCAAGAAAATAAAAAGGCAACCTATGAAATAGGTGGCAATATTTGCAAACCATATACTTCAAGGGTTTAATATCCAAAATATATAAAGAATTCATACAACTCAACAGTAAGGAAACAACCCAATTAAAACATGGACAGAGGAACCGAATAGACATTTTTCTAAAGAAGACCCAAAGATGGCCAACAGGCACATGGAAATATATTCAACATCACCAGTCATGAGGAAAATGCAAATCAAAACCACAAGGTATCACCTCATACCTGTTAGAATGGCTCTCATCGAAAAGACAGGTGACAACAAGTGTTGGGGAGGATGTGGAGAGAGGGAATCCTTGTGCACAGTTGGTAGGAATGCAAATTGGTGCAGCTACTAGGAAAACAGTGTGGAGGTGCCTTGAAAAATTAAAAATAGACCTACCACATGATCCAGCAGTCCCACTTCTGGGTACATAGTCAAAGGAAATGAAAACAGGATATCAAAGTGATATCCATACTCCCATGGTTACTATAGTATTATTCATGATATTCAAGATATGGAAACAATCCATGTGTCCATCAACAGATGTATGGATAAAGAAGACATGATACACACACACACACACACACACACACACACACACACACACATTATTCAGCCATGAGGGAAAAAAAAAAGGAAATCTCGCCATTTGCAAAAATATGGATGGACCTTCAGGGTATTAGGCTAAACGAGATAAGTCAGACAGAGAAAGACAAAAACTGTATGATATCAGTTATATGTGAATTCTAAAGTAGCTGAACTCTAAGAAGCAAAGAGTAGAATGGTAGTTACCAGATGCTGGGGGGTGGGGTGGTGGTGGAGGAATTGGAGAGATGTTGGTCAAAGGGTATAAACTTAAAGTTAGAAGACGAATAAGTTCTGGGGATCTAATGAATAACACTGTGATTATAGTTAATAATACTGTATTATACACATCAAAGTCACTGAGACACTAGATATTAAATGTTTTCACCACAAGAAAGAAATTATAATTATGTGATATGATAGATGTGTTAGTTAACACTACGGTGGTAATCACATTGCAATAAATAAATGTTTCAAATCAATACTTTGTACACCTTCAACGTATACAATGTTATATGTCACATATCTCAAAAAAATACTTGGCACTTAATAAGCTCTCAATAAATATTTTTAAAAAATAACAAGATCATATAAATAAGTCCCTTGAAAATAAGGGCAAATGTTTTAAAAACCCTGAAATTTTTATTACAAACAAAAATGTTAAAATGAAAAGAATCTTCCATAATGCAGAGCAAAACAAAAGACAAGAATGAAAACAATGTACAAAATATTAAGAAAGATATGAGATTAAATCAGGATAACAAAATCTATTTATTAGAAAGAGGGAACAGAAAACACAAAGAATAAAATCAAAGAATTAATGAAAAAAATTCCCAAAGCTTAAAAACTAGATAAAAGTATTTGTAATTAAAGGCCCTGCCAGATAATAAACAGTGGAAATAAAAAGCACTATCACCGTGGAAAATCATGTTGAAATTTCAAAGAGTAGAAGTTAAAAAGAAGATACTAAGAGCTTTCAAAAGAAGGATTATATTATTGGCAAAGAAGTAAAAACGAGACTGTCAGCACTGAACCCATCAGCAACAGTGGATTCAAAGTTCAATAAAATGATATCTTCAAAGCTCTGAGGAAAAATCATTTTGAATCCAAAAATTCTTTAACCCAAATTATGATTTAGGTCTATCAAAAATTAAACATATTTTGATCTTGCCAGAACATCTACATTTATTTCCACAAACTCATTTTGAAGACCAATTTGCTTGAGCATGTATTTTCACGAGCCTGAAAGAAAAATAGAAGAAACCATGGGCTCCCAGAATGAATGCACTTAATTAATGCAGAAGACAGTACAAGAAATCCCTATATGACAGCTCCATAGCAGGCAGGAATAACAATCACTTTAATTTAAAACAAGAACCCTTTTAAAAATTATTTATTTAAAAATAAAGAGAATTAATAACAAGTATAATGTTGTACCATTTCTTATTTATAACGATATACATCAAAATCCTCATAAAATAGATATTTTTTAACTAATCTGTTGGCAGAGTCTGAAGTGATGAGAAGCAACATATTATAAACTGTGTGATAGTTTTTGTGTATATTCGCATTTTATTTAAGGGATGTTAAAATTTTTGAGTATAGAGTTTTACGTTTAACTCTCCTGTTTCTGTTCTAAAATTTATAATACCTGCCTCATATCCCCTTTCTAAAATCTGAAAAATATCTGCGTTCCATGTAACACCTTGCCCCAAGGTTTTCAGATGAGGGATTGAGGAACTGAAATTATAACAATAGCTCAGAAGACTGCATTCAGATTTGCAGATTTATACTTTAAAAACCACCTCTAATAGTTATAAATTTTGGAAGCATGGCTGGAAAGGTCACCTCTTCATTAGCACCGCGGTGCTTCTCGGGAATGACTGATTTGTTTCATCACCATCCACCAGAGCACACACTCATCAGGGTAGGAATTATTGTTCGTACACCACTGAGATAACACAATGCAGAGGCTATCCAATCAGACTAACAAATTGGAGGCTGTACCTGGAATCAAGACCTACTCATCGTTTCAAAGACACAAGAATCAAGAAACACAGGCAAAGCATAGAGAAGTCTGACACATGCCAAGTCATAGAACGTGACTCTCCAGGGTTTTTTTCTGTTGGACATGTGCTCTCCGTCCCACGGCATGGTCACCTATACAGTTCAGGCAGCATTTTAGTTTTAAAACACCTCCATCTTACACCTACATACTTAGAACTTACAGGAAATTTCTCAGGGATCCATGCTTTATGTTCTATGTGCTTGCTGTAGCAGTGCTAAACCAGAAACAAGTTATCAAAAATGTTTTTACATAAAGATGCTCCTCCTAGCAAATACTGTTGTCTATTAACCAGAAGACTAATTATCAGCATGTTGATAATGACATTAGAACGCCAGCTGCCTTCTCTCGGAGCATCCTCATGGCAAAGAGAAATAAATAGATTGCAGGCCAGCTGCTTGACTCCTTCTTTTTCACCTGCTCCTTCCCTTGTGCCTACAGCAGTGTCTGGCACGTAGTAATCTTCAAATAATCATTTCCTTAGTGATGAAATTAAATGAATCTTACCAATAGCTATTGGCAGCGTGGAATGCTGTGTTCAGAAGGAATCTGGGGACAATGTCTGGACTCCAGTAAAATGATACAACATTTAGTGTCCTAATGTCAACACCTAAACTTTAAAGATTTTGAAAGTGAAAAAAAAAAGATGATGGCTTTTGAAGCTCATTCATCAAAATGCTATAAATTTCTTAGTTTCATTCAGATTTCCCTTTCTTCATTTATAAGAATACTTCACTGTTCCTATTCTTTGGTTTGTTCTTAATTACCTTCATGAAATTAATGGGGCTGATGATTGTTTCCAGTGGGCTTAGATGGACCTCATTTGTACGCTGTATTGTAATCCAAAACTAGCTATCTGTAATTATCTATATTAGTTACTAAGGGGGCCGTAGCAAATTACCACAGACTTGGTGGGTTAAACAATAGAATTTATTTCCTCTCAGTTCTGGGATGCTAGACGTCTAGGATCAAGATGTAAGCAAAGTTGGTTTATTCTGGGGACTCTCTCCATGGCTTGTAGATGGCTATCTTTTCCCTCTGTCTTCAGATGATCATTTCACTGTATGTGTGTACTAATCTCTTTTTATAAGGAGACGAGTCTTACTGGATTAGGGGCCACCCTAATGACCTCATATAACCTTAATTACATTTTTAAAGGTCTGAACTCTAAATACACTCACATTGTGAGGTATTAGGGATGAGTACTTCAACATATGAATTGAAGGAGACACAATTTGGCCCATAATATCACCCAAAACAGAGTTCTCAAGCCATTTATCACCCAGTAAGCTTGGCTTTTCAGCACTATTTTATTCTACTTGACTTTAAAGAAATTAAATACTATTTGTTTTTCCTCCTGGAAAAGTATTATGTTTCCTTCTCTAATAAGATTCATTTGTGAGTGCATGTGATGTGCTCTTTTCAGTAATCTGTCTTTTGGCAGGGGCACATTACTGACACAACAAATGATATTAATAAAATTAAAGAGGCCAAGAATTCACCATTTGAACTTATGAATCTCTGAGAAAAGAGTTGTTGGGGCATACTCATCTAGAGCATACTCTAGAAATGCTTTCTAGTTGGAAAATCTAAATCTATGTGAACAAAATATAGTAGTAGTTTCTGGAATCATGAAGAATTTGATCATAATCAAAATACACAAAAATAGTACAGTGAAAATTAAGGAGTTGTCAATGGCTTTTGAGAAATTGTCAAAGCTTCTAAAGAAAATATTGTTTAGAAAAACGCTGATTACTGCTAAAAAAATAATAAGGTTGTCTGTATTGTCATCAACAATCTAATTTTTTCTTCAAGAATTCTTAACTTAGCTATAATTTTTGTTTTAGAACTTTGTATCTAAGAATTCATGTCTGTAAAGATTCATATCTATCTTCTATTATTCAAATTTTTTGACTCCAAAATATTCCATTACTATTTGAAAGGCAAAAAAAGAAAAAAACATGCACACACATTGTCTAAGACCTTTAATATATACGTGATATGTTTGTATACAAGGGTCTCTTAATTTCTTTAATCTACTTTTTGTTTTTCCCTAAGCTGTATGAAGACATAGATCATGTCTATTTTATGAATTAAGAAAATAACATATCAAGTTACCTGAAAAGTGAGATTATAAATTAAGAAATAAAAATACCTTTCAGACTTCCAGTTTCAGCTCAGATATATAGAGTCAAGAAGAAATCATTCCCACCATTGCAATAAGAAAAAGATGGACAAACTGAAAATCAATGACCTTGTCATGAACCCTGAGGTCTCAGAACCAACCACCATCACTCAGGCACTTCCAGGGAGATACAGGATCCAACAATTTGCTTTTCTGGGCAGAAGCCACTGGACTCCACATAAGCCAATGAGAAGATTAAATAAGAAATCAAGACAAATTTCTGGGGGATGAATATAGGCTGTCATGAGAACGAGAAGCAACTGGAGACAACAATACGAGGATGTCACCACACCTGCATTGTTCCTGTAGGAACCCCAGCGACTTGTGAGCATATGGATCTGCAGAAAGTGCCCACTGTCCATGGTGCAGAAAGTGCCCATAGCCCATGGAGACGATGGGTAAAATATACAGAAACCCTTTTCCTTATAGAACAGAATCTCAATCTACAAGGGAAAGAAAATCAACAGATCCTGGTGGTAAAAATTCCATTACAGTTGGAGGAAGTGAACTCAGTACAGGTACAACCTCTCAGTCTCACTGAAGGACACAAAAAACCCTAATCTGCAGGAAAGATGGCCTAAAGGCCATGGACTAGAACTACAAGAGGTATTCCCAGGAACGGGATTAGGGCAGCAGACGGAAAAATCTTTAGCTCTGAAAACAAACAAAAACACTTGTGAAAGTGACACCCCCATGACACAGGTCTACCATGTGTTCCAAAGACTAAGACTGAAAAGATTTGAAATGCCCTTCCCACATCCTATCACCATGATACTAAGTCTCCATTAATAACAGTAGATTATATCCAGGAGAGATGAAAGAGGTAGACTCTTTGAGAAAATAGAAACCCCAAAGCCAGAAGGAGATTAGAAATAAGGTTGCTAGGGGAGTTTGAAGGCTGTGGTTCCTATACTAACAACAGACCTCAAACACAGCCCAAGGGCTGGATAGATTAACAAAAACTCCCACAGTAAAGTCTTCTCTACTAAGGTATCTACTTCCTTATGCTGCATTCTCAGCTTTCAAAACATTTACCAACATGCCTAAAGTCAAGACATGTATAATATGAGGAGACAAAGTAATGGCCAAAACCATACTCAGATATGACACAGGCATTGAAATTATCAGACAGGAAATTTTAAAATAATTAAAAGGAAACAACTTGCAAGACTGGAAGAGAAATACCATCAGAGAAATCCAAACCATCAGAAATAATCAATGGGAAATGGTAGAAACCAAACACAGTGGCAAAAATTAAAAATATCTTCAACAAGCTCATATGTATACTCAAAGTAGTCAAGGGAAGAATCAGTGAAACTGAAGATTGGTCAATGGAAATCATTCACACTGAAATGCAAGGAGAAAAAAATAAAAAGGCAAACACATAGAATAAAATATCCAAGAACTGGGGGATAGTAAGCAAAGTAACATTCACATCTTCATAATCTCCAAAGGAGAAGAAAGAGATTAGAGCATGAGAACTATTTAAAGAGATAATTACCAAAAACTTTGCAAATTTTTTTTTACAGCCAACAAACCACAGATCCAAGTAGCATAGACCATATAAAATAGAATTTAAAAACAAAACAAATAAACAGAAAAAAATTCTACATCAGGTATATTATATTCAAGCCAAAGAAAACAAAGATACATAGATCAGCCGGAGATGGGGGATGAAGAGGACCTTAAGTTAAGATGAACAAGAACAAAAATTACAACAGACTTCTCATTAAAAATCAAAGGAAGAAGATACTGGAGTGAAATCTTTAAGCGTTGGGAAAAAAAACCTGACAACAGATTTTATATCTAGAGAAAATATTCTTCAGGAGAAATAAAAACTTTATCAGATAAGTACAAGTTGAAGGAATTTATTAACAAAGACTTGCCTTACAAGATATGTTCAAGGAAGTTCTTCAGGCAGAAAGGATATGAAGGTCAGACAACTGGATCTATGCCAATAAAAGAAAAATGTCAGAAAAGGAATATATTAAGATAAAATATAATTTGATATTTTTCTCATTGTTCAATATTTTAAGAGAATATGCAATATGAAAAATTCAGAGAAATATATGTATATTTGAATGATACAGATTGCTCACCAGAAATCATGGTATTTTCAACATAAGAGTTGGAATGACTGCTAGCCATGTCCAAAAAAAAACCTCTACACAACCTACACAAACTTACATTCCGTAAATATATACACACACACACACACACACACACCTCAAATCAGGTCATAGATCCAAATGTAAAAAACTAAAACTAAAAAACTTTTAGAGATTTTATTTATTTATTTGACAGAGATAGCCAGCGAGAGAGGGAACACAGCAGGGGGAGTGGGAGAGGAAGAAGCAGGCTCATAGCGGAGGAGCCTGATGTGGGGCTCGATCCCAGAACGCCGGGATCACGCCCTGAGCCAAAGGCAGGCGCTTAACCGCTGTGCCACCCAGGTGCCCCCTAAAAAACTTTTAGAAGACTATAAAATATGAGAAAATCTTCCTGACCTGTGATTAGACAAAAAAATTATTAGACCTGACCCTAAAAGCATAATCCATAAAGAGAAAAATTGATAAATTGGATTTCATCAAGATTTTTTATTTCTCTACAAAAGACACTGTCCACAGATGAAAAGAAAAATTTTAGATTTGAATAAATGTTTGCAAATCATGTATCTCTAAAGGGCTTGAATCCATAATATATAAAGAATACTCAAAATTCAAATAAAAGGAAACTAACAATCCAAGTAAAAATGGACAAAATATCTGAAGAGACACTTTATCAAATAGGATATATAGATAACAAATAGTCACATGAGAAGATGAACAACATGATTTAGGGAACTTCAAATTAAAACTTCAGTGGGATGCCACTACACACTTATTAGAATGGCTAAAATAAAAATTCTCATAACATAAACCTGGTGAGGCTGTAGAGCAAATGAAAACCTCACACAACATTCATGGAAATCCAAAATGGTACAACCCTTTTGGAAAACACTAGAAAATTTTTGTAATATTCTATATACACTTACCATATAGGTATGGCAACTCACTTCTAGGTATTTACCATAAAGAAATAAAGTTACATTCAAAAAATTCCTATACCTGAATGTATATAGTAGGTCTACTCATCATGGCCCATATTTGGAAACAACCAAATACTATTCAACTGGTACATGGATACATAGTGGAATATTAATCAGCAACAAAATGGACCAACTATTGATAGACTGAGTAAGTTGGATGGATCTCAAAGGCATTGTGCTGAGTGAAAGAACCCAGTCTCAGTGTGTTTCTAGTGTTTGCCAGAGGTTCATGGTTGGGCATGCAGGTGGTTAGGGGATTGTGTAACTGTGAAGAAGTTTTCTTGAGACATAAAAATATCCTGTTTCCTAATTAGTGGTAGTTATACAAATCTGTACCTGTCGTAAAATTCCTAAGCTGTACACCAAAGCAAATCAATTTTAATCTATTATGTTATGTATTTATCTTCAAAATGAAAAAAATATATAATTAAAAGAATTGTGAATGGGGCAAAGATGACAAGTAGGCTTGATTTATCACGTACTATGTTTCCCAGAACCCCACCCCTGTAAGACCCAAGGTTGGAGCTGGTGAAAAGAGGATTTGCACGAGATTTAGAATGAGAATGTGAAACTACGGCTGTCACTATCCCAATGCCATTGAAGTTGGGTGTGATGGCAGATACAAAGTTGCCAGCAGGTTCCAGCCTGGGCTTGCTTTCCTCCGCATCCTTCCCATTTCGTATTCCCAACTCTGCCCATGCTAACCAACAATGACAGCAGACCAATCACCAGTAGCTTGGGAGTAGACCCACAGAGATAAGCATGACAACTACCCACAAACTTTCCAACCAGTGATCTTTACTCAGTCCTACTTTGGTGCTGCTACATCAACAGCTTCTCGTTTGTCTGTTTTATGACTTCTTTCACTCTCTAATCCTGCTGTCACTCTTTCTTTCCCCAGCCTTTCCAATAATTGCATAAGATTCAATTAATATAATAAATCCATTGGCCCATTTCCAAATATATATACATATATATAATGAATCTTTAATGTGTTCAAAAATAGTCCTGGTCTTAAAGTTGAAAAACACCTGTGATGATCTTCCCTGTTTCTTAAATATACTCGGATGTATATTGGAATACTAGAACTAAATAACTGTGGTGGAACAAGAAAAGCTGGGTGACAAGTAATCTAAGAAAGTGGAATCAGGGGTGCCTGAGTGACTTAGTCAGTTAAGTGTCTGACTCTTGGTTTCAGCTCAGGTCATGATCTCAGGGTCATGGAATCGAGCCCCATGTTGGGCTCCATGCTCAGAGCAGTCTGCCTGAGATTCTCTCCATTTCCGTCTGCCGCTCTCCCGCTCATGCTTTCTCTGTCTCTCTCTCTCTCAAATAAATAAATAAAATCTTTAAAAAAAGAAAAGAGAAGAAAAGAGAAGAAAAGAAAAGAAAGCTAAATCATAGCCAGCCCTGCAATTTGTCTTTTGGAATTGAACCAGAAGAACAGATAGATTATTGAAAGAAACTACTAAGTAATTCTAACTTAAAGTTGTTTTTCTACTGTCCATGTTGATGTTACTTGTAAAGACTATCAGATTATGATTTAAACATAAAAATATCCATGAAAATGTATTTTATCTCATAAAGAATTTTCTTTTCATTATTTTATTCTTTTTATCATCCTATTTCATCTATTTTAGAGTAATGTCTGTGATATGGAATATTTGTATACAGAAACCAGTTTATTCCCAGCATCTTTATTAAAAAGTGTCTATCTTCCAATAAAACACTGGTAGATTATAACTTAATATTCAAATGGTGAAAGACTGATTGCATCAATGACTCAAATTAATGGTTTCTTTGTACCTCTTTGTCCTTTCACTATGATTTTGCAACTTCTCACAATCATAGGTGGTATCCATTTTTTTCCACCATTTAAACTGGAAGGTCTTTGTCTTCCTTTGGCTGAAAGAATGAGATGGAAATAATTGTGTAACCGTCTGTTACCTGAGACCAGGAAGCCTTATGCACGTCATCCCAGAATAGAGATTAGAATTCAGACCTCTCCCACGAGAACAAGAGAAGACTAGCCTGCTCATAGGAAATCCTGTGGAGGAAAATCTAAGTCTTCCCACATGAGACTGTTCTAACTTGTTGGTCCAGTGGACCTACCAGCCAGTCATAGACAATAAACAAGACCAAGGAGGTTGACCCAGGTCAGCAGAACCCTAGACTCATGGTCGTTTGAAGCCCTTATGTTTTGTGGTTTGTTATGCAGCATTCTTGGGGCAAAATATAACTAATACACTTATTAACGGTCTGTATTGTCAATAATAGTAGTAACTATCCTCTGCTAAGAAGCATCTATCTAAGTACCAGGCTCTAGACTAGGTAGTATATATGGTTTGTCATACTTAACCTAGAGTTAAGAGGAGTGAATTTTAGAGAGTCTAAGTTGTCCTAGACTACCTACATATTAAGTGCTATACCTGAAATTCAAACTCAAGACTCCAGTGTCTATTTTCTTTCTTCTGCATTCTTTTATCTCTTCACAGCTAGAAAATAATTTAGGGTCTAGAATAAAATTTTAATGGACAATATGTTATCCCTTCTCCTGAAATGGAAACGATGTTATCTCTTCTCCTGATGATACTTCCCTCTGCTTAAAAACACAAACCCACACATCCTTTTTACTGACAAGATATTAATAGACACTTAAGGAAGAAAATAAGTCAGAATGATGTCACTTTGTCAGAAAATCCTCAAAGGAAGCTGGCAGAATCTACGCATGAACTAGCTTCATTGCGCTTACAATGCTCCACTTTCTAAGGAAGATAAACAACACCCTGAAAGCTAAGAATCATCCCTCAGCAAAATCCTTGTACGTTTCCTACTCCACCACACGAAGCCCACTTAAATTAATATATTTTTAAAATTTTCATTGCTCTATTCCTTGTTACTTGAAGCTATATGTGGCATAATACTTTTATAAATATATTTTAGAAAGTGAAAATGTACCATAGCAAACAACCTTTGACGATTCTCATTTCTTTGTATATAATTTCTTTTGCTTACCTTGGGAACTTGGGAAGGCAATTAAGAAAAGAAATAAAACATCTCCTGGGCTGTTTTTATAGTTTTACAAAGGCAGAAGAAACTACCTGGCTTTCTCTAGCTTAGGGATCATTAAAAAGTTGCCATTTTGATGTGTGTGCAGAAAAAAAAAAAAGTTTCTCTAAGAATTGCTCACAGGTTCCTGGATATGCCAAAAGAGAACAAACAGAAGGAAATGAAGATGCTAGAAGTCTCGAGTGGCTGCTGAGAGACTTAGAAAATAGAATTCTCAATAATGCATAGTTCACGATTCTTTTCATCAAGCACGATGACACTGTAATATTTTCCTTTATTGTTTCAATAATAAAATCACAAGAAAGACACAATTTTTTTCCCCAGACTAAGTGAAGGTCATGGAGATATGAGCAAAGAATGGATTATGTGTTGATCTATACAAAGTAAAAGTATAAATAATTTGTTATATCTGCTCACATAAATTTTGTATTTTGAGCTAAAATCCTAGTTTCTATTTATTTCATTTTGCTCTGCGTACATTGTATTCTGGGAAGCACAGCACTTGCTTTCCTTTTATTTATTATAATAAGAACTGCACTTTCTTTTTCAGATTTCGCTGCGGATTGAAGTACAAAGAACATTTACCTTTCTCATTATTTAAAATGTCCTTAGCCGCTGTCGCCCCGGCACAAAAGCTAGTTAAATTTAGACTGTTTTCACTTCTCCCAGCTAATTTGGGACTCTTATTTTTTTAGATACACTGCTTGGAATATGAATGCAGGCCAAACCTCACAACTTCCACATCCTCTTGATAGAAATGAGGATGGGCCATTATTTTTTCTGTATTTTAGCAAACTGTGAACCTTTCTATGAAATAAAACACACACATCATTACAACTTCTCACTTAAATACGTACTAGGGAGATAATTCTACTGCTGAATAGCTAGAGTTATTACTATTTCAACAATTTAACATTTCTCTTCTAGTCATTGTAAGACTTCATTTTTTTTTCTTTCTCTGATTATATGAGTAGTTAATTTCGACAAAAACGCTAGTGCTTTCTTCCCTGCAAGCGAGGATTGGCAAACTGGTTAAAAGTGCAGTTGACCTATCAATCTTTTGCAAATATTATTAAAATTAAAAAATGGCTTTTGTATTATAGATAAGTTACTCCTA
This sequence comes from Ursus maritimus, assembly GCF_017311325.1. Taxonomy (NCBI): domain Eukaryota; kingdom Metazoa; phylum Chordata; class Mammalia; order Carnivora; family Ursidae; genus Ursus; species Ursus maritimus. Next base: position 53,642,589 of record NW_024423897.1, read on the forward strand.
TTTTATTTCATTTAAATACTGTAAAATATTCATAGTGAAATTTTTAAAAATTTACTTTAGTAGAAAAGTAAAACCAATAAGAATTTAGCTGGGAATGTACTAGTAGAACTTAATGATTTATCAAAGATTGAGAAAAATGTTATAGCTTTATAACTAATAGCACACACACATAGGACATTTCAATTGCATGTAATGTTTATGGTAATTATTTTATTTTCCTTAAACATCATAAATTGCTAATTCATTATGGAAACAAACGTAACACTAACGTTTTATGTTACCTAAAATAATGAGAATAGTGGAAAAGTGCTGGTAGAACTGAGAGATGCAGAAAATAATTTCTGGAAACTTACAGATTTATAGGTAATATTTAATATATATTATGCTTCAAGTGCTCATTCATGCTTGATACAACAATTTTCAAGTTTAATTGTGTATAAGTACACTAGATCGACCATAATGGACCAACTTAGTCTAAAAGTTTTTTTTAATTATTACTAGTTTTTGAAGTTACATGAACAAAAATGGCATTTCGGTCATTATACCTATGAATTCAGAGCCTGCAGCATTATTTCCAATGTCTCCAATGTATTCGTAAAGATGGTCCAACGTACTCAGTTGATTAAAGAAGCTATTGTGGTATAACAAAAAGAACCCTTTTGAGAGAGGAAAGAAAGAGTTTTATTCTAAATTCATCCACTAACAACCTGTGGGACCTTGAGCAAACGAATGGAACTCACTCTGTAACTTTTTCCTTTTCAATAAGAGAGGAAATTTGACTAATGTATCTCTCAGGCCTATTTATATGTAAAAGTTGAAATTCCCTCTCTGATGACTCTTTACTACTCATGAAAATGAAATACACATTTCACCACATGCCAGATTTTAAACCATCTAAGAAACAAGGGTAATATCACTCTTGCTACCTGCTAAATCCCAATGCCGGGCTTAATGCCTAATGTGGCATAGGTGACTCACTCAATAAATGTGCTGAGTAAATGAACAAGTGAATGAATGAATGAATGTTTTTCTCCCAACAATTATATTTTCCTTGTCATGAAACTCTCTGGACTGATTGTTTCTTTTCATATTTTCACATTGCTCTCATTTTTGTCATTATTGTTAGAATGCTTACTGGGCAAGTCTAATGAATTAAAAGTTGAATAGTAGTTTCGTTTCTTTGGCTGATTTGATATGGGTGACCCTGACTTGCCAGACCCTTATTCACAAGCTTTGAAGTTCCAAGAAAAAAGTATTCCTCCTAGGAACTAAAAAATTATTTAAAAGCATAGAAAATGTGGAACATTGGTCCCATGTAGAGTGAACAAGAAAATTCAGAACAACCCTCCTGCTAAGCATCAGAGGCAAAGTGTAAAAACAGCCTGGAACCTGGACCAAGATCTGGAAGGGATGGAAATCCAAAGAGAATCGCTCTTCAATTCTAAAATAGGTAGCTAAGAGCAGATGAGCACAACCAGCATGTCTGAGTCTCCTGTAGTATCAGGAAGATAAAAGTTGATATTCAGAGCCATGCAAAATGGGGCTCTGCTGAACAGTCTGTAATTTAAGTGGGGGCCCCAAAAAACTGTACCCCAGGAATAAGGATGAACTAGCTGTCCTTCCAAACTCAAATCTCGGTCCCTGAAATTCGTGTTAGATGACCACACACTGCTAGTTTCCCCGAGAAGTGCATGACAGAAGCAAATGAAAATTGCCTCAAGATGTTAAAGTTCTTTCAGGCTTCCAAATAATTCTCAAAACAATTTCATCAAATGCAATCCTTGGCACACAGTAAAGCCAGCAGTAATTTTGTATTTGTTTTTGCGGGCAAGGTCACTCTTTAAATTTCTAACAATAGATTTTACTTCCATATAAATTCTTCACTGAGTATAAATTCCAAAGTCTTGATTTGTTCCCTATTCCTTCATATGTATTTCAATCAGGACATAAAAGAATCATATAAATTCTCAGCTTGACAACTAGAAAATTTTCAAGAAATGTGTTGGAGCTATTCTTCGGTATATGAAAGTACTACCATCTTTCTGATATGACCGCATTTTTGTTACTGTTAAAGTAAAATAACATTGTCAAGGGAGTTTATTTTTACTCTAATGAATACTGACATAATTACAATAGATATACTTGGAGACATTCTGATCTATAGTTGCCACTTACTTTTGCTGACAACTTTTTAAAATTATGTATTGATACTGGAAGAGGGAGATCATATGAACTCCAAGAGAATATATGTAACTCTAATATTTTAATGTGTCCCTAATATTTTACTTGGGAAACTATGGTGTAGCTAGTAGGTCATACACAATATGGCCAATATGGTCTTCTTAAGCAAAAATGTATAGAACAGCAGATATCAAAACACATCTTTTCTTGTCTTTCCAAAGAATTTCTAAAATATTAAATGACCAAACATCTTTCTCCAGATGTGGTGGATATTACAGAATATGGTGATGTTACAGAAAAATGTTGCAGACACATTAGCTTAGGATCCAATCAATCTCTTGAATACTAATCATGCCCAATGCTTGGTGCTGAGCTGGATCAGGAGGGAAACGAAGCGAAAGAAAGTGAAAGGAAGGGAAATGAAAAAAGAAAAGAGATGAGGAGAAGGAAGGAGAAAAATGAAGGGGGGAATTTGGGAGTGCAGGAATGGATGAGGACAAGAGGACTTGCCTCCCAGGGATATGAAGAAGCAAGAGGAATTTGTCCAGGAAAAAGGCTGAGGGTATTGAAAAACTTTTGCTCCTTGAATAGGGAAGAGGCATCATTACTTGTTGGTAAGTCAAAAGTGCTAAAAAGCTCCTTTACCTAAAAGTGACCTTCACACAGGGTTATAAGTACCTAAGTGGCAAAGAGCTGGCACTTCCTCTGTGCTGAACACTGTTCAAAGCCCAAGGCCTGCTTGCTAGGTTGTGTGGGCTGGACCCAAGAGACAGTGGCTGTGGAGTAGTGACTGGTCACTGTAATCCAGCTACCTCTTTGTCAGCCACACCATGCACCTGGTGGCCCAACTAAGACAGAGACCTTCCTCTAGTTCACCTGAGATGGGCATCTTCCAGTGCTTTGTACAAAGAAGCTGTATAGCAGAAGTGACCCTTCCTAAGCATCGGATACCTGTGAACTCATTTAATCCTTCCAACAGCAAAGATATGGAGAATAACACCACTTTTAGTAAAAACATCTGCATAGCAGTGAAATCTCACAACTATGTAATATTAATTAACTATTGATATTACCATTTTACAGGTACATAGAAATTAAGTTACTACGTCAAGGTCTCACAGAGGTGGTAACCAGGCTGGTGTATGAGGTGAGGAAGTCTAGTCCCCAGATCCTTGCTCTTAGCATGGGCTCCTCTTACTCCTTCCCACCTGTTTTTCTTTCCCCCTTTCTTGTCTGCCTTCCATTCTCTCCCTTTCTCTCCTTCTCTTCTTTATTTCTCTTCAATTTTGCTATCCCTTGTTGTCTCTATCTTTCCAAATCAGCCTCAAAGTAGGCTAACATGTTAATTGAATCTTTCTGGATAACTGGTTCTTGATTCATAAACAGATTGCTCTCCTTCTAGAATCACAAATGTACAGATTTGAATCTTCTATCAAGTTCCGTGTACTATTTCTTTTTCTGTTATTGCTAGCAAATGTTTATGCACATACACACACAAGTAAATTAGTTTACTAACACAAAAAAAATGAACTAAGGGTTTTATTAATTTTCTTCCAAGGATTGAAAAACCGTGAGCATTTCATAAGTATAATCTCTCAATAAAAACCCACACCATCTGGTTTAATGACTTTTCACATGTTCATCTCATAAAAATGAATATAAATTTTAACTTTAAAGTGGTATTTTTAAAAAATATTTATTTTGCAGGCTCTGAATTCATAGATATTATGACTAAAATATCATTTTTGTTCATGTAACTTCAAAAATTAGTAATAATTAAAAAAAGACTTTTAGACTAAGTTGGTCCATTATGGTCGATCTAGTGTACTTACATACAATTAAACTTGAAAATCAAGCATGAATGAGCACTTGAAGCATAATATATATTAAATATTACCTACAAATCTATAAGTTTTCAGAAATTATTTTCTGCATCTCTCAGTTCTACTAGCACTTGTCCACTATTCTCATTATTTTAGGAAACATAAAATGTTTTTTCTTTTAGACTAAGTTGGTCCATTATGGTTGACCTAAGGTACAATATTTGAAAAGAGACTTGACCTAAAATGTCAATTATTTAATCTTTCTTTGAAATAGCTGGAGCTTCACTCACTTTTTCTGCTCCACCAGGAGCTGACTAATCTAGGGGTAATATGTTAGTAAACTAGTAATGCTGGAAAGATCTATTTTATGGCAGTACAGATATAGACAGGTGCTAGAGACTTGATGCTGCATGACAAGGTTGAAGCTATTCCTGGTTATCATCTTCAGTGAATGCAAGGAGTCAACAAACGGAATAACAGATTTGCTGTCCTATTAGTGCTAATTAGGCGCTCACTTGATTCACTCTCTGCTGCAGCCTTGTCTTATAATCTGTCTCATCTTGGAAGATAAAACATAGTTATCCAATGTGTTATTTTTTAATCTAGAAAATAATCTTGAAGTGCCTTAAAATGAATGATGCACAGATCTTTTCTAAGTAAACCCACCCACCTAGCTACTTAGAGTTTGTGGAATGTCTTCTAGTAGAACTTTCATAAGGAAAACAATTTTCTCTTTTGTAGCATACTGACATCACATCAAATCGATCCATATTCAAGATCAGAAAGGCAGCAAACAGAGTCAACATAAAGCTACGTTTTAATGGTCTTAAAAAGAGGCCAAATAGCTTGTAAATGAAGAGTATAATCCTAGGAATTAAGCAGGAGGAGAAAGCCTTGCAGTTGGTGCACACATTACAAGAAGATAAGCATGGTGTAAGAGACAGCTGAACTGAAACTGACCAGAGCTCCAAGGCCATGTCCGTGTTAGTTACGTGGTCAAATATTTCCACAGCAACATGCACAGCTGATCTGAATGAATAGAATTAAAACAACAACCAAAATATACAACCCCAAAGATATGCTTTCTATAATGGACATTTTCACACACACACACACACACACACACACACACACACACACACACATTTATATGATGCCAAATAAAAACATGCCAAAATCTTCTCAGGAAGTTAGACTGCACATAGATACATGGTTTAAACATTGAAAAATGTAGACTGTTACGACATCATTGTATTTTCAATATCATATCATAAATATAAAGTATGTGTATTCCAGGCATCCCTATTGTCTCTTCCAGTTCTGAAGTGTACATCATGATCTCACAGCCCGCCCACACCAGGGAGTGACTGTGGTGACTCCATGCAGGGCTTCCAGAAACAACATATTCAGCCTTCAAGCACACTCAAAGTCTGAATTTTCTAAAAATAAAATGATATTTTGTGTGGATGAGTTTATTAAGTTTTAGAAATGGAGTGCCAGATGTTTTGCATGGAATTGGTTTCCTTGGTACAGACTCAAGATTTATTAAAGTGAAGACTGAGAGGAAGAGTGAAAAAATACTCACGCCCACCTCCCTCACCCACAAATAAGAGCATTTCATATTTTTACTTAATCTGTCTTTTATAAGTTAGTGTCCTTTGAAAGAAGTACAACGTGGACAGAAATATATATTTAGACAAACTTAAATAAATTTATGTATTTAAAAATTCTGAGCTAAAATATCTACATAGGAATACATATTTAATAATGAATTATCCAGATCAGTTCATAGTGTAAGTGCATAAATGAAAGCATACATTTTAAATTAATAGGTGTAAACAGTGAGAAATAAGAACTTAAATAGTTTGAAAGATTATGGGCACAGCAATGCAACAGATTATTAAATTTCAAGAGCATCTGATCGCTGGTTTGGTTTTTTTTTTTTTTTTCATTTCTGTTTTATCGAATTAGAGGCACTCAATTTCTTTGAAAATTCTCTTATCCTATATTGGTCTTGTGTAATAAATTAAACACACACATAAACACATTTGAAATTATTTCCTTACAGGTTTATACCAAAGGAGATGAAATATTCAGTAACTCATAGAATAAAACAAAAAGATTAATCACCCAACTCTATTCCCTAAATTTATTAATTACCGTTGATATAATTGTCTATAATCTTGATTTTTTAAATTATTGTCTTAACTCTTTAATCCCACAGGTACTCAGAATTCCTAATTGACAGTATATATAAATAAATTAGTGATGAAAATTTTGCCTCTGAAATACTTTGCTCTCTAATTTGCAAATATACTTATTGTAAATTAGTTTATAATATTTCAAATATATTAAATTACATTTTAAAAATGTAATTAATTATATTTTATCCACTAAACCCCAAATTTTCATTCTTCTGTATTCCCTTGCCCCTTAAAAATTGGAATAATTGCAAATTATCAATTTAGACCTTTTTCTCTTCTCCCAGTGAGTATTTTCAAACAGCAAAGAGTTCAGATTTCCACTAAAAAGTGGGATATCCATTAGTTACCATAACAAAGTTCCAGACTACATAGACAAATAGAAAGAATTTTATCCCAACTCTTAGGAGGTGAATATCTATTTGTACCCCCATGCTCAGCTTTGAGACATTTATTGTATAAAATGCAATATACGAAGACTGTACTGAATCTTATCATAAGATTCTTTCTTATAAGATTCTTCACTGTGAAAGAAGAAAGAATCAACCATCTTCTGCTGACCCTCTTAAGACTCCCAGGTAAGACCCTCTGATGAGACAGTCTACAACTCTTCCTCTCTACCCATCTGGCCAAACCCAACCTGTCCACGGAATCCCTATCTTAAGGCTGTACTCATTTTGCAATGTTTCCATAAAGGCTTGTACTAATGGTTTTAAGTAGATTGTTCTCTTTCCACATTTATAACACTATGTTCTTTGATTTAGTGCTATTGTTCTCTAAGATAATACACATTTAAATTGTATAGCTATAGCTAGTCAATATTTCTTTTAAAAGTGGAAATGCTAATGGAGAATGGATCTACTACATTTCTTTCTTTCCTTTTTTTTTTTTTTTTTTTTAGAGAGAGAGAGCATACGTATGCAAGTGGGTGAGGCGGGGGGACGGGAAGGCGCAGAGGGAGAGAGAGAGAATCTTAAGCAGGCTCCAAACTGAGCGAGAAGCCCCATGTGGGGCTCGATCTCATGACCCTGAGATCATGACCTGGGCAGTCAGACACTTAACCAACTGAGCCACCCAGGTGCCCCTCTAAGAAAACCACTGTAAAAGGAAATTGACCAGGTCACAATGCTAATTTATCTGGGAATGACAGCTTTGTTGCTCTGGTTTTTCTTTAGAATCTAAAAGTTGATGAAGAAGACTCTAAATAAGAAGATAAAAAAGAGACAAATTTTGTAACCCAATATAATAGATAATTCTAGGGTTTACTATATCACATATTACATGATTCATGAGTTTCTTTACATATACATGCAAATTATATTATGGTCTTTGGTTGAAAAAAGAAAACTAACTGAAAAATGATAAGGTTAATATTTATATTTTAATATATGTATGAATGTATATAAAATAAAATTATATTTAATATATCATTTGCATTTGTGATAAATACATATTTTGTTTATGTATGTAAATATGAATATAATATAAAAGGTATATAATATAATGTATAGCATGAATATTATATGTAATAAGATTTTATATATAATATATATTATCTTTTATATATATAGAACACATATGTTATAGGGATGCCTGGGTGGCTCAGCCGTTAAGTGTCTGCCTTTGGCTCAGGTGATGGTCCTGGGGTCCTGAGATTGAGCCCCGCATTGGGCTCCCTGCTCGGCGGGAAGCCTGCTTCTCCCTCTCACACTCCCCTTGCTTGTGTTCCCTCTCTTGCTGTCTCTCTCTGTCCAATAAATAAATAAAATCTTTAAAAAGAAAAAGAAAAAGAACATATATGTTATATAACCAATTGTATATAGTATACTATATGTGCCATATAGTGCTTTATATGTTCCTATAGTTTTTGGTTATTATATATTTTATATACCTTATCTATTATGTATTATGTATATACCTATGATATATAATTATATAAATTATAAACCTCTTTATAGTATGGTGTGACTGTAAATAAATTAAGGGAAACCATTGAAGGCAAAAGAAGGAAAGAGACAGAGAGAAGGAAGAAGAAGGAGCAGGAGAATGTGAATCAAGAAAAAGAAACAAGATAACCTAACTGTTGCCCTGGAAGAATTTGCTAAATCTGTTCTTTTTAATCACATCAGAAATTAAAGACACTTCTAGAACATTCTCAATCAGAAATGCCAGATCAAAATCTCCTTAACATGTCAGAACCCAGCACTCAGCTATAGGTGAAGTATAAATATCCCAAAACTCTCACATAGCCAATCTCTATCTCAGAACACACACTCACACAACAGACACTCAAAACCCACAGGACAGTCTGTCCGATCTGGCTTTGGTAAGTGATGGAGAGGGTGTCTCTTCTGCGTATTGATGACCACAAGCCAACTTTCATGTAGACTTGGGCCTAAATGATACACTAAGCATAAAATTTGAAACAAAAACAGAAAACTAGAACGTTTTTAAATGAAACCCAGGGAAATAAAACTCTTCTTTGGAGAAAAATGCCTGAAATCACCGCTCAAATAATTTAAATATAAAGTTCAAGGGAATACACTATACAAAAACACACAGAGAATTTTAACACATTCACAAGAGTCCACCAAAAAAAAAAAAAAAAAGCAAAAAGAATGTTAGAAATAGGAAGTCTTATTGAGATTATTAAGTGTGGAATATAAAATAAATAGCATCTGTAACAGTTAAGGACATAAAGTGGGAACTGAAAGTGTAAGTATGGGATGAAGTATAAACACGAACAAACATATCTGAATAAAAGAATCTGCATAAAAATATAGACAGGCAATTTATAGTACCTGAAATTTTAAAACTCAGTGGATGAGATGTGGTTTATTAGGAATTTACTGTCAGAGAAAGAACTAAATAAAATATCCAGAAAATAGCACGAAGTGTGAAAGAAATGGAAAATATGTAATTGAGTTTAAGAATGATAGACGAAGAACTTCTGAGAGAGCAAGAGATGACAGACAAACCTGAAAGAATACCTGAGAAATTTCTAGACCTAGATAATTTGGAATCCAGAGTTTGAAAGTACAATAAAGCCCTAAATTAATTAATTAATTTCATTCAAATAAATGGCACCCAAATAAATTTAGTTGATGCTTCAAAAAAGCAACAGTAAAAAGAAACCTAATACTTGATAGTCTGAAAATACAAAACAAAACGGAATTTCAATTAAACATCTGAGTTCTAAATGGTAACTCTGATATTTGGACAAGAATTGAACATTATTTTCAAACTTTTGAGAAGATATTATTCTCTGTTGAGAACTATGTTTTTAAGACATAATAACACAATTCTTAGAAGAATATTAAAAGAAATAGAGGGCAAAGGTAGACTTGTCTAAGTTAAAATTTAAATTAAATTTAAGTCAAAATTTAAATTCAAGTTTAAATTTTAAGTTAAATTTCATGTTGAAATTTGGGGCAAATACTAAAAGAAGAATTACAGATTTCAAGTTTTCTTTTTTTTTTTTTTTAAAGATTTTATTTATTTATTTGACAGAGAGACAGCCAGCGAGAGAGGGAACACAAGCAGGGGGAGTGGGAGAGGAAGAAGCAGGCTCCCAGCAGGAAGTCCCATGCGGAACTCGATCCCAGGACCCTGGGATCATGCCCTGAGCTGAAGGCAGACGCTTAATGACTGAGCCACCCAAGCACCTAGATTTCAAATTTTCAAATCAGTTAAAAAGAAAGTAAAAGAAGCTCTAGATCACATCATGTGTGTTTCCTTATATGTCCATTTTTACTTTTGATGATTTGTTCACTTTTCAAGCAAAGCTCAAAGTACAGTATATCCTCCTACACTGTAATGTAATTTATATTAAACCACTTAGACAGTTTTGTGTTGTTACCTTTGAAGTAAAGTTTGGGATTATAGGGTTGTTTTTTTTTTTAAGGATTGAGTTTTTTTAAAGAGTGAGAAATCTTGGGGTGCCTGAGTGGCTCGGTGGTTAAGCATCTGCCTTCAGCTCAGGGCATGATCCAGGGTCCTGGGATTGAGCCCTGCATCAGGCTCCTCTGCTGGGAGCCTGCTTCTTCCTCTCCCACTCCCCCTGCTTGTGTTCCCTCTCTTGTTGGCTATCTCTCTCTCTCTCTATCAAATAAATAAATAAAATCTTAAAAAAAAAAAAGTGAGAAATCTTACTTTGTTAATAAGAGTTTTTGTTCATCAACATCAAAAGACCATAAAGAAAATAAAAACCATATACTGGAGGCAGGTATATGTTATAAATATTACCAGAAGAATAATATGTAGGATTCTGGCAAACCAATGAATGACTAACAAACACTGAAACAGAAATAAAATGGGTAACATACATGAACAGGTCTTTTACAAGGGGTTAATAAATGGCTAATAAAATGTGAAATGATTCTCAATTATATTAATATTCAAGAAAGTGGAAATTAAGAGCACGTAAGATACTTTAAACTCAGTGACTGACAAAACTTTAAAAGTTGGTCAATACTATTATGAGCAGTGGGAGTTCTCAAATACGTGGCAATGGTTTTGAAAATTAGTGTTGTCACTTTGAAAACAGTAAAAATGAAGATTGGCAATTCTACTACAAGACACATAATCTAGACTTTGGAGCCTAGAGAAATCTCTGTAAGGGGCTCAGATGAAAGGTACAAGAATATTCAGAGAAAAAATATTTATAATAACAAAATAACAACAGGAAAAACTAGAAACCACTCGAATACTAATCAGGAAAAAACTGTGGGTAAATTGTGGCATGTGCTCACAGACAAATACTGTACAGCATTGAAAATTAAGGAACTACTACACTAAACTGATCTCAAAATCATAATATTAAATGAAAAAAATCAAGTGGCAGAGAACATGAAAAATTGACACCATTTATAAAAAAGTTCCTATGGTTTAAGAATTTAGAGATTTTTTTTTAGAACTGTAAAGAAAGCAAGGAAATGATTAACTACAAATTTCATAAAGGTGAGTACCCCTGGTTACGATGGGATGGAGGAAATTGTAAGTGAATTAGAAAAAAAGACAAGAGAACCTTATTTTTATTATTACTGGTGTTTTAGATCTCAACTTCTGTTTCTCAGTTCTATTTTTCAGATTCTCATTGGCAGTCATTTTGTTATTATGCTCAAGAACTTACATAAATGCCATATATATTTATTACTTTAAAAAAAAGTTAGGCTTTCAAAGAAGTTGCAAGAACTCTACAATATTCTTGAATGCCATCTCTGCAGGCTCCCCTAATGTTCACGTCTTGTGTAACTATAATTCAGTGATCAAAAGTAAGAAATTAAAAATGATACACTATTACATAAACTACAGACTTTATTTGTGTGACAGGCAGAATTCGAAGCATGGCTTCTCCAAATAATCCCATCCCCTGAGGATATAATCAAACACTAATCTAGGTATTGTTGTGAAGGATTCTGCAGATACAATTCAAGTCCAACGCAGCTGAGAAACAGAAATTACCTGACTCAATCAGATAGCCCTTAAAAGTAGAGAGACTTCTTCAGCTGGCAATACAAGACTGAGAAAGACAGAAAAGTGAGAGGATTTTGAAATGTGAGGACTACACTGCATGGCTTCTTTGAAGATGCATCAGAGGATGAGGGGGCGCATGAAAAGGAGCACAGACAGACTCTGGGCGCTGAGATGGCCCCTGGCTGACAGCCATCAAGAGGATTATACTTCTAAACTCATTTGGTTATTGGATTAAAACCTAACACCTTAGAAATGTAAGGAGAGCCTTATAGTTAAACAAAGAATAGATAGAACTGATTGGATTTAGCTTAAGAAGGCATCTGCTGAGGCTTTTATAAGCTTTCCTTACTTAAGTAGAATTACCTAATATATTTACTAAATTATATTATTTATATCTTCATAGTATATATACATTCATATGTTTAACCAATCAGTGGAAGATTCTTAAAGATTTTATTTATTTATTTATTTATTTACTTAATTATTTAGACAGAGAGAGAGAGAGAGAGAGAAAGAGAACGTGAGCAGGGCGAGAGCCAGAGGGAGAGGGAAGATTCTATTAAAGAACTACCTAGTAAGGAAAAGGAAGGTACACAAGTTTCTCTTTGAGGATATTTAAGACCAAAAACAGGCCTGATCCGGGTCAGAATGAGAGTAATTATTTTGCACAGGTGTTGTCCATTGGAACCAACACCCTAGAGCAAAAATAGAAAAAGGCCGCTGACAAATTAACACCACTTGTCTAAAGTTACTATTTGAATAAATTATTACAAGTAAAGAAATATATTTGGAATTTTAATTATCTTCTCACAGCACTTGACTTAGGTTTTAAGTACTTCTAGAAAGTACTAATTTAGCTTTAAAAACAGAGCACTGAAAGATAAGCATCAACAAAATAAAATGTAACCAATTAATTCTTCAATTTTTCAGCTCACCCCACACAAAAGAGCTAAGCTTGACTTTGACGTCTAGATTATCCTGGAGACTTAATTGAAGTTTTTCTGTTAGCATTCTGTCAACTCAAAATGTTTTCACCCTACAATACAATCAGTCTATCGCCACTGATGAAGTCATGAAAACAACTTTGAAATCTCAGCTTCCCAGGAAGAGATTTTTTTTGTCCCACCCGGAGAGATTTCTTATAACTTCAACCGATAATATTGTGTGGAGAATCCTAACAGGCTAACTTTGATTCATGACATTATCCAATCACCTTGGTAGTGATGAATTTAACTGGTCATCATAATTAGGTAACTTGCAGCAGTAAATTATTTACATGCAAGTTAATGCCTGGTTCTTGCATTAAGCTTGGCAAGTCAAGGTTTTTATTTTTGGGGTTCTTAATCTGAACACATCTGGAGCCAGATGACACTTCCTAAAAACGCTTAGTTAACCTTACAAAGAGAAAACATAAACCTTTCTTACATATGGTATTTATAGATTTTACTTCTTTTTACGGTTCTAACCAGGTCTGATTATTAAGCTGTGAGTTTAATTACTGAAAATTGAGCTAGCTTGTGTAAATAAATGATACATAACTTGCCTTTAACTGAGACAGATACTCATCAGTTATGTCCAGTAGGAAAGAAATGCATAATATCCACCTTAAATTAATATGCAACAATAAAACATCCAATGGTTTTCAGCAGAGTTATTTCAAAAGTCTGAAGATGTTTTGTTTTATAGGAGGTGGTTGAGGAACCTCATGATAAATCACTTGTGTTACTTTTTTCCCCCCAAGTACTACCTGTTTGTCACTACTAGCGTTACTAGTGGCTTTACAAATAGTGAGTATTTTATAAGATTTGGAGTTGTTTGCTTTGTTCTGCTTCATGTATTCATGACTGAAATTTACTTGGGTTTAACCACTTACAAATGTCATTGGAACAATCGATGATATTGGAACCAATTAAGGTTCAGAAAGATGGGTAAGATGCCCAAGAGAAAGGAAAGTGCTGGGCAGTGCTTAGGTTTTAGATGGTCTCAAACGTGAAAACTTCATTGTCTCTAACATTGAGGAATTATTTCTTTTAAAAAACATGAAATATTGGTGAGTCCACATTTTTAAACATGACCTGGAACCTCTTTAAGATATACTGTCTGTTTTCAGTGTTACAGATTCTTAATGGCACATTAACTGAGTTAGCAAAACTCTCTCCTCACATCTGAGGGATTCTCCTAGCTGTTTCTGACATTAACTGTTCAACATGCAGTAATCTGAGTGGTCAGTCTTCTGCCAAGGGCTGGAAAATGGCTAAGAACACATTAGCATCCTGGCCATCTCTGTTAGTTTAGCTGCCTGACATTGCTTTAAATTGAGCTCTCCTTTTATGGTATCCAGATGGGACTTGGCAGCTAACAATCGGAGAGGCTTTTCAATGTTCAGGGATGGCCACATGCCTGACAGCTACTTGAAGGACAAGAAGCCCCTCCCCTTTGAAGTCTCCTGACTCTCAGAGAGCCTGACCAGGTACTTACCTCTTGTCAACCAGCTGGGTCTGACTCCCACTGTCAAGCTGGAGGCCACTTCTGATCTCAGGTTGTCATTCTGAACACACAAAACAAATAAAACAAGGAAAAGCATAATTTATGTAATGCTACTCAAAAAGTAATTATAGATCATGCCAAGAGTAAAACACCATGTAAACCATGGAGTTTGGGTGATCATGGCATGTCATTGTAGGCTCATCAATTTTAACAAATGTACCACTCTGGTGATTGTTGATATGGTGTGATAATGACATGTGTTGATAATCACATGTGTGTGATGGGGCAGGGAGGGGGGTATATGGGAAATCTCCATACTCTCTCCTCAATTTTGCTGTGAACCTAAAATTTCTCCAAAACTGTAAAATTTTTACTTTCAAAATGGAGCAACTTAAAAAAGGAATTACAGTAACTTGGACTACATCCTGGACTACAGACATTCCATCTCTAAGGTTCCAACTGGAACATTTTTAAGAAAGATGTTTCCTTCCTACCTTTTCTTTTTTTCTTTTTTTTTCTTTTCCTTTCTTTCTTTCTTTTTTTTTTTTTTTTTTTTTTTGCTGTTCATCTGGAATATCAGGGAAAGGGTTCCCAGGGTCTGGGCAAAGCAATCCTTAGATTCTGAGTCTTAGCGGCAATACTAGAAGTAGAATAGGAAAATCACTATTCCACAGTGTTGGCTGGACTGAGAGGGAGGCTTCATTGCTATAGAATTTGGGGAGAACCTGTCAGACAGCAGTTAATAAAGAAATCTCTAAAGTGAATCAATAAGGTACAGATTTTATTTCAGATGAACAAGTACTATTAAGTTGCACAATGTCATGACTCACTTGATGAGTTACTAATGTCCACATTTTATCCATATGTATGTGGGAGTAAAAATGTACATACTAGTTTTGTCAAGTTAACTGGAGAAGTTTACAGCTTTAAAAATGAGCACTTGGTATTATACTGAACTGATGAATTATTGAACATTATTATCAAAAACTAACGATGTACTATACATTGGTTAATTGAATTTAAACAAATAAATTACACAAACAAATAAAAATTAGGTAAATAAAAATCCACAATCACATATTTCATTAAATAAATAAATAAATAAATAAATAAACAAATGGACTAGGATAGGTTTTCAAAAGACACAGAAATATGTATGTGTGTATTCTGCATAGATCGCTTAGTTAAAAAAGTGATCTTTATTCTCTTTTTAATTTGAAGAGTGAAAGCAATTAGCAACTAGAATGCCTGCTAGATTTGGCAGCAATCGCAACCACCCAAAACTTTGTTTGGGAAGGTAAGACATAACCTCAGATATTTTCCTAAAACTACCCAAAAATAAAAATTAGTACAAGAACATTTGATACGAGATGATACTGTTGAAAGAAATACATTAAAGCAATTATCGGGCTCTGAACACAAAGTGTTACAAATTCTTTAATTCAATTTATACTTCTCATAAATTAAAGCCAATGTGGCAAATATATCCTGAAGAAACTGTAAAGATTAAAGTCTTGCTAAGTGAAAATGAGAAGTCCCTGTGAAGTATTTTTAAAAATTCTCATTAGTCATATGTAAAACTCATACCATCATTTTCAATAAATAACAACTACAATACGATCCAGTGCTTCTGGTGAAAGGTGGAAACAAAGCTTTCCATCTGGGAGGAAAGGTATGAAATCTTCTTGGACACAGTGTCCAGAGCTAATGCAGAGCAAATGTCCTCTACTACTGAAGGAGTGTCTGGAAGCTCTCCCTGTCCGACCCAAGAGCTCTTGTAAGCACAAGACATAATCTATATGCCGTACAGGGGATTGGGAAGGGAATGATGAGAAAAAACCCACTCCGGAGACCCAGGTACAAAGTTGCATGGGTCCACACAGTAGAACTGGATCCCACGTCACCACTCAGTGATCTATTCCAGAATGCGATTGAACACGGACAAGATCTCCACTTCGGAACAGGTGTTCAGGGACAAATGAATGTTGGGGAAGAAGCAGGGACTCCGAAAAAAGAAAAATCTAAGCATCTCAGACTTTATAGGAACCCCAAGGAAATAGCAGCCCATCCCAGAGGGAATTAGAAACCTGAGTGGTCACTGTAGGTCCTGTGACAAAAACAAAATCCACACCCAGCTCAGTTACTGACAAGATCGACTCAGGCCCTCACACTAACTGCTTGATGGATGAGAAGGTGGGCCCATTTCTGGGTGTACTTGCTATTTCCTGCCGTAGTCTACAAATAACGTCTAGCTTTCAATAAAAAATCATAAAATATGCAAAAAAACAAGAGAAAAACGACCTGTTTCCAAAAGGTAAAGTGAGCAACATAACCAGATCCAGAGATATAACTATACATTAGGAACATTGAAATAGTTGTGATTTGTATGTATGTTAATATTTGTATATTTCATTGTATGTGATTTTTGCATAAAATCTATACTCATATATGGAGATCTAATTAATAATATGCATATGAAAGTATTCAGAATATTCAGAGTATCAAAGTATTTATTGATGTTTGCAATATACTTTGAAATTCATTTAAAAATAAAATATGTTAATGGATAGATCGATAAATTAAGAGTGTCTCATGGAATTTTACATCAAAAACCAGGGATGTACTGTATGGTGATTAATATAATAAAAAAAATTATTATTAAAAAAAAGAGTGTCTGACAAAATAATTTACTAAAAAGTTACTTGTAGAATTAAGTGGTATATAAATTCTTTTAATTTTTTAATTTGAAAAATTTTACAGTATTGGATAACATGAATTAGATGACACATATTAAAAAAATCCATATTGGCCAACATACAAAAAAATGAACTCAAAATTTACTAAAGGATGAAAGGCTGGAGGGTAAATTTTAAAACTATAGGAGAAAATAAGAAAATGTCCATGAACTCCCAATCACAAAGGATTTGGTAAACAAGGCAAAACCTAGACTGGAAACTATAATAAATGAGATAGTAATGTTATAGAAACATATAAATTACCCCCATAACCCATATTTACATAAAATGCCATAATAAAGTACACTACACTGTCAAAAAAGTGAAATATGAATGAAAAAATTAATGAAGCTTAAATTTTACACCCCTCTATAATTTCTAAATTACACTAAATTATTAATTTTATAATTTCAGAAAACATCTTATAAAAAGACATAACTGTCTAGAATAGATTTTTGTCATTAAAGTGATTTAATTTCTTATTAAATAACTATCCAGAATGCAGCTGTGTACAAAATCTGTATTAATCCATGACATATGCAAGGAGATATTTTAAGGGATATGAGGCGCTTAGAGTTACTTCATATGAACCCAGGATCTATGTAAACAGCTAAGACTCTTTCCTACATACACAATTTTCTTTCATTTTGTCTTGTTATAACTGTCTATTCTTAGTCACATTGTACCTGCATCTTGTTAACAGAACAATTGTAATAAAAGCACAGAATAATATATGCCTTTTTTTTTTTAATCATACAGGAAAGTTCTATTTATTCTAAGGACTTGGGAAAACATAGGCAAATTATCCCCTTGTTCTATCCAATAATAAACATCTCCATTTGGACTGAAATAAATGTAATTAAAGAAATTATTTTTGGTTTCATGCTTCAAAGAAACTCCTAATGTAGAATGTTAGTTTAAAAGAAAATTGTTTTCAGACTACAATTAATTTTAATTATAATTATCTGTAGCAGAAGCACTGTGATGGAGATTTAGAGACAGTCCATGCTAAAACTACTACAGCTGTTTCCTGAAATAAACACAGTCATACAAATTATTATGGAAACGCCCTACTCCATTTAGCAATCCAAGAAAGACACATACTGGCCAGAGTGTATCTGAAATCTTATTGTCTGCATTCATATTGGTCCCTAAAACAAATTTTAAAAACACAGAAAATATATCCAGAATATACAGATGAGGTCGAAAGCGGTGAAGGCCTTTCCTGAAAAAGGTCAGATCACCAACATTGACTTGAATGATCAAATTAGGTAGAATAAGCTAACTACCATTTTATGGTCTTAAATAATTATTGTAGTATAGGAAGAGCTGATATAATAAACTTTTAAAAATAATAAGTAATTCCTCAAAAAGTCAGTTTACTGTATTTAGATTTAGAGAATTTTGAGAATTTGCTTTTTTAGTCAATCTTTGATATGATCAAATGTTGTGGATCTCTGAAGATCCCAGTATGACTAATACAATTGAATTGAAAGGAATTCCACAGAAGTTACTCTTACCTTGGCATTGGTTCAAGAAAATCACTGCATGATTCCTAATTCACTTTAACTATAGACTTAGAAGGAGATAGAATATGGACTTTAAAAACAAAAGAACAACAACAAAAACAACACAACCAACAGCACCAACAATCCTCAAACAACAATATGAGCTGTAAGAGATAAGAAAGTTTTAATTAAAACCGAAAGGATACAAAGAACAGGGGCGGGGTGGAGTAGAAAGCGAGATGCGAGTGTATTTACAGGTTCTGCACATCTCCACTAATGAAACACAAGACGTTCTAAAGGTTACTTTTGCTCATCAAAAACGAAGTGAACAATGAGTCCTGATTCAGGTTTTATTTTCTTCTCTCTCTCCCCCCTCCCTCTTTCACGTGAGTGCCATCGTTAACCTACAGGGAATAAAACTGACTTTACTAAAAAGTAGCAAAAGGCTATACTATTAGAGATACTGTGTATTCAACAAACACCCACTTTCTTTTTAAAGTAGCAGTAAAATAAAAAACCTTGCTGATTTCCACCAGGGTGTGTGTGCAAGCGGCCTGCAACTCTGTCGAGTATCATCTACCAGGGAAACACAGACTTTGCCTCTGGCATCTCAGGCAACAGAGAAAATGCAAAATCCGATAGAAGCCTCTCTATAGCGTAATCCATCTTCATTCTCTCTTCACATGCCATTATCAATGAAATCCCCAACTTTTCTTTCGCCTTTTCTCCTACCCCTCAGGTTGTTGTTTTGCTTTTGTTTTGTTTTTTTTTTCCTGAAAAGTTCAAAGAAACCCCATGAGTAAAAATATTCATTATTTATTCTAGCTACCTGGGAGAAGGTTGGCAGTCAAGCAAAAAGAACTCTTGTCACTGATGGCAGATAGTGGGGAATGAACTAATAATTGCTTAATCTAAATGCTTTAATGTACATATTTGGATTTTGAAAGATCAGGCTGTCCATATCTTACTGAGAGAGCAGTTTATTAGAAAGTGTGGGACAAAGGCATGGGGAATGGCAAGAGGGTCCTTATTAATTGCCCAGTGGTCTCATCAGTAAGTTGGCACGTGAACAAAAACTTGAGGTGGGTAAAACATTGCCTTGCATTATGAGCGGAGGACACACTTTTCAGGCAGAGCAAATGACCAGTGTCAACTTACAAAGCAGAGATGTGGCTGATTTTTTCCCCAGAAACAGGACACCTGTGTGGTTTCAGCATATTTAGGAAAGAGAAGAGTTATTAGAAAATGCGTTCAAGAGAAAACAGTGGGAGAGGGTTGAGGGGGAAAGAAGATTAGGTAGGGTTTTTTAGGTATAACATGGTGGGCCTATTGAATTTTATTCCAATGTAATGGAGAATCATTTCAGGCTTCAGGTACAAGAGCAATGTGATCTAGTTTGTGTTCAAAAAGAATTAGTCTTTTTTCTCTGTTGAGAACATACTGCAGTGAGCAAGAGTAAAAGAAAAGAATACAGCTGAGAGGCTATTTGAGGACCAGGGAAGAGAGAATAAAGGTTCATTCCCAGGGACAGCGGTGGTGGTGGGAAGTGGCTGTAATTGTTACTGTGTTTCAAAACTGGAGACAATGGATTTTTTGCCTGATAGCATGAGTGCAGAGAAGGATGAGAAAGATACACTTAAAAATGATTCCTTGTAGGTCTTTAGTCTGAACAATAGGAAAAGCATTGCCATCCACGGAGAAGAGTAAACCATAGCTGGAGCAGATTTGGAGTCGAGGGTGGCAGAATACCAGTCTTGAAAACACCAAATGTGGTGAACGATTTTAGAACATGAAGAGAGAAAGGCGCTAGGCATTCACAATATTGGTCTGGAACACTTACAGAGAGGTATGTCTGAAGATAAAGGTGAGAAGTTCCTGGGGCTACATAAAATCACCAAGAAAATAAGTGTAAAGAGAAGACTAAGGCAGAACACATCAAAAGTAAGTGCTTCCAGGGAAAGAATATTCCAGAAACAGAAGGTGAAAAGGAGTAATGGGAAAGGTTGGTGGGATGTGCTATGAATGGGGTGTTCTGGAAGCTCCCTGAAGGAACTGTGTCAAGAAAAAGGATAATCAACTGTGCACATGATGATGCCAGGTCAAATAAGATGAGAACTTAGGATTGACCATTGGATTGTTACCCCGTAAAAGTCAACCATGAAAAACCAAGACGTTTTCATTGTTGGGGGAGGACAGTGGTACTAGAGTTTTCCAATAGAGAAGGCAAAACTGAGAATATAGGATACTCTTTTAAAAGTTTTGCTGAAAAGGAGACCAGAGACCAATACCTACAGCCATACCTCCCTGAACAAGCCTGATCTTGAAAAGGAGACCAGAGAAAGGGGACGCTGACTGACAAGGAAAGAGGAGTTCTCGGAACACCTTTGTAAAGATAGGAAAATAACAACCTATGTACATGCTATGGGAAATGCAGGAGGGAGGGCCAATAAAGTGGCCATATAGGGAAGAGACGGGAGATATGCTGGCGCAAAGTGCTTACGCATCCGCTATAGCAGAGGAGAGATCAGCTTAACATAGAAGTCCAGCGTCCTTGTAGGGCAGCCCTGCCTAACAGAATTATAATGTAAGCATCAGAGGGCATTTTAAATTTTCTAATAGCCACATTTCAAGAAAGATAAAAAGAAGCAGGGGAAATTCATTTTAATAATAGGCTATTTAACCAAATAGATCCAAAATATTATTTCAACATTTAACCAATCCAAACAAATTAAATGAGATATTTTGCATTCAGTTTTTCATATTGTCTTTGAACTCCAGGATGGATTTTGTACTTTCAGGATATCTCAATTTGGACTAGCCTCATTTCAGAGGCTCCCTAGCCACATGTGGCTGGTGGCTACCATACTGGAAGCCCAGATTTGGGGTATCAAGAAGGAAGGTACTATATGTTGATGCAAATGCTCTGGGAGGGGGATTGTGGGAGACTATGGATTTAATTCTCTGATAACTTCAAGTGACTTGGTGAAGAAGGAACGGTAGGGGGACAGCTAAAGGTGAGGATGGGGAAAAAAGATGTCGGACGTTTGTGAAAAGAGAATGTATGAACAATCATAGAGTAGGGAAACATAAAAACATATTTTCTGAGTAGCATGAGGGGTAAGCTTGAGGTTCATGACTATGAATTTAAGGAGTCCGGGTAGCATAGCTAAGCTCATTCCTGTGCAAATTGTAGCATGCCCTTTCTACCCTTCTCCTTCTGTTATCTGCCTTTGCTATATTGGAATGGACATACCACTCTGTTACCACTAAGTGTTTTGGGGAACTAGGATTGTTGATTCGATAATGTGTGTGCGTGTGTGTGTGTGTGCGCGCGTGCATGCTGTCTCCCCACACCAGAATGTAACTTTCATAAGCTTCATTTAGGCAGGTATTTTTATCTGTTTTGTTCCCTCCTTATCCTCTGTGTCTAGCATTCATAATAAGTGCTCACTTAATAAATAAATATCTATTAAATGAAGTCATTAAATAATATTGTTCTAAGAGTAAAGTTTCTAAATTGTTTTAATGATACTATTAAGGATTTAAAAAATACAAATGGAAAAACCTGGTTCTGTGTAAATTGAGTAGCTTTTAAAATTGTTCTATGCACTCGCTGGAGTGCATTTGTTTGTTTGTTTGTTTTTCTTATTACCAATGCTGCTGCAGTAATTCAATTGGATTTTTATTAAACCTAAACCATTCTTTACTGCATAGTTAACTGTAGCTTTATAAATTATTCTTATTGTATTCCGGAGCACCTCTCTACAGGTGATAATATTTAGATACACAGGTACTTATTACTGACAAATAACCTAAATAAACTTTCATTGTTTAAATGACAAAACAGAAATACGTATATTTTAGCATTAATATATCATCATCAATCATCAGTTTGTTTATTTTGTCTCTCTTCGGTTTTATATTAATAAGTGTTAGGTCACATGCAGGAGCAGCCGCAGTTTATGTTCACGTGCAGTGTGGATATCTATGTCACACCCTGTGTGTTTCTTCCTCTATCCTAACATTCTCCTTAGACACCCATCTAGGTGTAACTGCATATCAATTCTCCTACAGATGCTCAGCTTTCTCAGCTCAAGGTTCCTCAATGGTTCCAGAGGCTCATTTGGGACATATAAGGGCCCTGGTGAATTGAGGAATGGTTTTCACAAAAAGCCACTTCTTCCAGAACAATCGATTGCTAAGACTCTAGGTCAGAAAGAGCAGGTATTTCTCCTAGCACACAGGGACTGCTGGCATGTTGACACCTGTAGCCGACGCGAGATTCTCATTTTCTTTCTCTTTTTGTTTTAAGGTTTTATTTATTTATTTATTTGACAGAGAAATGGAACGAGCCAGAGAGCACAAGAGAGTGGAATGGCAGAGGCGAGAAAGAGAAGTAGGCTCCCCACAGAGCAGGGAGCCTGATGCAGGGCTCAACCCCAGCCCCAGGTATCATGACCTGAGCCGAAGGCAGACGCTTAACCAACTGAGCCACCCAGGCGCCCCGAGAGATTATCATTTTCTAGAAAACTGCAATGCAAGCTGTCAGGGATTCTGATTTAACATCACTACCGAGTGCTTGAATAATGCCTTTTTTTCTTCTTCTGCCTTCAGCTCATTTCCAGGCACTTGCAGAAAAAAAAAAAAGCCCATCTTCTGTTGTGGACAACCATCTTAGTAATTTAGACCACATATCTCTGTGCATCATCCAATAATCTTCACAGGACCAGTCCCCCCACCCTCCACCAAAAGCTGCTCCTGATGTCAGTTCTGTACTTTACTTCTTGCTGCAAAAGCTGCAGTCAGTGTACGGTGGTCCTCCCGTATCTGCAGGGGATACAGTCCAAAACCCTCAGTAGATGCCTGAAACCGCAGATAGTACCAAACCCTCTAATACGATATTTTTTTTCTATCCATATATAACTATGACACAGTTTAATTTATAAATTAGGCACAGGAAGAGATTAAACCAGAGCTAATAATAAAATAGAACAATTATAATAATATATTGTAATAAAAGCTATGTGAATGAGGTCTTTCTCTAAAAATATCTTATGTACTGTACTTAACCTTCTTATGATGTGAAGTGATAAAGAGATGAAGGGAGGTGAATGACATAGGCCTTGTGACATAGCCTTAGGTTACTACTGACCTTCCGACAATTCGTTAGAAGGAGGCTCATCTTCTGGACCAGAGCTGACCATGGAGAGCAAAAACCATGGAACGCGAAACTGCAGGTAAGTGGGGGCTCCTGCCCATGGATGACCAGTTAACTGGAGTCCCCATTATTAACAAGAGAAAAACCAAAGTTCCTATCACAAAGTGTAGTTTTTAACCTAAAATCTTCACAAATTTTACCTAGCCACAGAGTATATTTATAGAAATAGACTTTTATTTCATACCACATAGACTTATTTCCCAGTTTAACATAATTAAGTAATAAGATTTGTGAAATCACAAGATGGATAAGAAAGCAGACTCTTTTTTTCTCTCTCACAGACATGGCATCCAAAAATTTGTTGCATCATTTTGGAAACTCTGTCCTGAGACAAAGAGAACACAGCCTCTGCTCAATCCATTAATGTGAAAGAAAATAGCTTGACTTCAGTAAGCAGAACGGCATGGAGGACAGCATAGATAAAATATCACAAAACTTATTATCAATTCTCTTAACTTTATCACAATTCCAGACATACCGGGTTCACTAGAGCTTAGATCATCATAAGCAAGGTCATCTTCCTAGATAAGCAGACCAGTTTATTTCAAACTAAACTAAACTTTCAAGAGAGAAGCAGAAAAGGAGAACAAAATTTATACACCTACACATGCATGTGTACACACACACACACACACACACACAGTCACATCTGTTTGAAGGCATTAGTGAGCTTGCCAGTTGCAAAGGATCTGAGAGAGGAGAGGAATCCAGCAAGGTAGCCCTAGTATTCGATAGCAATTTTTCTACTGTTTCACAGGGATAGAGAGATAGCTTTGGAACTGTGAGCTAATACACAGTTCGGAGTATTTAAGAATAGCAAAAGGCTATCTACTGAGAGCAAAAAGGAAGTAAAAATAAATTAGTCCTCCTGCACCAGCTCAATCTCTGATTGGATTAGGGGATCTACCTCTACGTAATTGCCTTACCCAGAGCAAAAGGAAATCCTCTCTGCAAAATGGAAACATCATACAGAGCAGCATATCACTTCTAAAATTTTTCATCACAATGGCCAATACACAGGGAGGGGATAAGAGGCATGAGAAAGACGTGGCAGGTTGAGAAATGAGAGAAAAAAAGAGTCAAGGACACAGAGTAACAAACAGGAAGCCCAGATACTGGAGTTATCAGAAAAGGACTTTAAAATAACAGAACTAATACTTTCAAGAAATTAAATGACAAGAAGAATTTCAGTGGAAAACGTGATGCTATAGAGAATAAGATGGGAACTCTGGAAGCGCAGTGACTAATATTAGGCACTGAAAAAATAGACAGGCTTAAACGTAGAGTAGAAAAACTGAGGAGAATAAATTAGAAGGCAAGGGAAAAGGAAATTTTAGCCAATATCTCGAAGAGTAAAAAGGATGCCTCACGCAAAGAAGAAAATAGAGTTATATGGAACCGGGTAAAAATAAGGTGCTGGTTCACTGTCAATCAAAGCAAAGTTCCATTTTCAGTATGTTTAAAAATCCTAATGCTTTACAGATTTCTCACTCTTTTTCTCATGGTAAAATAATAAAAATCCAACTTTAAGTCTTTGGAATATCATTCTATTTTATTATCCTGAATAGTCTCCTCAAAGTCAGTATCTCACTTCATCAGCACATTCGGAGGGAAATTACAACCATTCTTTGAATAGATAAATTTATTGTCATATACAACACAAACATTATTTCAATATAATTGAAACTTGTCTTAGTTCTCAAGACATAAACCCAGAGACACTACCTCTTGCTCAGATAAGTGCTCAGAAGGAGATACTTTCAAACATTGAATCATATAATCAGAGTAGGACACATACTTGAATGACTTCTCTCTGATCTCTTTTCGTTATTAAATATAGGTTATTGTCCCCACCACCATAGCTGGTTTCTGATAGGACACTGTTGGTGGGACATCTACTTGTAGAAGAAACTAAAAGCTCTTGCCCCACTCCTATTCTATTCTCCAAAAGTGAAAGCAAAACCAGTCTTTCTCAAGGGAAGGAATGTAATTGAGTCACCTTAGGAAAAGGAACATTCTGACGTTCGAAGCCTGCATTGGGTCTACCCTGCCCTCCTATATGTTTTTGTCATTGATCTGTAAATTTGTGTCATCTTCCCCTTTAAGATTGCTAAGCTAGGCCCATGGTTGCATAGCAAGCTGAGGGAAGGAGTCACATACAAGGTATAGTTCTTCCTGAACCAGATAATCCACAACTGTTTGAACGAATGGATCCACTCCTTGTGCTTTGTAAAAGTAAGAGGCATTTCTCTTACAAAGGAGATATGACTGCCTTCGAGTGAAACTGTAGATAATGAACTTCGGACCTAAAATTTGATTTAGGCAGTAAAGAGAAAGTTAAGACAAAGATATAAAACAGAAAACTCATGATGGAAAGAAATGTTCTGAACTAGAAGGCAGAGGACATGCATCTCAATATCCAGTTGTGAATAAAAATTCAGTCTTATTTCATGTTCAGTATTGTGATCTCAATGGCTTTCTCTCATTAACCTGCTGCCATTAGAAAATACAAATCTCAGAGGAAAATAATATAACAGAACACAGGTATCTCCATAAACTTCTTTGTTCAAAAAGGGAGAGATCTTATTATAGTCCTAAGGGACAACAAATCCTAACACTCTGTCACTTGTTCCTTTGTTTACATGGCAAGTCATAACAGGATATGGACTATCGAGCTAATTCAATACAATTTAAAATATCTTAAAATATTTCCAGGACTAAATAGAATGATAAAAGCTTATTCTCTATATTTCAAATTATGGTATTGTTTTTGCCAGTCCTCCTAAAGAGGTACGCTGTTACTGATAATTTCAATATTCTTTTCCTTTCCCATATATTTATAGTTTAAACACTGTGTAGAAATATAGCAACAAAGTATCACAAGAATAAGATAAGGAGATAAAGCATATGAGTGCATAAAATGATAATCCCTCAAAGGCAAGTTGTATCGATTTGTAAGTATAAGATATTATCTATCATAGCTAATGACATGAATGTCTATAACATATATGAAAACTACATGGATACAAATACAGATATTGATATAGATATAAATATAGAATAAAAAGATATACACTTAGAAAAAAATAAAGATTAAAAAATAGCCTACAATTTAAAACATCTTATTAGCAGCATAAATCTAATAGGTAGTCATTAGACTACTGTTTAAAGTCTTTTAAATCAAAAAATTATAATAATAGATCAAGTCCTTTATATTTCTTCACAAAATTGCAGCAGCACTTTATTATTAAAAACACAAAAAGCGTAGATATACATACATGCAATCAGAAATAAATGCAATTTCACCAAAAATTGCTCTTAGCATGTGTAATTATTAGATTACTTTATAAAATGACACAAAAGAGATAAGATTGTAAATAACAATTTGCATACAGAAGTCATTCCATAAGTGATGTTGGAATTCTCGTGGGACTGGAAGAAATCTTTTAAAACAGACTGGGCAAACATTAATATTAAATCATTTCTATAGAATATTTTGAAGAAATTTTTAAAAATATTTTTCTGTGTATTTGTGGTTACTTGTCAAACACTCTGAATTGCTGGATTTTTTTGTTGTGTTTGCTTTTACGAGTGTGGGTGAATGGCCCATAGGTTTTAATGGGATGTAGACATTGCATAAGAGAATAAGTACCATAGTACCAAAAATGGATCAATAATCTTTGGCCTATTCATTAAAAGTAAAGTTTCAAAATGTCATCATTTTGCTCTGATTTTATGATGTAGTAGTTTCAACAGCGGTGCCTTGCTGATGATCACCTATTTAGACATGCAGAGGGAAATACTGTATAGTCGAATCTCATGTTTTGTACTCTATCAATTTAAGGCTACAATATCTAAAACCAATACAAATATAAATAACTTAATCAATCTCATGTCAATAGTATGAATTAAAACTACAAGCTGAGATTATTTTCATCCATGAGTCTAAAGTTACAAAAAAGATTTGCTGTAATTAATGTCTACAGAACCAATTGTTATATTGGAGACTTTTAAAAGCCTATTAGATGCATTTGAGAAGAGTGTCGAAATCTAAATTTATTACATGTCCTTGTCCTTACTAGCACATTGGATCTTACTGTATTAGTTAATACATGTAACAAATTGTAAATGTATGATACTATCCTTTATGTTCAGTTTTAAAGAACAGTGTCTCTTATTTGTCCTTATATGTCATTGCAAGAGAAAAACTCATTATGCTGATTAAAATGAATATGAGTTACTATCTTATATGGACAACTGAGAACTGAAGTTAGACCAGCAAGCCTATTTTATGTATATATATAGAGATCTTTGGGCTTTCATAGTGCTGACAGCTGTCATCTTAGAGCTCTACAGCACTTTGCCTTCATGAAAATTATACTTCTGCTGACCCATTATGCTAGCACTTACATCTAAAGCTCTGTCTTTCAAAATATTTTTATACGTAAACTGATTTTATTGAAACTATTAACCATATAACAGATAAAATCAGGAATCCTGATATGTTCTTTCCTGTCTCCCAGTACTTACTGCCTTTGTCTGTATTATTGTCATTAACTATAAAAAAATGAACCTCTTTTTGCATATATTTTTCATAACCAGCTTATTTTATGCAGATTTAAAATAAGAGTGGTATATTTAAAAATTTAAATGTGGTACACTTAGACTTAAAACCCTTATATGTTTTTGTCATTACAATGTTTTATTTAATTTTTCTGACCCAAAGCACAATATGTAAACCTGAATACACTGAAAATAAAACAATACCATAGAGCAATGCATTAGGATTCTCAAAAGTATCTAATTAGTCCAGTGCTTAATTCCAACTGAATAAATTGTGTGTGAGTGCATGTGTGTGTGTGTTGAGTTAAAGATAGGACAGAGAGATAAAAGAGGCATAGGAAAATCACCATAACGACATAGGTCCTACAAGCCTTGATTAATTTAAAGTGTGTAACTTAATAATTCAGTTCACTTTCACACCACATTAAAATAGTGTCTTCAATGGCAGAAATAAGATGTTCTGGTACATAGGAAATAATTGATTTATTATGAATGTAATGGCTTCAGGTATCTAATAAGAGAAACAATTTATTTATAGATGGTCCCTGGCTTACCAGAGTTCAACATATGATTTTTCGACTTTATGATGTTGCAGACTTGATACGCATTCAGTAGAAACCATACTTTGAATTTTGAATTTAGATCTTCTCTGGAGCCAGCAATATACAGCCTCATCCTCTCATGGTGCTGGCGGGTCCCAGTCAGCCATGTGATCACAAGGGTAAACAACCCCTACACTGACAACCATCTGTGCCCACACAGCCATCCTGCTTTTCACTTTCAGTAGAGTATTCAATAAATTACATGAAATAGTCAACACTTGGGGCACCTGGGTGGCTCAGTCATTAAATGTCTGCCTTTGGCTCAGGGCGTGATCCCAGGGTTCTGGGATCGATCCCCACATCAGGCTCCTCCGCTGGGAGCCTGATTCTTCCTCTCCCACTCCCCCTGCTTGTGTTCCCTCTCTCGCTGGCTGTCTCTGTCAAATCAATAAATAAAATCTTAAAAAAAAAAAAAAAAGAAATAGTCAACACTTGATGATAAAGTGTTAGGTGATCTTGCCCAACTGGAGGCTCATGGAAGTGTTCTGAGCATGTTCAAGGTAGGTGAGGCTAAGCTAAGTATGATGTTTGGTAGGTTAGGTGTGTTAAATGTATTTTCGACTTAATGATATTTTCAACCTATGATCAGTTTTTCAGGATGAGGAAGATCTGTACTTGTAACATTCCTTAACACTTGCTGGACAAATTGAAAGTAAGTTGTTTCAAATACTAAGAAGTATTAAGCTTTTTTGATACTTTTGAATTGAGATTGTAAATTCAATTAGTTTTATTTCAGTTTTATTTTATTATTATGTAATAAGCCTGATCCTGACCCTCCATAGGAGACAAAAAAATAATACGTTAGAATAACCTTTTACATTATGATTTTAATGCCCAGAATAAAACTGGAAATAAAAATACTTAGCGTAATTTTATTTTACTGTCTCTTAGACTCGTGTTTTGTAAAACGTAGCTATTTCTGTCCATTGGTGCTGTTTTTCTCCAGCAATTGTTCACATTCCCACTCTTCCTCTCTCCAAAAACAGACTTATTCCATTACATCACCTTCCTTAACATCGTTGTTATTCTAAATTACAAATTCTAGAGGTAATTTATGAATTTTTTATTTAATTTGAAAAATGATCAATTGTTTTTGAGTGATGATGTGAAGACAAAGCCTTTTGTTCCTGTTTGGATTGTAAAATTTTCCCTCTTGAATATTCATAAAGAAAAAAGAGGACTCTAGAGTTGATGTGGAAAAGGGGCAGAGAGACACCTAATACCCAAAATTATTAAAGTATGTAGACAATAAAATTATATTGTTTCTGAGGTTAAACACATATTTTAGGGTTTTTAAATTTATATATATATATATTTGTTATTTATTTATGTATTATTTTATTGTTTATTTAATTAATTTTAATTGTCATGACAATTAGGGCATTTATCTTAAGTCAAATTTAACTAATGAGAGTGTCAGTATTGGGGTGCCTGGGTGGCTCAGTCCATTAAGCATCTGCCTTCAGCTCAGGTCCTGATCTCAGGGTCCTGGGATCAAGCCCCACCCTGTGGGGGCTCCTTGCTCAGCAGGGAAGCAGGGAGTCTGCTTCTCCCTCTCCTTCCACCCCTCCCCCTGCCTGTGATCTCTCTCTCTCCCTCTCAAACAAATAAATAAAATCTTTTTTAAAAAGAAGAGTGTCAGTTATATGCAAATAATGAATCATGGAACATTGCATCAAAAACTGGGGATGTACTGTATGGTGACTAATATAACAAAATAAAAATTATTTTAAAAATTTAAAAAATAAAAAGAAGAGTGTCAATATTATTTTTTGGCTTTTTAAATTTCATTGATTTTGCTTTTGGCTATAAATTCTTCAAAGATTTTACTTACAGGATTTAAGGGTTTATATCAGGGACGACCTAAAGGGACAGAACCTCAAAGATGGGCAGTAAGGGGTAGGAGATGATGCAGTTCAGGTCAAGCAATGTACGCCCAGAAAGCCTAAGGGCCTGGGAGTCCACTGAGGCAGCATCACATACCAGGGTGCCTCTCTCCGTGGGGGCAGAGGCTCTCCTCTTTGTCCTTTCTGCAGTGAGACCCTGTGAGGTTGGAGATTTGCAGGGGAATGCCGGCCCATCTGGCCAGAAGACAGAGAAGCTACAATTATTTCACAGTTGTTTTGTAATCTGCCCAATGACAGAAGAAAGTAACATTTATGCCACACTGTGCTCTTGCATAGAGTTGTGATAAGTGGGTATTAGAAAACAAAGAAAGAAAACTGGTTTGTAATCCTCTTATGAAATAAATACAACTAAGTTATCTTAATAAGCCTTGCTGGTTTCAAGTATAAAGAACATGTTTACTATAGATATGTAAAAAATAGACAAAGTGAAAAATGACAATAAAATAAAACCTTGCCATCCCTGAAACAACAAACGTTAATAATTTAGTATGTATCTTTGTCTTTCAATTTTGAAAAATAACATGCATAGATATTTTTGAATGATCATTTTTTTTTTTTAGTTGGCATGTCAAAATTAGTTGTAAATATCAGTTTGGCACCTGTATAACATGTCTTTAACTTTATAGAGAATAAATTAATTTATATATGCAGCAGCATTGTTTTGCTTTGTTTTTACTATTGCTTTGTTTTTTGGCATAATTTTAGGGCACGGGTTTGTTTTTGCTATAATACAAAAAAGCTGTCATAAATATGTGTGAGCAAAATTATCAGTCCTGGTTTTACCTCATTTCCTTATTGTATAATAGAATTAAATTATTGTTATTGCAGCTCTTTTTATATATATTGCTAACTGGTTTTCAGAGAAGAAAAAACCTGACCTATTTATCCATGAACAGCAAGTAGGGTTTTGACTACAACTTTTATGCTACATCCATTCCAGTATTATGCTGATTATAGTATTTACCAAAAGGAAACTTATTATTCTTGATTTTTAAAAATATATTGAGATATGTCTGTAGCTATACCTGTATCTGTATTTCTGTATGTTGGAAATATGCCTAATAAAATATATGTGTTCATTCATATGTTAATACTCATTTTTATATTTTCATGGCTAAAATGAAATGCATTTCATCAGTAAAATATTAAGTGGTCAATTTCCACTCAACAACAAGTACATTTCTTGGTTGGCAATGTAGTTGGAAACAGAGGCATAATGTAGAAACGAATAAGTAAAATGATTGTCATTCTTATATTCACTATATGGTCCACATGAATGGACCATATACCTCGGTCCTAATGTGTTCTTTGCATGGAACTTCATAGGGTGGGAGGAATCCCTAAAATAGGTAGGGTTGGTCACCAGATTAAAGCCAACCACAAAAAGGAAAATAATCTTCACAGAGTCCTAACAATGTGGATGGAGACTAGCTTATTCTGAGAGTCAAGACTGAACGAAAGAATGCCAAAAATGAACGGTCCTTCAGATTTGAATTCTTTCATAATACACGGGATTGTATGTATATTTTTTAAGCACCACATTTAAGAGTGCAGTCTTGGGGGTGCCTGGATGGCTCAGATGGTTAAACGTCTGCCTTCGGTCCAGGTCATGATCTCAGGGTCCTGGGATCAAGCCCCATGACTGGCTCCCAGCTCAGCAGGGAGTCTGCTTCTCCCTCTGCCCCTCCCCCTGAGCATGCTTTCTCTCTCTCTCTGTATCTCTCTGTCTCAAATGAATACATAAAATCTTTAAAAAATAAAAAAGAGTGCAGTCTTGGAGGGTATTGCTAGAAGTCAAACAGTGTTATCTCTAGAACAGGGGAAATCTGGATTAACTAGACACCAATGTAGCTCTACCCTAGCAGATTTTGTTGATGATGACGATGTCGATAATAAAAATGAGTTGAATGGGGTGATGACACCTGTGGCAGGTTACCTTGGGGAGGTCTCTATCTAATCTCTATCTAATTTATCTTGGCAAAAGACCAAGGCTCTGGGACTGAAGGGACACCAGCACATTCTGACATGCATGACTAGAGCAGAGTTTTGATTTCTCTCTCAGCCTTCCAAGGGACACTGCCTATAAACAATTCTCAAACTTCAAGCATTGGAAGATAAATCACCTTTCACTAAGTTGTTTTCAGTCACCATTGACACAGGAATAAATCAGGTATACAGAAAAGGAGAAGGCAAACCGTATTTTTAAAGGGAAACTTTCAAAACTGAAAATATAATGAAATTTCTAACAAATCTCCTGGTTCCTACTTAAGAGTCTTTACCAAGTTACATCTGGAGAATAATTTAAAAGATACTGGTGGATGGAAATATGGGTAATCCTGTTAGGCAGTAGCACAAAAATATTTAGCAAAATAACTACCTACAGAAGGCACAGCCCTGAGTCTAAATCTAGGTGAAAAGACTATACAGATTCAGAGTAATAATGTGTTTTGCCTTGTACTCTCCGCCTTTAACAAGGAGACATAAGAAAAAAATTAAATGCAAAAAAGAATCAGTCTATTTGTATGAAGAAACGAAAGTGAATAGAGATAGTAATTTAGGGCTTTAAAGTGTTAGAAAAATTGATTGCCTCTATACTTCAAAAGTATGGGATAAGACACAAGCAGCTTTGAATGATAAAGTCTTATTAAAATTCACATCGTGACATATATATGAGTATGCCCTTCTCACCTAACGCCATTATTTCTAATAGCCTCAAGGTAGCTGCCATTAAGTTGAAGGAAAAAAAAAAACACTACTGGACCAGGGAACACAAGAAATAAAAGTTTTTAGTTCAATTACCCTGCCCCTGGTTTAATATCCTATATTGGGTTTATATGGATAAAGGTGGGGGGGGGGGACATATAACTTAACTCATTAGCTTATAGGTCACTAGACTTGGAAGCTTCCTATCTGGGACTGATGGAATTGACCTGCATCCTTTAAAATCTTTGATTTGTGATTGGATGCAGGAATTAGGTATAGCCCCTGGGAGTGGGAAGGAAGATGAAACGGCATTTGTTACCAGAATGTGATTCTTACTGACATCTGGTCAATCAAACCTGTTTATCCTTCCTGAACAAAGACCCAGACTACATTTCCCAGCCTTCTCTGCAGTTATAATTGGGTAGGTGATTGATTTCAGGCTAATAAGCAAAGGTAGAAATTATGTGAACTACTGGCAGGCTTATCACATGAAAATCCCTCATGTGTAATTCTCCATGTTTGCCATCCTTGGGAATAGATATGACTTCCAGGGTTGCCAGAGTAGATGCAATGGTACTGACAATTGTTTGACCTACCAAATAGGAATTTCGTATGGCTAAATCACATAATATAGAGAAGGACAAAGATAGATGAGATTCAACTTCAAACCAACATTTGGAAGATCTGACCTAACCAAAAGCCCATTAGACAGTTTTAAGGCCAAAAAAAACTGACTCGGGTTTCTTTACCCTCATTCTACTATACATATAAAAAAAAAAAAAATTAAGCTCTATCTTATAGCATCAGTTTGGGTCTGAAAAGATTTTTTGAAAATTAAAGGTGCAAGAGATTTATTAGAGGACACAGTATGAGCAGAGAGCCTTCAGTCTGTAATGCAAGTTAACATCTGCGGGAAAAGAAAGGGACGGGAGGAGACATGAGTGGGAAGACTGTATCACTGTAGAACAATACCAAGAAACGTTTAGCCAGGTTAATGCAGAGATCTTGAGCCAGTGTTGTCCAAAACAGAAGACTACACCTCACCCTGATGGGCCTCGTTAGTACCAATACAATGCTCAGGCATGACCTGGGCAGCTGCCCACCGGAAGTGTGGCATCAGCCTCAATGCCGTGGTTGATTCAGAGAAGCAGCAGCTGGGAATATTAGCAAATCCTGCTGCCCACAGTGGGAAATTCAAGCAACTTATTTTCTTGGCTGCTACAGTCCATCCCCTGGGAATCATTAGAATTTGGCTGGTGAGCGGAGGACAACAGGGCAGGGAGTGTAATGAAAAAGCTAACACAACATGCATCTCCACCCCTCCTGCCGTCTACATGCTAACCTTACATTTACTCAGAGACAAAAGTACAAGGTCTCATATTTCTTTTTGCAGATTATCCTAGCTTTTAGGAAGGAACATTGGCTTTCTAGAAGAGGTTTTCCTGAGACAGACAGAGTCCTGCAGGAAACAACAGATGAGACGTTGACTAATAGTTGGCTCCTACAGGCCCAAAGTAGGATTACAAGGCTAATGACAGTTACCTGCTGGAAAATAAGAAACTGAGTTATCATATCTAGATACCTTTTAAAAATACTTCTTAGAACAAAACAAAACAAAACTTTCTTGCTATATTAGTTGAGACTGAGTTAGCAAAAAATTATATACCCCAACCAAATAGCAATATGAATGAGACTGTTGAATACAGCTATCTCCAAAGCTGAAAAGGAAACAGTAATGATGACCTTCCTGCCAGATGCAGAGTTCTGGGTGGGCTAACTGAATGCTCCTGCATTCTAGCTACAGCCTCCAGGGGTCATTCAAATCTGAATGTGTTTGCTTCCTGATGCAACCCTTGATCCATTTTTTGCAGAATTAATGCCTTTTTGAAGGCCTGCCTTTCTCTTCTGCCTTGAATTGTTTGAAAATAAGGTGACCAGGAGAAATCCTGACTATACAAGACAAAGCAAACTATGTTACTACTCCTGCACGTAACTCTCAAACACAATCTAAAGCTTAAACTGTAACCAAGATAATAATCAATATTGTTTAAAGCTCTATAGGGAACATAACACAACTGACACCAAACGAAAAGCACGTGACAGTCAAATGATCCCAACCAGGGACTTGTTCATGACAGACAGACACCCACGACTAGAGTCTAGAAGTTCCTCTGAAGAGTTATAATTAAGCTTTGAGTTTATCTGCTTCACATTTGAGATGTATCTCCCCCTCCTTTCCCCTTTAAAATTTCTTGCCTGGACTGAGGTTGTAAGAAGGTTATTTTGGACATTAGTCGGCTACCATACATCTTCTAATGTTCACAACTGACAGGCCTGGAAAGGAAGTCCTATCCCACAATTAAGATTAAAATAGTTGTCTTATGTCACCCTGCTAATTAGTGCAACAGTCAAGATCATTTGGATATCAAAAGGTAGAATACCTAAAATATCTTTTACTCTGTCAGATCACAAATGTCATCACCTTCCCCATCACGTAGAAAGTAAGCATGTGTTTTGTATATATGACACTTGGGATAGTAAAGCAATTGAAAATGAAACAAACTTTGATATTTTCCATCTTCTAACCTCCTCTGCAATATTCTGCATAATTGAGTTTAGGTAAGAATTCTAACACTAATGTTACTTGACTTTTCTCAAGAGGAATTATCTTGCCTCAAACACTAAAAATCAGGAGGACAAATTCAAAGCTTTGTTTAAATACAGACTGTTCCTTGTGGGATTCAGCAACACCCTAGTAAATAATTATCGAAGTGGTAGTATTTTCTGAAGATCCATTTGGTTCACTCACCTTTTGTGAAGAATTCTATATTAAATACCTTTGCATGAAAAAACCCCATCAGGTGATGGCCATTTTCAGGTGCTGGACGTTGTTTTATTATCATTAAAATCTATCAAAACAACTCTTCTAATTCTATACCAAATTTTATCCTTTAACCAGTGTTTCTATTTTCCACATCAGTCATGTGAGGGATATTCCTTCACCAAAAATGTGACTCAAAAATTAATTTTCAGAATTACTTAACCATTTTTATATTTTTGATAACTCACCATCATCAGAACTTTAGAAGTACAAATATATATGTCTATACAATATATCATATAAATGATATGGCTATAATTAACTGATTAAGAAATATTAATTGACTATGTGTGGCTCAGTTGGTTAAGTACCCGACTCTTCCTTCCAGCTCAGGTCTTGATCTCAGGGTCCTGGGATACAAGCTGCCTGGGGCTCCACACTCAGTGGCGAGTCTGCTTAAGGTTTTCTTTTTTCTCTTTTTTTCTCCTTCTGCCCCTCCCTGCTGTTTGAATGCTCTCTCTCTCTTTCTCTCTCTCAAATAAATAAATAAATATCTTTTAAAAAAATGACTTTAGTAGTGAAACCATATGGTATTGTGATTTGTAATAAGATACATATTTGGTCTTACTTCTGTTTCTGGTGGAGCTCCCAAAACCCTTGGAATTTCCTGAGAGGAAGAGCAACAAAGGTGTTTTTGTTGTGTTAATGAGGTGGCTTTGAAACTCGGTGGAAGGATGGAGGCCAAGAGAGCTAACTTCTTGATTAGAGGGCGGAAACTTTCAGTCCCACCCGCCTGACCTCCAGGGAATTGAGAGGGGCTGGAGGTTGAATCTATCCGCAGTGGCCACTGAAGTAATCAATCTTAGCTATGTAATGAGGCCTCCATGTACTGAACCAAAAGGACTGTGTTCAGAGAGCTTCCAGGTTGGTGAACATGTAGAGATCTGGGGGCAGCAGCGTGCTTGGAATTCTGTAAATACAGTTCCGAAACTCCATGCCTTTTCCCTATACCTTCTGCTAGGCACCCTTCCATCTGGATGTTCATCTGTATACTTTATCACATCCTTTTATCAGAAGCCAATAATTCAGTAAGTAAAATGTTTTGGAGTTCTGTGAGCCTCTGAAGCAAAGTAATTGAACCCAAGGAGGTCATGGAAACCTCTGCACTCGGGACTGGAACCTGAAGTCCAAGGAGAGTGTTCTTGGACCTTCCAGTTTGTAGCCAGCCAGTCAGAAGCATGGGGAACAGCATGGGCTTGCCACTGGTGTCCGAAGGGCTTAGGGCCGTCTTGTAGGACTGAGCCCTCAACCTGTGGAATCACATACTTTCTCAGGGTAGAGAGGGTGAGAATGGAGTTGAATCGGAGGACACCCAGCAGGTGTCTAAGTATTGCTTTTTGGTGGTGTGAGGAAGCACCCTTACAATGTACATACCACACACACATTAGAATCGGGTCCACAAATTTAAAAGAGACTATAATCAGAAACAAGTGAATTTTTTTTTTTGGTATGATTTACAGTGATTTCTTACAAAAATACATTCCTGGTATTTCAAGTAGGTTTATAAACAAGCCACTTTGACTAATCCTTCGGCTCCCCATACACACTTCCCATAACCTCTAGTAAATCTTACCTAGTTTAATCTAATTCCAGCAAGAGGATCTCCTATCATTAATTCCTGTCCTCTTTCCTTTTTTCAGTGCCAGTTCGTGATGGCAGTTTTCTGGGGCCCAAAATAGCTGTACTGACCTTTCTTTTCTGTGAGCCTACGCCTAAACAAAGCAGGGGCTCGGTAAATGTTAAGGCCTTTTCTCACCTGACAAAGCCCCATATATATAACTTGGGTTTTAGCCGGAAGACCAGCTTTTCATTTCTCATTCTAACACACTGCTAAAACTAAACCTTTCCTTCAAAAAATTGATCCTCCCCCTCCTTGCTTCTTCTGCCTGAGGACAGAGGTTCTTCCTTGACTCTCAGCCCGTGGCAGAAAGGCAGGCGCCTTGTGTGCGAGCCCATGTTCAGACATCACCTACCTGGTGGTTGGGATTCAGAAAATCTGCATTCTGTATTCAGTATTGCTCATGTCCTAACACTGTCACTACTATTAGGAAACATTACATTAATCATTTTCCTAAACTGTGGAGATATATACAATGTATATACTTTCTAGACATGCCCTCTTCCACTTTCTTTACATAGTGTTTTCAGGTTTTCTGTGACACAACAACCATGTGCTCTATATTATTCCAAGATATGCTTAACCTCATCGGATTATATATCTCAATATTTAAATTTATTTCTGAAGAAACTACTTTTTTTAAAGTGTTGTTGAGATACAACTCACCCATTGGAAGTTACGATTAATTTTTTAAAAGCTTTTATTTATCTATTTGAGACAGAAAGCACAAGTGGGGGGTGGGCAGCAGAAAGTGGGGGAGAAGCAGACTCCCTGAGGAGCAGGGAGCCCAACATGGGGCTCGATCCCAGGACCCGGGATCATGACCTGAGCTGAAGGTAGCCACTTAACTGACTGAGCTACCTAGACAACCCATGGAGTTACAATTAATTTTTTTAAGTATATTCACCAACGTGTGCAATTACCACAGTCACTATTAGAATATTTTCATCACCTCAAAAAGAAACCTGGTATGCTTTAGTTATCAATTCCCTCAGACACCCTCTAGCCCCTCGCACCACTAATCTACTTTCTAAGGACCATGATTAAAACTAAGAAAAGCTGGGTAATGGGAAACAGAAAATCTCTTTAATATCTTTGCCACTTTTATGTAAATCTTAAATTATTCTAAAGTAAAAACAATTTAAGAAATACTTCAATATTTATGGTACAAAACAATACATCATATTGTTACACCTATATATATATATATATATATATATATATATACACACACATATACACACACCACACACACATATACTGCTTGTACAAAACCAGACTGTTCCAAGTACTCATGTGTGTTAACTTACTATATCCTCACAACAGTCCAGTAGAGTTGATAATCTCTTACAGGTGAAATTCAGGCCCAAAGAGTCAGTGAATTTCCCAAGGTGCTCAGCCTAAGAACATCAGGACTTTACACCCTGGCTTCTGGCTCCACAGCCCACTCTTTCAACCACTGTTCTACCAACTCTTCTAAATGACGGACTTGAGCAATTCAATATATGATGGAACAGAAAATGTTGAAGTATGAGATAAAAAAACTTGAGCTGTTCTGCCAAGCCTGAGTTTTAAAGAATTACAAATATTAGCCCAGAAGTGATTTTTCTCACTTAAGTGTAACATGCAATTAGAAAGGTCTAATCATGGATGAAAGTAGATTAAGTTGGGCCTGCATGCCCACTGACATTGGCCACAAAAGATGGATGCATTGTAAAACTCTGTAAAAGGGCCCAGATCCTTGCTCCACTATCGAATGTGTCATGTTGGGACATTCACTGAATCTCTCTATTTGTCGATATCTTCACTTACGGATAGCACCTACCTCCAATGACTGCACAACTATGTAGCAGAAAGTAAGTGATTGATCAGTGCTATGAAATTAGTGGAGGGCGTAATGGCCAGAGAGTGAGTTGGGTCAGGACAGGGCAGCTATTTCATGGAGGGTGGTCTGGGAAGGGCTATACACAAGGGACACACGAATAGAGATGTGAATAATTCAAGGAAGCGTGTCATAGAGCCTTCTTAAGAAAGAGTATTTTAGGCAGAGGGAAGCTGTTCTAGGCAAGAGTAATCCTGAGAGAAGGAGCATGGAGAAGCAGACTGGTAGGAAGTAAGTAATAGACAGGCCTAAACTGATTCGCAAACCTAAACCACTCTATTATTCACAGATTCCTATAACACCGTCTGAGACACTCTTCTATCCATAGAAATGTCCTCTTCCTTGCAGTCTCATAGCACATACAGTCTGGATATGCACAAAAATTAACAATTTAAATATACAGGACTCTGCACAGACTCTTCATGAGTGTTCATCTTCCACCTGGAACTACACTGTAAATTGCTTCATGGCAGTTTATCACGTGTGTGTGTGTGTGTGTGTGTGTGCGTGTGCATGCGTGCACATGTGCATGAATGTGTATTTATTTAATCACCTAAGGCATGTAGAAAATTATCAAGATTATATTCTATGATTAATAAATTCTAACAAGCACATTGCTATACAGTAGAAACTATGGCTTTGATTATAATTGTTTTTCATGGGTCCTGTACACTTCATATATGTACTCACTGGAACTAAAATTATCTTAAATTTGCGATATATCCTACAGGTTTGAGCAGAATTGTGCATGCATTATCATAAACTGTGATTCAGTTTACAGTCATGAGAGATAGTCAAAGGTCATTTTAATCTCATTTGATAAACAGGTCAACATTCTCTTTGAGAAACCAAATGACTTTCCTTATACAATTAATAAGTAGCAGAGACCAGAGTTGAACCAAGGTCATCGGGCCCTTGTTTATTTTCACCTAACTTTGTTATAAGCCAAAATGACTCTAAAATATTGCAAAATAAGATTAAGGCTATAAACATTAAAAGAAATATTATTATGGTTCCTAAAAAAGCAAGAACCACAATTCTGTTAATTGAATTGGAGTCATGCCCCTGACAAATAAATGCTCTGGAGCTTGGCAGTAAAGAAGACTACTTTTAAAAGGTTGTATTTCTAAAATATTA
Organism: Ursus maritimus; assembly: GCF_017311325.1. Taxonomy (NCBI): domain Eukaryota; kingdom Metazoa; phylum Chordata; class Mammalia; order Carnivora; family Ursidae; genus Ursus; species Ursus maritimus. Next base: position 53,683,510 of record NW_024423897.1, read on the forward strand.
GCACAACACAAAATGATAGCTTTCAGGGGAACTAAATTTCTAACAGCAGAAATTGCATGAACTGCTCTTTGGAGAAATGAAAGATTCACTCTGATACCTTGCCCACAAGTGAGTAGAATTCCAATGTGACCATTCTCAAAACTTAATATTAAATATTAAAATGATTGAATTATTTTCAGGGAGAAAAATCAAGAAGGATGCAAGGCTGAGGACTGGATGAGACTTCAACGAGAATTCTTGGCTTTTCTATGAAACTAGAAGACGACTCTCTGGCAGATCGTGTATTATTAATGTACAGATAGAGTAAATCCTCATTTTAATTACTCATATATGCATTTCCCCCTTCCCATTATCCGCAGCAAAATTTGAATCCAAGTTTGGCTTCTTTTAGCCTCTTGGAACTCTACATAGAGACTTCCTTGGCTTCATCAAGTGAATAAATAAAGAGGAAATGTAAAAAATGGTAACCATTACCCAAAATTATGTGGTAGCCAAATCTGCTGCCAAAAGCCATATAATGATTTCCCAAGACAAAAGTTTGTGTCTTCTCCATGCACTTATCTTCATTAGCTTGATTACTGGAATATTTACAACATAGAATTTACAATATAGGATCTATGGGTGGTGCACAGTATTAGATTTATTATTAGATTCTGTTGCCTATCAGAGTTGCAAGCTGGGAAGATAGAACTTCAGCTTTGTAGAAACATGTGGCCTGAAGCCATTCAAAATGTAGGCATTTTCAAGCAGGCATTTAATAGTCAGCAGATGACACATGATCAAATCCACACATGCTACATTTCTTCTAACAACAATATATCTCCTGCAGAACAACGCATCAATAGAACCCAAGGCAAAATTACATGCTGAATTCTTTAATAATTAAGCAAAATATGATACAAGATATATAAAAGTATTAAGCATATTGAAAATTACTAGTTTTAACATTTAGACAGGAGCTATATGGCATTATCTTCTAGAAATTTACAGTTAGAGGAAATATAGGAAGTAACTAAGCCCATGCTAAATGAGATGATTTTCAAGGTAGGAAATTGAACTGTAATTTGTAAGGTTAGAGCAAATAACAGCTCATTTTGGTGAAAGTACCAACACTATATAGTTCAGGAGATTTGGTCAGTTCATTGAATTTGACTTAATAAGACCAAAACGAGAGACCTATAGCGGTAGTGCTATTTTTCAAATAACATGCATGTGCGTGTCTCAATATATTCCACTCATTTAAAAATTGGCAATTTTGTTATCTGGTTTTATTTTGGGGAAGATTTCAAACAAATATTCTTACATGTTCATATATTTTTAAATCTAACATAAAAACATGAGATCTGGGGGCTTAATTTTTAAGCATGTAAGTAGATATTGTAAGCCATATTCATCTGGATAGTATTTTTTGTATAATTTGTGAGCAAGATTGTTGAGTAACACTCTTCCACTGACTTTAAAATCACAGAAGTTCTGCCAATCCTGTTTATCAAACGTAAAAATGCATATTAAGTTATTGAGTAATTTTTCCTTTTAGATGAGGAAGATTGTATGGCATTATTCTAGATGAAATATATATTCCTAATTGGTGGCCTAAGATCTAATGACAGATATTAATAGGTTTTCTAGCATCTGTTTTCCACAGAGCATTATTTGTCAGTAAAACTGGGATTCTCGGGGTCAGAAAAATACAGGAGAGAATTTCTCTTTGTTCAAAGATGTTCCTGTCAGCCTTTTCTTTAAAAATTTCCCTCAAACCCAGAATAACATTCCTATGGACTCTGTCACTATGTCAACATATTGTGTCAAAAATTCTTAGCATTTTGCAAAAGGATTAAAAAGTTACTCTCAGGGTCTATGGCAATTTGTGCAACCAGACTGACCACCTTTCAAAATATGTAACATTATAAACTGAATAGCTCATAGATAATGGCCATATTTACTCATTACAACCAAGATCTGATATAGGAAAATGTTTTCACTTAAAAGGAAATGTTAAAATCTTATTGCTACCTTTAATTTTTAATTAAGAAAGAAATCCCTTTGGGGCAATAAAAAGCACTACACTGATTATGTATTTCATCATTGTTCCTGACACACAAAGCAAGAGTAGGATTCATTTTCAAAATAATATGAGGAGGGACATCTGGGTGCTCAGTCAGTTAAGCCTCTGCCTTCAGTTCAGGTCATGATCTCGGGGTCCTGGGATGGAGCCCCACATCAGGCTCCCTGCTCAACAGGAGTCTGCATCTCTCTCTGCCTCTGTCCTTGCTCATGCTCGCTCTCTTTCTCTCTCTCTCAATTAAATAAATTTTTAAAATATTGAAAAAAAGAAATGTTGTCAAACCACAAACGCCCTTACTGAAATAATAAATAAATAAATAAATAAATAAATAAATAAATAAATAAATCCAATTTGTGTGTTATCACTGAAGCTTAAATATGCAGTCACCATGTACATGAATTTAAGGAGTGTAAAGAAAATTTTTATTATTTGGTAAGAAATGTAAGAACAGAACATGAAAATACAGCCTAACCTGAGTTTTTGGAACAAAGAGAGATTGAATTGTAAGGAAATTTACTGATTTTATGAGCCTGTCTCCAATACACTTTGGGAATTCCCATTTGACCTGTCGTCATCTGGTTTTTCCCTATTTTCAAAAATAGGACACTCAAAGTTGTTAACACTACCATAGGTCATAACAGAATATGAGTCACAATTGAATAGCTAGCTTATATAAATGTATTAAACCAATAAACTAGCCATTTTTAATATAGTCTAACTTAATATCATAGTTAGATGATACACTTTAAAATATTTTTGGTGAAATACTGTTTCTTTTCTTTAACCTTATCTGTCCAGCAAGAAACTTTTGTAAAATAAAATAAATTATGATGGTAATATCAAATTACCATACAATTGCTAAAATCATACTCCTAATTTCTGAAACTAGAAGCTGGGTCTTTGAAAGAATTAATAAGATTGACAAACTCCTAATCAGACTTATCAAAAAGAAAAGAGAAAGGGCCCAAATAAACAAAATCATGAATGAAAGAGGAGAGATAACAACCGACACTGAAGAAATACAAACAATTCTAAGAAAATGTTATGAGCAATATGCCAACAAATTAGGCAATCTGGAAGAAACGGATGCATTCCTAAAAACATATAAACTACCAAAACTGAAACAGGAAGAAACAGAAAACCTGAACAAATCCATAACCAGCAAAGAAATTGAATCAGTAATAAAAAATCTCCCAACAAACAAAAGTCCAGGGCTGGACGGCCTCTGAGCGAAATTCTACCAAACATTTAAAGAAGAATTAATACCTATACTTCTGAAACTGTTTCAAAAAATAGAAATGGAAGGAAAACTTCCAAACTCATTCTATGAGGCCAGCATTACCTTGATCCCAAAGCCAGACAAAGACCCCACCACAAAGAAGAATTACAGACCAATATCCCTGATGAACATGAATGCAAAAATTCTCACCAAGATTGTAGCTAATAAGATCCAACAATACATTAAAAGAATTATTCACCACAACTAAGTAGGATTTATTCCTGGGCTGCAAGGGTGGCTCAACATCAGCAAATCAATCAATGCAATATGCCATATTAATTAAAGAAAGAACAGGAATCATATGATCTTTTCAATAGATGCAGAAAAAGCATTTGACAAAATACAACATCCTTTCTTGATAAAAACTCTCCACAGTGTAGGAGCAGAAGGAACATACCTCAATATCATAAAAACCATATACAAAAAACCCACAGTGAATATCATCCTCAACGGGGAAAAACTGAGAGGCTTTCTACTAAGGTCAGGAACACAACAGGGATGTCCACTCTCACCACTGTTGTTCAACACAGTACTGGAAGCCCTAGCCTCAGCGATCAGACAACAAAAAGAAATAAAAGGCATCCAAATTTGCAAAGAAGAAACCAAACTTTCACTCTTCACAGACAACATAAGACTCTATGTAGAAAACCCAAAAGACTCCACCTCAAAATTGCTAGAACTCATAGAGGAATTCAGCAAAGCTGCAGGATATAAAATCAATGCACAGAAGTCAGTAGCATTTCTTTTTTTTTTTTTTTAAGATTTTATTTATTTATTTGACAGGGATAGAGACAGCCAGCGAGAGAGGGAACACAAGCAAGGGGAGTGGGAGAGGAAGAAGCAGGCTCATAGTGGAGGAGCCTGATGTGGGGCTCGATCCCACAATGCCAGGACCACGCCCTGAACCGAAGGCAGATGCTTAACCACTGTGCCACTCAGGCGCCCCGTCAGTAGCATTTCTATACACTAACAACAAGGCTGAAGAAAGAGACATCAAAGAATCGATCCCATTTACAAATGCATCAAAAACCATAAGATACCTAGGAATAAACTTAACCAAAGAGGTAAAGGATCTGTACTCTGAAAACTGAAGAACACTTTTGAAAGAAATTGAGGAAGATGCAAAGAAATGGAAAAACATTACATGTTCATGGGTTGGAAGAACAAATATTGTTAAAATGTCTATGCTACCCAAAGCAATCTACACTTTCAAAGCAATCCCTATCAAAATACCATCAGCATTTTTCATAGAGCTATAAGAAACAATCCTAAAATTTGTATGGAACCAGAAAAGACTCTGAATAGCCAAGATAATGTTGAAAACAAAAACCAACGTGGGAGGCATCACAATTCTGGACTTCAAGATGTGTTAGAAAACTGTAATCATCAAGACAGTATGGTACAGGCACAAAAACAGACACATAGATCAATGGAACAGAATAGAAAACCCATAAATGGATCCTCAACTCTATGGTCAACTAATCTTTGACAAAGCAGGAAAGAATATCCAATGGAAAAATATCTCTTCAACAATTGGTGTTGGGAAAACTGGGCAGCAATATGCAGAAGAATGAAACTGGGCCACTTTCTTACACCATACAAAAAAATAACCTCAAAATGGGTGAAAGACCTAAATATGAGACAGGAATCTGTCAAAATCCTAAAGGAGAACACAGGCAGCAACCTATTTAACCTGGCCACAGCAACTTATTGCCAGATAGGTCTCCAAAGGCAAGGGAAACAAAAGCAAACATAAGCTATTGGGACTTCATCAAGATAAAAAGCTTTTGCACAGCAAGGGAAACAGTCGACAAAACTAAAAGGCAACCTACAGAATGGAAAAAGATGTTTTCAAATGACATATCAGATAAAGGGCTAGTATCCAAAATCTATAAAGAACTTACTAAATACCCCAAAAAGCAAAAAATCCAGTCAAGAAATGGGCAGAAGCCATGAACAGACATTTTCCAAAGAAGACATACAAATGGCCAATAGACACATGAAAAAATGCTTAACATCACTCACCATCAGGGAAATACAAATCAAAACCACAGTGAGATATCACCTCTCACATGGCAGAATGACTAAAATTAACAACTCAGGAACTAACAGATACTGGAGAGGATGCAGAGAAAGGGGACCCTCTTACACTGTTGGTGGGAATGCAAACTGGTGTAGCCACTCTGGAAAACAGTTTGGAGGTTCCTGATATAGTTAAAAATAGAGCCACACTACAACCCAGCAATTACAGTATTAGGTATTTATCCAGAAGATACAAATATAGTGATTCGAAGAGGCATATGCACCCCAATGCTTTTAGCAGCAATATCCACAATAGCCAAAATATGGAAAGAGATGTCCATCAATAGATGAATGGATAAAGAAGAGGTGGTATATACATACAATGGAATATTACTCAGCCATCAGAAAGAATGAAATCTTGCCATTTGCAATGACATGGTTAGAAATAGAGGGTATTATGCTAAGTGAAATAACCAGTCAGAGAGAGACAAATACCGTATGATTTCACTCGTATGTGGAATTTAAGAAACAAAACAAATGAACATAGGGGAAGGGAAGGAAAAATAAGATAAGATGAAAATTGAGAGGGAGGCAAAACATAAGAGACTCTTATTCATAGGAAACAAACTGAGGGTTACTGGAGGGGACTGGGGTGAAGGGAAGGGATAATTGGGTGATGGGCATTAAAGAGGGTACTTGATGTAATGAGCACTGGGTGTTATATGCAACTGAAGAATCACTAAATTCTACCTCTGAAACTAATAAAACATTTTTAAAAAGTAAAGAAAAATAGTCTTACTGCTAATACCTATCTGGTTTGGCCATTAATAAACATTTTTTGAGGACTGGAAATAATTCATGGTCTACACCTTGAGTAGCATGAGGTAGATACATTATGAGAAAACTGTGTTTTAATTTATTATTAAACTATACATTTTTATCATATTGATATGTTCTGGGTTGGTTTGTTTGTTTTCTCTGCTGCTTTTGTTTTGCTGTGGTTTGTTTTTTAGTAAACTAATAGTATGAGAAATTTACTTTTCAAAAAGCCTTCCAATGGTTCTGTGTTCAGCTGTTTGAGAAAACCCAATCGTTTGTCCTTCCTGGAGTTGACAGTCTTCCAGAAGGATGGTAGAGAAGCAAAAATATATGGAAGTGTGGAGAGGGAGAGTAATCATCAAGGATAATGGAGGGGGAGATGTCAAACACGATTCATAGTATCAACACTCTTTGTCGGTGATTTTACCAATTTCTTTGATATGAAGCACTGGAAGTAAAATTGTTAGGACACATGGAGACATTAAGTGGTTTACAGATCGCTTTGCAGTCTTAACCAAGCTGGCAGTCTTTCCCTGGAGGCTCATATGGACAGTGTTCCTAGATGAGCACCTACTGTTAACCACTACATTGATAGTAAGTGCCTGGTACAGAATGAGTGTTTAATAAATACTCATAGCATGAAATAAGGGATGATAAAACATCCACATACAATGGGTCCATTTTCATTAAAGATGTTAAATGAAATTTGTCAACTGAAATCATCACTTGTTTCAAAACGTTACACTTGAGCTATCCCATTATTAAAAATTACTGTTCACAGGGGCGCCTGGGTGGCACAGCGGTTAAGCGTCTGCCTTCGGCTCAGGGCGTGATCCCGGCGATCCGGGATCGAGCCCCACATCAGGCTCTTCCGCTATTAGCCTGCTTCTTCCTCTCCCACTCCCCCTGCTTGTGTTCCCTCTCTCGCTGGCTGTCTCTATCTCTGTTGAATAAATAAATAAAATCTTTAAAAAAAAAATTACTGTTCACAGATGAAACCTCATGGTGGTGGCTGGCATATTGTGAAGGCATTAAATATCCATTGAATTAGTATGTTGTTTTGTGCATGCCAGGAGGATACTAAGAACAATGTATTGCAGAATGAACACTTCCATATCCCTTTTTCCAGTTTTTTATTTCTGTTTATTTTTTTTATAAATGTTTCTTTATAAATGAACGGAATGGCAAACTTATGGCTTAATCTTATATAATAAAGGTGAAGGTAGTGAGCATACATTATTCCTTACCTTAATAAAAATATCTCTAACATTTTTACTTTAAGTGCTGATGAAGTATAATTTTAAAAATTAAAAACACAGCTCTCATAAAAAAATAAATGAATATGAGAGACTATGGACTCCTAGAAACAAACTGAGTGTCAGAGAGGACGAGGGGGGTGGGAATGGGTTAGCCCAGTGATGGGTATTAAGGAGGGCACATATTGCATGGAGCACTGGGTGTTATATGCAAACAATGAATCATGGAACATTACATCAAAAACTAATGATGTACTGTATGGTGACTAACATAATAAAATAAATAAATAATTTTTAAAAAATAAAATAAATTAATTAAATTGATAAATGTGTGCTAAAATTTTTCAATTCATTAGAGAAAACCTGTCAAATGGTAAGGCAGGATCCTAGGTAAATAGACCAAGGAAGGCTAAAATGAATTTACAAATGGAGACAAAAGTGGTTAACTTCCTACATGCAAAACATGTAACCTTTGGGATTATCTTTTTTATAGATAGTAATGTACAACTGAACATGTAATTTTATAGTGTCTGGGCTCTAATTAATTGGTAAGTTATGAAGTCAAATATAGATCCATTCTTCTTTTTTTTATAATAATTTTTTATTATGTTATGTTAGTCACCATACGGTATATCCTTAGTTTTTGATGTAATGCTTCTTGATATTAAAATAATCCTAGGGTGAGCCAATGAAATTGCAAGGACTTGTAGCCATTCTCTCACTTTATTTCCAAGATTTGGTTAATTTTTATGATACGTATATAAGGTACATTGTTTGCTGTCAGATTTTCAGAGATATCATTTACCAATTCAATGAAGTTTCATTCTATTCCTAGTTAACTAAGATTTTTAAAAAATTCATGAAATGACCTCTTTTTTAAAAAATGGATCTACAGAAATGATCATTTGTTTTTGTTCCTTTAGCCTCACAATGTTGTGATAATCTAACATTAAAGCATACATGCAAGGCTAACATAAACCATAATAATCATGATCTTTTGTTTTAGAAATACCTTATTTGGCTGTGCAGAAACTTTTAATCTTGATGAAGTCCCATAAATTCATTTTATCTTTTGTTTCTCTTGCCTTCGGGGATGTGTCATGAAAAAGGTTGCTTTGGCCGATGTCGTAGAGGTTGCTGCCTATGTTCTCCTCTAGAATTTTGATGGATTCCTGTCTCACATCGAGGTCTTTCATCCATTTGGAGTTTATTTTTGTGTATGGTGTGAGATAGTGGTCAAGTTTCATTCTTTTGCATGTAGCTGTCCAATTTTCCCAGCACCATTTATTGAAGAGACTGTCTTTTTCCCACTGGATGTTTTTTCCTGCTTTATCAAATATTAGTTGCCCAAAGAGCCGAGGGTCCATTTCTGGGCTCTCTATTCTGTTCCATTGGTCTATGTGTCTGTTTTTGTGCCAGTACCATGCTGTCTTTGTGATCACAGCTTTGTAGTACAGCTCGAAATCCGGCATTGTGATGCCCCCAGCTTTGTTTTTCCTTTTCAACAGTTCCTTGGAGATTCGGGGCCTTTTCTGTTTCCATACAAATTTAAGGACTGTTTGTTCCAGTTCTTTGAAAAATGTCCTTGGTATTTTGATCGGGATAGCATTGAAAGTGTAGATTGCTCTGGGTAGCATGGACATTTTAACTATGTTAATTCTTCCAATCCATGAGCATGGAATATCTTTCCATCTTTTTATGTCTTCCTCAATGTCTTTCAAGAGTGATTTATAGTTTCTAGAATATAGGTCCTTTACGTCTCTGGTTAAGTTAATTCCAAGGTAACGTATGGTTTTTGGTGCTATTGTAAATGGGATGGATTCCCTAATTTCTCTTTCTTCGGTCTCGTTATTCGTGTATAGAAATGCAACTGATTTCTGAGCATTTATTTTGTATCCTGCCACGTTACTGAATTGCTCTATAACTTCTAATAGTTTGGGAGTGGCTTCTTTTGGGTTTTCCATATAGAGTATCATGTCATCTGCAAAGAGAGACATTTTGACTTCTTCTTTGCCAATTTGAATACCTTTGATCCCTTTTTGTCGTCTGATTGCTGTTGCAAGGACTTCTAGTACTATGTTGAATAATAGTGGCGAGAGTGGGCATCCTTGTCGAGTTCCTGATCTTAAGGGAAAGGCTTCCAGCTTTTCCCCATTGAGAATAATATTTGCAGTAGGCTTTTCATAGATGGCTTTTATGAGAGGTGATGGGTAGTAAGGAGGGCACGTATTGCATGGTGCACTGGGTGTTATACACAACTAATGAATCATCGAGCCTTACATTGGAAACCAGGGATGTACTGTATGGTGACTAACATAATATAATAAAAAATCATTAAAAAAAAAAGAAATACCTTATTTGGTTTCCTTGTATCTTGTTTAGAATTTTGATACAAGCAGAAATTATGTCTTATAATTTTATTTCAATTGAATTTTAATTACATAGTTTTGATACTGATATTATACTAGTTTTGAAAATAATTTAGGAAGAATTACTGCTTTTTCTAAGTTCTTGAAGAGATTTTTTTGATGATATGTTATCCATATGTTTTTTGAGGTTTCGGTTAAACATGCCCCTAAATTGTCTAGATCTTGTGCCTTGAAAGAGATGTGACTTGAGTGGCCATCAAATTTGTGTAATGTGTAGTGGTCTGATAATGTTCAGTCTTTAATCTGAATAGAATAAAGTAAAATAAATCTGTCTACCCAATGTCAACACATTATATGGCTACACTAATCAGGAGCAGGTGGTACTGGCAGAGGGATAGACACACAGCTCAATGAGACAGAATAGAAAACTCAGAAATAGACCCCACACTAATATGCTCAACTTTCTGACAAATATTTAAGTGCAACTCAATGGTAGAAAGACAATTATTTCAATAAATAAGCAAATGGACATCCATAAGCAGTAGCTAGTGATGGATGGATGGATGGATGGATGGATGGATGGATAAAATAAAAAATCTCAGCCTAAATTTTACACCTTACACAAAAGTTTAGCTCAAAATGGATCACAGATTTAAATGTAAAATATAAATCTCTTAGAAAAAATCAGAGAAAAACTTTGGGACTGGGATTAGGCAAGATTTCTTACACTTGACATCGAAAGCATGATCCATAAAAGAAAAAAAATAAATTGAACTTCACCAAAATTCAAAACTTTTGCTCTCTTAAAACCCTGTTAAGAGAATGAAAGGAAAGGTAGAGAGTACAAGAAAGTATTTGCAAACAAGATCTCTGTCAAAGGACAAGTATCTAGAATATAGAAAGAACTCTCAAATCTCAACAGTTAAAAAAAAAAAGTCTGGGGTGCCTGGGTGGCTCAGTTGGTTAAGCGTCTGCCTTCAGCTCAGGTCATGATCCCAAGGTCCTGGGATCAAGTCCCACGTTGGGCTCCCTGGTCAGCGGGAAGCCTGCTTCCCCCTCTCCCACTCCTCCTGCTTGTGCTCTTTCTGTCAAATAAATAAATAAAAACTTTTTAAAAAATCCAATTCAAAAATGGACAAAAAAGATGAATAGACCTTTACTGAAGAATATGTACAAAAAGAAAATAAGCACATGTAAAGAAGCTTAACAGCATTAGCCATTAAGGAAATGCAAACTAAAATCACAACAAGATCACATAAATGGCAGAACGTCTATAATAAAAAATGATAACACCAAACGCTGGCAAGGATATGGATAACTGGATCCTTCATACATTTCTTGTGGGAATATAAAATGACATAACCCCACTGGGAAATAGTTTGCCAGTTTCCTAACTAACTCAACATGCAACTCTCATATAATCTAGCAATTAGATAACTCTTGGGCATTTTACCAGATAATTTAAAACTTATGTTAACACAAAATTCTGTACAGGAATGCATATAGCTGTTTTGTTCATAATAGCCAAAATCTAGAAACAAACTAAATATCCCTCAATGTGTGAATGGCTGTACAAACAGTGGTACATCCATAGCTTGAAATAATACCACGCAATAAAAATGAACAAAATACTGATACACACAACAATTTGCATGAATCTCCAGAGAATCATGCCAAGTGAAAAAAGTCAATCCCAAAAGGTACCTACTGTATGATTTCATTTATATAACATTTGGGGAAGGATAAAATTACAGAAATGGAAAACTGAATAGTGGTTTTGGGGGTTAGCTGCAGGTAGAACAGGAAGAACATGTTATGGATATTACAGAGCACATAAGAGATCCTTCTGGTGATGGAAATGATGTGATTGTGATATTTTAGTGTAGTTTTGCAAGACGCTATCTTTGGAAAAACTGAGTAAAGAGTACATGGGATCTCTTTTATTTCTTAACAACAGAACATAAATCTAAAAATACCTCAAAATAAAACATGAATTAAAAAGACAAAAGGCATGGGTAATATTAAAATTCTCTAAAATGGAATTACTTTTCTTCTGGCAGGCAATTAATGCTGTGCTAGGGTGATTAGATCAGAGATTGAGCTGACTGGTAGCTGGGATTCAGTATTTGTGAAGGTTGTTCTTTTTTTTGGTTCTCTTATTTTTTCTCTTTATATTTTAATGTTTCATTGAGTGATTTCTTCACATTAGTCTTCCAATTCACTGATTGTCTATTCAACTGTGTTTATTCTTTATGATTTAACCCACATATTTCCAATATTACATTTCCACATCCAAGATTTCTGTGTGACTATTTTTCAAGTTTACCTGCTTTTACTATTCATATTTTATTCTACAAATAGATGTTTAAACTATTTCNTCTTTCCCATTTTACTCCATTATATCTTATTTTGAGGGGCATAAAATTCCCAATGTTTTTGTCTTCTATGTCACATGGCTATGGACTTTTTAATATGTTTTATACTTTTATAAGTGACCACATATTCAGCTAGAATTACCTTCCATGGTAATTACACTTACTCCTGACTTTGTGTCATCCCTATGGAGTGGATTTTCTATGATCTCTGAGACCAACTCTACAACCTTATGAAGACAAATTATTTTTTAAAATAATTGTTACATAATGTGTTATGCAGCAATAGGGATTCAACTGTCGGTAATTTCAATAATTTAAAGAAATATTTCAATATACAATGACTTAAGAGTAGGCACTTATTTCTTACTTCAAATATTATATCTCCATTTCCAGGGTTCTATATGATTATTTTTTCAAGTTTGCCTGCTTTTGCCTTTTAATAATTTCTTCTTATATAATGGCTTAATTATTTTATATTGCTTTATTATATCTTGTTTTTTGAGTATGAAATTCTCTATATTTTTGTTGCATAAAAGGCTACCTAGCAAATGCAATTGTATTGTCAATAAATAATTCAATGATTTAGTAGTAGTATTTCAATAAATAATAAAAAAATACAGTGGCCAAGCAATAAACTGTATATACACATCTACTTATTTTTTAACATGTATACAGTAAAACATATCGTTTCTAGTGCCTATTTTATAGCTCTTGACAAATTTATAGTATGTATTCACTATCACAATCAGAATACAGGACAGTTTTATTATCCACAAAATTCCTCCTCTCTCCATTTACATCCCCTGAAAACTAGATCTGTATTTTATCACAATAATTTTGCATTTTTTAAAACATCATATAATTAACATTTATAATTTATAATGAAAGAAAAGGTGACTTCTTGAAAATAAATTTATACCTTATGTTAATTCTTAGTCAAAGATAAAAAAAATTCCCTCCCCCAAGTCATCAAAACAATTAAAAATTTTTTTAAATTAACAAATGAAACTCCATAATTCCAAATGATACAACCATTCAGAAGAGTACTTTTGATTTTTTCAAACTTTTTAAAAAGTTTTTAACACCAGATAACATCAAATAATAATTCAACTAAACCCTATCAAAACAGATTTCTTAGCCATCTGCTGGTGAAATCTCTTCGCTCGAATTGTTTCAAAAGTCTGTCTAGCGATGGATAACACCACCTTACTGCCCCCTAGTGTTGGAAGTCTATTGATACCCGAGCAGAGTGAAGAAAACGTGGTTGCTGTTTTTACCTCTGGGAAGTGTTCCTGCTTTCCTGCTTTCTTATCTTATGTCCAGGATAATTGGTAGTGATGACATGCATAATATCACATGACCTAAGTCTCAAGGAATAAAATATACGATCTCTACCTCACTGGAAGAATTCCCAGGTCATGTGGAAATATGCTCTGCTAATTCCAGTTTATTTCCCTAATGGAGAAATCGTTATCACTGGGGAAAAAGATAAAAAACACAACTAGCTTTGAAGACAAGATTGTATTGCCAAGATTTCCAGGGCTTAGGTATACAGTCATAATAAATTCATAAGAAGAATCATTATCATCAAATCTGTCACCAGCAACATTCTGGACTACTTGTACCAGTAGACTTTCAGTGTTTGTTTGGATCACTTCAGAAGTAGAAACCAAAATAAGACTAGCTGTGCAAGAAATTTATCAGAGAAATTTGGAAAGTACTTGGAATGGCGCCTGGAATGTATTGTGTTATATAATTATCGCATTGATGAATATTTAAGTTACTTCTAAAGTTTCTTTATCATAGAGCTGTCAGATTTAGCAAATAAGATTATAGGATGCCCAGATAAATTAGAACTTCAGATGCACAAAGAAGAATTTTTTGGTATATCTTAAGCAATATTTTTTTCTGAAATTATAGGAACTTGTGAATGTGCTAAGGATATTATACTGGTCATGAATAAATGCTTTTAGATACAGGAACAAGATTCTTCTAGAACAGTTTGGTTTCCAAAACATAATCAGAGATTATTTTTTTGAGCCCACTCTCTCTTTTTAGTTTTGACTTTAATATATATGTAGTCCTCTTATATATATATCCAGGTAAGAATGCTGCAAGTAATAAATGCAGACATGTTATTTTGTATAGAATTCACAATAATATTTATGTATCAGAGAAACAAAACAAGATCATTTTTGTCTTTAATAGTTAACATAAGGTTCTAATTTCATTCTTTTCATACTTATACAAAAATGAAAATTCAGAGTTATCTGTTATAATTTCAATAACTTGCAAAAAATGTTTTAAAAAGGCTGAAACATTGACAGATGCCTATAATTTAACATGGTAATTTGCCTACAGTTTCTTAGGCATTTCATTTTATATTGAAAATCAAAGTGCTATCAAACTGGGTTTTGATATCATTTGAAATTAAGTTTCTAACTTTAGCTTTGAATCTTGAAAGAAACGTGTAGGTCTCAATGCACAAGGATAGCTAATTAGACATCTTGAGAGGTGAGAACCTTCACAAATGCTTCACTTTTGAAAATCCAGAAATATTTTAAGAAAGGCCATGGGAATTTCTTTCAAAATTTATGTGATAATTAGTCTACATAGTGTTGAAAAAGAAAGGTTTACCAGAAGGTGAAGTTTTATCTATATCCTATTGCCTGAACCTATTGTCAAGACACACAGTCCAGTTCTAAATATTTGTTTTCATTTGTATATTTGTTTGCATGAAGAGTACTTAGTGAAATTAAATCCTAAACTGGAGATCCATGCACTTCCCTTAAATAATTACTCTCAAACTCAACACAGTAAATATTTTCACTGAGTCTGATTATAGTTCAGTAGATACAGACATGGTCCATAAAATCAGTAAGAATTGTATGTATCTCTTGTGCATAGCATTATATGAAGTCACACTTCACATGTTCAAGAAATTGAGAATTGAGATTTTTTTTGCTTGATATGTAACAATAACAGTATATTTTATTGAGGGCCTATTGTACTTGCACAAAATAAGTTTATATACTTCATGCTTTGAATTCATAAAAGCAATGTCTGCATTTGGTTCATCAGTGTGGCTCCAAGATACATGTACCTTATCTTATAATAACTAAAGAAATGGAATAAATTCAATGAATTTATATATGTAAATCCCTATGTATTTATTTCATGATTTCAATCACCTCATGAATGCATTTGAATATATGGCTTAGTATGCATTCAATATATAATTTTAATTATAATTTGTATGTATCATAAGCAAATATATAATATATAATTATAATACTATAAATATCAAATTCTTATTTGGAGTGTGTTTAAAGTTGTCCAAGACTCTTATTATTTTGAGGAAAATTAAACATTCGAAACTTTCTATAAAAGTTAATAATTTGTGTTCTTATATATGCATACATGTACATTTTTATAAATACATATGTACATATATATCATACACATTTAGGAGACCACAAACATGCATGACAATCAACTGTTGATTATACATATGAAGATGGCACCATTTTTTCTTGGTAGAATGCATGAAATAGTGACAATTTGTCTTCTTCCTAACTGACTTGGATGACTTTTATTTCTTTTTCTTGTCTGATCGCTGTAGTTAGAATTTCCAGTACTATGTTGAATAAAAGTGGTAAGAGTGAACATCCTTGTCTTATTCCTGAGCTCAGAGGAAAAGCTCTGTTTTTCACCATTGATTATGATGTTAGCTGTGGGTTTTTCATATGTAGCCTTTATTACATTGAGGTATGTTCCCTCTAATCTGACTTTGTTGAGGGTTTTTAGGATGAATGGATGTTGTACTTTGTCAAATTCTCTTTCTGCATCTATTGAGACGATCATATGGTGTTTATCCTTTCTCTTGATGTGATGTATCACGTTGATTGATTTACAAATACCCTTGCATCCCAGGAATAAATCCCACTTGATTATGGTAAAAGATTTTTAAAATGTATTGTTGGATTTTATTTGCTGATATTTTCTTGGGGATTTTTGCATCTATGTTCATTAGCGATATTGCCCTGTAGTTCTCTCTCTTCTTTTGTAATGTTTTTATCTGGTTTTGGTGTCAAGGTAATGCTGGCCTCATAGAATGAATTTGGAAGCTCTCCTTCCTCTTCTATTTTTTGAAATAGTTTGAGAATAGCCATTAATTCTTCTTCAAATGTTTGGTAGAATTCTCCTGTAAAGCTGTCTGGTCCTGAACTTTAGTTTGGGGAGTTTTTTGATCACTGATTCTATTTCATTGCTGGTAATCAGTCTGTTCAAATTTTCTATTTCTTCCTGATTCAGTTTTGTGAAGTTATATATTTCTAGGAATTTATCCCTTTCTTCTAGGTTGTCCAATTTGTTGCCATATCAGTTTTCTTAATATTCTCTTATAATCCTTTGTATTTCTGTGGTGCCAGTTGTTATTTCTCCTCTTTCAATTCTAATTGTGTTTGAGTCCTCTCTCTTTTTTGTTCATGAGTCTGGCTAAAGGTTTATCAGTTTTGTTGATCTTTCAAAGAACCAGCTCCTGGTTTCATTGATCTGTTCTATTTTTTTTTTTTTTTTTAGTTTTTGTTTCATTTATTTCTGTTCTAATCTTTATTATTTCCTAAACTTCTATGGGTTTAGGTTTTGTTTGTTCTTTTCTAGCTCCTTTAGGTTTAAGGTTAGGTTGTTTATTTGAGATTTTTCTTGCTTCATCAGGTAGCCCTGTATTGCTATAAACTTCCCTCTTAGAACAGTTTTTGCTGTATTTCAAAGATTTTGGACCATTGTGTTTTCAGTTTCATTTGTCTCTACATATTTTTTTCTAATTTCCTCTTTGTTTTTTTTTGGTTAACCCATTCATTATATCTGTGACTATTGTTGGTTAATATAATTCAATAAATATTGCTAACCCTTTAACTATTGTGGGATTCCAAAATACCTCTAGGTCTGTGATCCAACACATATAATTTAATTCTCTTACTCATATAATCAAAAACAGTAATGAGGGCTAGTGTTAAACTTTAGGTTATCACTGGAGGATATGCTAGTGTTACATATAGAGGATATGACCACCCAGTTCTGTAAAGTTCAGCATACGCTTGCCTGCTAGCTGACAAATAAGAGGTAATTCTCCTCTCTCAAAAAGATAGAACTAGTCTTTCAACTATTCATATTAATGCAAAGCAGAGGGAAAAAAATATCCCAACCAGTCACAGCAAGAATTTTGTAGGACATACATTGGAAGGTGGTCACCCTTATTGGGCTCTGATATTACACAGAACAGTAGGAAAAAAGTAGCCCCATAGTACAGATTTGTAATTAATTAATAGTGCTGATACAATTATTTTGTGCAGAACAATATAGAAAGGGAATTAGCTTTGGAAGCAGAGAAATAGGGGCAACCTTTTATTGAATCATAAATGTGAAAGTACAGGATAATCGAGAGGCTTATATTAGAAACTATTGTCATAGCCAAACTTACCCAGAGGTTCCAACAAATCTCTGTATTCATGAAACCATATAGAATATGGTCTGTCATGTATGCTATGTGTGTGTGTGTTTATTAACTAGGAAAATTTATATAGTGCATTCTATTGTGTGATTAGTAATTCTTGTCTCAAATTGCTGTCTTTGCAAAAAAGCTTTGGTGTAGTTACTGATAAGCATCTTAATGTGCTGGCCACTTACAGAGAAATGCTGTCAGAAGTATGATATTGTTGAGGTGATCAGAACAAAAGCATTGACAGAGTGTCAATCACATCCAAGATTACATCAAGTTGTAAAGTGCTGTGATCTGTGTTATTCCTCTGAGTTATTTCCCAGGCTTTATTTTTTTTGTGTGTCTGACTTTACCATCTATAAAAGGACTCAATCGAATGACATTATATCTCTGTAGATTAATTTTTTTCTTCTCTTGATCCTGCTGCCCATGTATTGTGCCAGTAAACTAGCCAAAATATCTGATATATCGTTGCATTGAAATCTCCAAATATCTCAGTAGGCAATGCCTTATCATTTGTGGTGAGGGATTGTGTTTTCCTGAGAAACTGTCATGATAGTCATTTTCAACTTTGGCTGTACTTTTGGAATCATTTGAGGAGCTTCTGATGCCCATCTGCAGTTGTCCCCAGACCAATCAATTACTCCAGAATTGAATTTCCCTTGGTGATTGCTTGTATTTTAACATGAAGGAATTATATAAAAAATAGTTTCAAAATATTTACTTAAATTATTTTCGCATTCCAATTGATCTGTACATTCACAGATATGTGTTGTAAACCTACTTACTATGAACTAGGGACTGAAAGAGACACTAGATATCCAATAATGAGCAAAGCAACAAAAGCTCCTATCCTCCTCTGTCTTGTAGTGAGTCTGTTGGAGATGGCACATATCTGGCAAGCAAATAAACAAACTAATAATTATAAAATATGGAAGAAGTAAACAGAGCTCAGAAATCTTTTAAAAAAGGGGGTAGGAAAGTATTCATAAGGTTTAGGACCAAAGTCTATAACAGAAACCCCTCAGGTAACAATGGTTTTATAAAAAAAAAAATACATATTTTTTTCAAATAGCAGTCTAGGAGAAGGTAGATGCCAGCCACACATTTTTCGCTGACCAAATCCCCCTATCTTGTTATACCACCATCCCTAGGGGATTCACTTCATCTACATTTTCTCAATGATACATGTCCATATCCTAATTCCAGGCTGAAGAAAAGAAGACTCACCTTTCTTTTGTAGATACCACCCAGAAGCCTCAAACCTCCTTCTACCTAGATCCCAAGAGATACAGACTTTGGAAGTTCTCAGCTTTCCTTTCTCTGCCTTATATGAGAGGACACTAAGGAAGGTTGAAAAAGATGCTAACTGTCAATCTACCATACATCCACTGAGAGCTACTTCATTTGGTTATAGAAGAGATCGCTAAGGAAATATTTATGATAAAACCAAAAGAATGGGAAAAACTCATGAAGTTGGCGAAGTAAGGGACAGAGGACCAATGTTGGAAGGAGCTTGTTGTATTAAGACCCAAGTAACTGAGGAATACTGATCATGTAAATAAGTGATATAAAATAATGTCCCAGAGGAAAACAGGAACCAAGTAATACATGTTTGTGTGTGTCATCTAATATTTCCTGAGTGAGAGCAGTTGTGTAATCTAACTTACATTTTCCAAATATTACTCTTGTAACTGGGGGATGTTAGAGTTGAGAGGAGCAACAGAAAAAGAATAAAAGTAGGAAGCTCCCACAATATTAAAGGCAAGAGAGAACACTGGTTTGTTTGTACTCAAGTTGTAACAGCAGAGGAGGGGAGACAACTGTCCTGTTTGGCTGGTGGTCGTGTTATGCCTACTAATAGAAACAGAAGAAATAAGAAAGGGGAAAAGTTTCTGGACCAAGCCAGTTGGTAATTGGCAGTGTCATCTACTGAATTGGGGATGCATGAGGGAAAACCTGATCAGGGAGGAAGTAGAGAGGCTTCTGAAAATATAACTCTGAGCTCCCTGTGATTTACCTGGGTCCAAATGTCAAATAGAGTATTGGTTATATAGTACCTGGTTTTGAAAGAAAATTCTGCAGTATGAGTAGAAATTTAGAGCCTATTAATATTTCCAGGCTAATTAAAGCCTTGTGAATGCAAAACCTTAGTGAGGGCACAGAGCGAGAAGAGCCAGGGAGTAGGGATCATCTCTGAGGAGCACAACATCTAATAGAGAAGAGTAGGATGAACCAGCAGGGACTCAGAGCAAGAATCCATGACCATAGGAACAATACGAGGAGATTTATCTGTTCTTTTTGTACATCACACATAAGCTTCATGAGGACTAGAGTTCTTTCTCATAAATTCTCACACCCTCAGACAGTGTCTAAAGCACATTTTGAACAAAATAAGAAGGAAGGAAACATAGTTTATATTTCGTAGGACAGTTCACACGTGCTACCATAATTAATCCTCAGAGAGATAATTACTGTGCCATCACTTTACATAAAAATAAAATGAGGCTTAGAAATGACATATTGTCTTAAATTATACAAGCTAGTCAGTGAAGGGCTAAGTTTGAAGAGAGGTTGTTTTTATTCCAAAACCCTTAAATATCTACAGCATGAAGGCTGAATAAGCACTCCTTCTATAGAACCAGGAACCTATTGAGAATACCTGGAAGACCAAGTAGAGTACAACATTCAAACCCATCCGGGACAGTGGAGGCTAACAGGAAATTGAATCAACTCATAACTTCTGGAGGAACTTACTAATCCGAGCGGAGAGAAAGCAGGAAAATGGCATATGCATGGATGAAATTATTTATTATTAATTTTTTATCCAAGACATAAAAATCACATCTGTAGCTTTAAATGTTTCATATTTATGAGAAGTTTTTCACTCACCTAACATAGAATATGGTAATCATATTGTAAATGTATCATTTCTTCCAACAGCAATTTAGGGATCAAATTTGGAATTGGCCAGCATGAAGCTACCAAAGGGGCTATTTATTTCTGCAGTTAATTTACTACTACATATGGAATTTCATTTGATTTAGCAGAACTGGGAATGAAGAATCCTAGATTATTCATTCATTTATGATTTACTTTTTATGGTATTGAAGGGAAGGCTTATATTTGTGTAATTCAGGTCATGTTTTGTTTTTAATATATATGGATAAAAAGTCTTCATTGACAACTTTTCAGAACTATAGATTTTCTTTTCTGCTACAGCATTTAGATATATCACTTAGTATATTTTTGGAAGCCTACGAACATTGTTATACTGAGCATACTTTTTATAGAAAAAATGTTTGCAGCTGGCATCATCTTTCTTGTTACATAAACAAATCTAGCCTCAAAGAACTGATACTCATACTTTTTACCATAGAAAATCTTTATAAGGCTTATATTTTAGGTGTTAAAGATAGGCTTTTCTCATTGTTTCTGCTTGTAAAATTTCTTTACTGGCTAAATAGTTAATATATAAGATATCCATTGACATTAATCGCTTATATAAGGATGAATTATCACCTACTTTAAATAAACTTGCCAGGTTAAGCAATGACAGGTGTCAAATATATTTCTTTATAAACCAACTCTACTTTCCCTTCCTTCCACAATCCCATGTTAAATCAATATCTTCAATCAATAATTTCACAAATGTGTGGTTTTTTCAATGAATGCATCTTGAAGTACCAAAATCTATCAATGGCATAAAAATTCGTAGCAGTGACCAACTTTGTTTTATAGTAGCCACATTATTTTACATCAAAAATTATCATGCCTAAAATAACTTAGCACTTCCTATTTGTACCATCATTACTTGTGTATATTAGGCTTCATCTTCCTCATCCATGTAGCACCACTATGGGTTGTGTGGATGGGAAAACGGATTCCCGGAGCATTTAAGCAACTTGTCATATTTCACACAATGAGTGGTAGCCAGCCAGGAATTCGAACTAGGCTCTCTGGCTTCAGGGTCCAGCTTCCTTCCAATATCTTCCACAGCTAGATCTGAGAAAAATAGCCCATGTTGGCTTTTCTAGAAAATTGTTTAATTCCCCTTATGTGATATGTAAAACAAATTCTTTTAAATGAATATTTTCTGCTTTCACTGCCAGTTAGGCATGATTATATTTAATATTTGACAAATAGTACTTCTCAAGGCTCCTTAGCAATAATAAATTTTGAACCATTTCTTTTTTTAGTACAGAAGGCTAGCACATTTTCAGTGCCACCAAAGTAAAAGAAAATGAAATATAATGATTTTCGGTCTAGGAGTAAAAGCAATTGATTTTCAAGCATTTCTACAAAATTTTCTTAAGATCTTAATTTTTCCATGAGTGTTGGACACAGGAGCTCTGAAAGTAAGTTTGGGCCAGAGTGGGGGAGGCTAAGGGTTGGGGGGCCAAGTGGTAGAGGAGTCACCACAGCAAGAGAACTGGATAAAATCCATAGCGAGGGATTTGTAATCTAAACTGAATCTAGTCAGTTCCAATCCTGGTCATTTGTACTGGTTCTTTCCACTGTTGGGTCATGAGTCTAGCACTCTTCTTATTGGAGAAATTGCTACGGCAAATGAGAATCTAAATCTCTTCTTCAGTGAGCACAGCATAATATATAGACTTGTCTAAACCCTATGTTGTACACCTGAAACTAAGATAACATTGTGTGTCAACTATACTAAATAAATAAATAAATAAATAAATAAATAAATAAATAAATCTCTTTCACTGACAGGGAAATAAAAATATTTCTCTGAAAACTTGCCTCAATTTACTGGTGAGATGAGGAGACTTCAAAGGTAAAAAGGGGCCCCTGTCTGCTATCATTTTAGTCTTTTTAGTGCTCCTTACTCTACTCATTCAGGAATCTTTTCTCTCCCCATGAGGTAATTATTGTTTCTATGGTTTCAATGATAGATTTAAAGCAATTACTCCAGAAATCTGTGCAATGGCCAATGGCTAAACCACCTATTTAGATTTTAATTAAACTACCCTTGCACTCCCTGTTATTCTCTATTAAAACAGTTATTGTTAGGATTTATAGTAACACAAACTATAGCAACATACATAAATAATTCCAAATATATATATAAATAATTTCTAGTAGCATATAGTAGCATAGCTAACCCACTCTGTAAATGCCAGCTTATCTTATTCACGTAGTAATTGTTCAACAAATATTTTGAATATTGTGAGTGAATGCATGACTGAATTAACAAACATCATCAAATCTTGTTTATTTTTGGGGGGTAAATATTGCTGGGCTTCACTTATGATTGCTTTTCTCACTTCAGTATCCAAAGCCCAAGCTCTCATCATCTCTTTCCTGAACCACTGTCATGTTTTCCGTATTAGTCTCAGAAGGCTTGTGGTCAGTTTACCACCTGTAGTGAAAGAATTCCCTTAAAGATCTATGTCTGGTTATAACTTTATTTTTTTCTATGCTTTACTCTTTTGAGAATAATATCCAAAACTTTGACAGTTTTCAAAGAGCTGTACAATCTGGTTTCTGCGAACTACACCAACTGAGCCTCTAGGAAATTTTGTTCTTCCACTCTCTCAAGGGACTTTAGCCATAGCTGTATTACTTCAACTTCCCAGTGTATTATACTCTCTTACCTTCTTGCATTCAAACATGGTTTTCCCTCTGCCTAGGACCTTCGTCCTCACTCCATTTTCCTAACTTTTTCTTACCTAACCTGTGGATGTAACTGTAAGGTTCACTTCCTCAGAGAGATGGCAAGAGAGGAGATAGGCTAATTACCCAGTCCAGATTCAGCTTCCCTGATAGAAAGCCACAAAATACTGCACCTCTCTTTCCTAACAATCCATTACTCTAATAACCATTTGTTTAATTTCCCTAGTCCTTGTATTGTCTAGCACCTACCATGGTAGTATTTGTCATTGTATGGTGTTGAGTGAATTTTTCCTGAATGAATGTGGTATATCTAAAATATTAACAAATATAATATTTAAATGCCTTTGTGTCTTTTGCCCTCAGACTGATTCCTCACACTTTGCTTATATTGCCCTATAAAACAGGTACCTAACTGCTGAAAGGGCTTATTTCCCTGGTCTTTTATCAAGTCTTCCACTGTAGTTGGTCTATTGGAACACTGGAGAGTAGGCAGAGGAAGAAGCCAGTATATCTCTTCCCCTTGTTCTCCACCCCAAACCTTTTCTCCATCAGTGGCACCATTTGGAACTCCTGCTTGACAAGCTGCTGGAGTTCTAAGTTCTATCCTCAGCTAATTGTTTCCTGATGTCCCTCCAGCCAGGTGGTCCCATAGGCTCCCTGTGCTTTGTGTTTGTTGAAATCACAAAACCTCATTTGGCTTCTAGGTCTTCCATTACTTCTGATAAAATGATTTGCTTTATATTCACTTTGTTTCAAATAAATAAGTGGTTCCTATTTTTCTGGTTATATCCTGTCTAATCTCTAGGTCGATGATGGATTGAAACAGGGAATTTACCATCAGTAGATGTCCCTTGCAAGAAGTGTTGAAAGAAGTTATTCAACAAAAAGTAAAATGATACAGTCAGAAACTGAAATCTACATAAAGAAAGAACACCAGAAGAGGGACAAATCAGATAAAATAAAACATTTTATTTCTTATCTCAACTGACCTATAGATAAATAATTAAAATGAATGGCAGTTGTATTAGGAGGGACAGGAAGGAGGAAATGGGAATATTCTGTTCTAAGTCACCCACACTACTCACGAAGTGATGTAGTATTCTTTAAAAGTGGACCTAGGCTAATTGTGCTTGTATTTTCAAGCACTAGGGCAACCACTAAAAAGAAATTTAAAAGAAGTAAAATTGATATGCTAAGAGAGGAAAAATATGGAATCACATAAAATGTTCAATTAATACCAGAAAAATGAATATATTTTAAAAGAAAAAAGAATAAATTCAATGAATAGAAAGAGTTATTAATATGGAGATATTAAATCCAATGATATTATAATTACTTTAACTGAATGGCTTAAATACACTAATTAAAAGACAGAGACTACAAGAGTGCATATAAGAACAAGACTCAAAAAAAACCCAAACAAACCCAAGAAACAAAAACAAAAAAACAAGACTCATCTCTACCTTGTGTACAAGAAACCCATTTTAAATATAAAGAAACATAGATTTAAAAGTAAAGTGGTGGAGAAAGACATACCATGCCAACATTATCTGATTTCAAAGCAAGGAAAATTATCAGGGTCAATGGGGGACATTATAATGATAAAGTGGTCAGTTCTCCAAGAAGACAATACTATTATTAATATATACGCAGCTAACAACAGAAGACCTAAGTAAATGAGGCAAAATTGATAGAAATAAAAGAGAAATAGCCAAATTTACTATTATAATTGGAGAGTCGAAGACTCTTCTATCAGTAATGGACAGATCCAGTAGGTAGAAAAATCAGTAAGGATATAGTTGAACTGAAGAGCATCACCAATCAATTGTATCTAATTGGCATTTATAGAATACTTAATTCAATAATAATAAAGTACATATTCTTTTCAAGCTCACTTGGAATACTCACCAGAACAGACCATATTCTGGGATATAACACCCACTCAGACACATTTAAAACAAGAAATCATACCAAATATGTTTTCAGACTATAGTGGAGTTAAACTAGAAATCAATAACAAAAATAAATGGGAAATCCCCAAATATTTGGAAATTAGACAACAAACTTCTGAAAAACAAAGAGTCAAGCAGACATCTCAGGATAAATTAAGTCATTTTTGACCAAAGTGTAAACAAAAATAAATAACACTTATCAATATTTGTGAGATGTAGTGAAAGCAGTCTTCAAAAGAAAGTTTATAGATTGAATGTTTATCTTAGAAAAGAACTTCCTAAAATCAATAATCAAGACTTTACCTTAGAATATTGGAGAAATAAGAGCAAAGTAAGCCCACAGCAAGAAGAAGAAAAGAAAAAATAAATTTAGAGAATAAATAAAATGGAAAACGAGAAATTGATTTTTTAAGCAAGTGAACAAAACCAAAACCTGGTTCTTTGAGGATATCAGTAAAATTGGTAAACCAGTAGCCAGATTAGCCAAGAAAAAAGAGAAAAAAGCACAAAATACAATATCAGAAATAAAAAAAGAGATCATTTCTGATCCCGGGGACATTAAAAAGATAATAAAGGAGTATTACAAACTCTGTATCCACAAATTTGATAATTTGTCTTAATGGGACCAATTTCATGAAAGACACAAACTCCCAAAATTTAGGGAGGAAAAATAGATAATCTGAAAAAATAAAATAGATGATCTGAAAAAATATACCTATTTTAAAAATGAATCAATAGTTATTCACATTCCAAAAGGTAAAGCACCAAGCTCAGACGGGAATATTTTAGGCATAAATGACACCAATTTCCTACAATCTCTTCAAGAAATCAGAAGTAGAAGGATTACTTCTCAACTTGTTCTGTGATACCAACATAACCGTAATACCAGATAAAGACATTAAAATAAAGGAAAACTACAGCACAATATCTTTTGTGAATGTAGATGTAAAAAATTCCTTAACAAAGTATTAGCAAATTGAATCCGAGAATGTATAAAAAGAGTTATATACCACCACCCAGTAGAATTTATTTCTGGTATGCAAGCTTAGTTCAACAGTTGCAGTATACTAGTACACTATCTGTACTATGTAACAGCATACTATAGTATACTAGCTGTAATATACAAGGTTAATATACAAAAGTCAATTGCTTTTTTTACATACCAGTGATGAACTTATGGAATGTGAAACTAAAAAAAAAAATTATATCATTTGCATTAGTACAAATAAAATGAAATATTTAGGTATAAGTGTGATAAAATACGTATGTGGTCTATATAAGGAAAACCACAAAAATCTGATAAAAGAAATCAAAGAAGATCTAAGTAAATAAAAAGATATTCAATGTTCATGGACTGGAAGACTTAACATTGTTAAGATGACAATCCATGCAATTTGATCTATAAATTCAATGCATCCCAGTCAAAATCCCTGCAAGTTATTTTGTAGATATCCATACATTGATACTAAGTTTTAATATAAAAAGGTAAAAGACTCAACAAAATAACCAACATGATATTGAAGAAGCAAACAAATCTAGAGGACTCACCCTAACTAAACTGAAGACTTACTATAAAGCTGTATTAATCAAGAAAGCATAATATTGGCAATAGACTAATAGATCAATGGAACAAAATATAATGCTCAGAAAGAGACCCACATGAATATAGTCAACAGCTCTTTGTAATAGGAGTAAAATCAATTTATCTACTGGAATTTCTAGTCAGTGCAATAAGAAATAGTTAAATGGAAGAGTCAAAAACTCAAGGTCCAGATGATTTTACTTTAGTGAATCCAACCAAACATTTAAGAAATAAGTCAATCTTAGACATCTCTTCAAGCAATACAAAAATAATGGGACTACTCAACAAGTACATTTGTTTTCTAGCATAGACTTGTTAACAAATTCCTGATAAAAGCATTAGAGGTAAAGAAAGTACGTGCATGTGCTCACATACACACACTTTGAAGTAACCTGGGGGAATAAGTTTAAGAGTCTGGTAAAGAAAAAGATTTAAAGCATAAAGAACACTAACACTCAAAGAAAAATATTGGTAAATTGGACTACCTAAAATAGAAACTTTGCTTCATCAAAAAATATTTTTAACAAACTGAAAAGGCAAGTCAGAGTGAGAGAAGATATTCACAGGACACACACTGAAAAGCAACTCATGTCTAGAATAATCAAAACAATGACAGAAATACCCTTTTAAGTTTTATTTAGGTAATCTCTACACCCAACATAGGGCCTGAACTCCCAAACTCAAGATCAAGAGCCACATGTTCTTCCAACTGAGCCAGCCAGGGTCCCCCCCACCAGAAAATTTTGAAAAGACAGCCCAAGCAGACAATGCACCAAAGTTTATTAACTGTAATGATTAAGCAAAAAGGTTCAAAGATAATAAATTCAATAGGAATGATTATTGCACATCCCCCAAATGATTAAAGATAAAAGCCATTCACTATGCCCAGAGTTGGCAAGGCTATAAGACCAGGAAACTTTCCCACACTGGGGGTGTGAGCGCACGCTGGTCCAGCCTCTTTGGATGACTGTGTGGTAGTTGGGATACCCTAAAGTTGAACGTGAACACAGTTGTGACTCAGCAATTCCATTCTTCAGAATATTTTCAACAGAAATGTATGCATGTGGGTATCAAGACACAGGTAGAAGAAAGTTCAGAGCTGAATTACTCCCAGCCAATACTGGAAACAACTCAAATGGATTGCCTCCTACTGAGCGTGTGAAGAACATACAACAGCACCATGAAACAATTTAAATAGTCTGAAAATCTGGTGTGAAAGATATGAGACACACATACAAAAAACCCGATTTTATGGTATTTCAAGTCATAACAGGTAAAACTCTATTTTAAGAATTAATGATAGTTATTTTCTTTTGTAGATGTGATGGATTAATGTCTGGGTGGAGACAAAAAAGGCCCCTCAGAGCTCTACAATGCTCAGTGTGATGACCTGCTATAGATTATAAACGAGTTCACTCTGTGGTAATTCATTGAGCTGTTCAGTTAGGATTTTCCTCTTTTTTCTATGTTTGCTACACTTCAAATAAAACTTAAAAAATAAAGAAAAAAGTCTTTGCTCTTTGCTTCAGAATAGGTTATCTGTACCCTGCATTGAAAAATATCTCACAATTTAGCTATTGTGGACAATGCTGCTATGAACATTGGGGTGCATATGGCCCTTCTCTTCACTATGTCTGTATCTTTGGGGTAAATACCCAGTAGCACAATTGCTGGATCATAGGGTAGCTCAATTTTTAACTTTTTAAGGGACCTCCACACTGTTTTCCAAAGTGGCTGTACCAACTTGCATTCCCACCAACAGTGTAAGAGGGATCCCCTTTCTCCACATTTCTCAACATTTGCTACAATATGGATGGGACTGGAGGAGATAATGCTAAGCGAAATAAGTCAAGCAGAGAAAGACAATTATCATATGGTTTCGCTCATTTATGGAACATAAGAAGTAGGAAGATCAGTAGGAGAAGAAAGGGAAGAAGGAAGGGGGGTAAACAGAAGGGGGAATGAACCATGAGAGACTGTGGACTCTGGTAAATACACTGAAGACTTCAGAGGGGAGGGGGGGTGGGGGATTGGGATAGGCCGGTGATGGGTAATAAAGAGGGCACATTTTGCATGGTGCACTGGGTGTTATATGCAAATAATGAATCATGGAACATTGCATCAAAAACTGGGGATGTACTGTACGGTGACTAATATAACAAAATAAAAATTATTTTAAAAAAAGGAAGGCAAAAAATACCTCACAGCATTCATTTACTCCCTTCTCTAGTAAGAAAAAAAAAGTGTGCAATATTCTATAAGGAAGTCCTGTATATATAAAGAGAAAGCAGAGAGTAGGGATAAACAGAGAGGAAGAGGGGTAAGGGAAGGAAAAAGAGACGGGAAATGGTAATTGGTATTCATCATCCCAGGAAACAAGTGAAGAAGGTAATGCACCTGATAGAAAAATAACTGTATTATATTTACCTCTAGTAAGAAAAACAACTCTGACTATTCAGTAGCACCTTTATAAGCAAAATATTTAAAACACTGCTTGCCAAACTAGACTTTTTAAAGATTGGATTTTTTCGGAATAAACGTGAAATTTTTCAGACATGGATTTGTTCTGGAAGCTTTATTGTTATTAGCAGTAGGAGTAGTCAGACAAGCATATTAGAGGGTATATAAAATACTAATCTATTTTAATATCTGACAAGAGGTGATATTATAAATAAATGTGTTCCTCTGGTGAAGAACTTTCCATAAGACTATATATGCTAACTATGCCTAACAGATACATTTATATATAGATCTACCTGTCTTCCCATCTGCCCTTATTTATTTACTGATTTATTTATTTATTTACCGTTTGTTTAACGGGAGTCCCTATTAAAATTTCACTATTTTGCCGGGTTTCACATTTTGGATATATGTTTATTTGTTCTTTCCTCTTCTGGCAAGTAACCAAGTAGGGGAAAAGAAGAATAATTATAATAATAACAGCTTTGAACATTCAGTGAGCCAGATGTAAGGCTAGGCACATTACTTAGACTGATTGATTTAATTCTCCCAATAGCCCTATGAATTAAATACAGTTATCATGCTATTTTTGCATACAAGTATTACAAAACCAGTAAATGGTAGATCCAGGATTCCCACCATGCAGAGTCCATGATACTAGACGAGAAAATACTAGGATGCACTCCAGGGGAAGTCCTTCTCTCCCAACCCCCTTTTTCCCACCTCCATGTATGCAGCCACGTTTGTTTCTAGCCATCTCCGAACTCTCCGGGGATATGGTAGGCATATTTTCAAGGTTTATCTACATGTATGAGTGTGTGTAAGTGTATATGGGTGCATGGATTCATCCACATCTATTTCCAGAAGGAACGAGTTTCCTTCAACTTCTTGTATTTTAATTTCTATTATTTGAACATTTACTTCACCAAAGACTGATGTTTACTAGTAGAATCTCATAGTTCTTTTCTCTTATATTTCCTTGCCTTCCCACAGGGAAAAGATGCTGATACAAACTAGTTTCAAGAACAGTTGGTGAAGCAAATGTCTTGATGGACCAGCCTTAGTGAGAGAAGCTTGGTCTGACTAAACACCACTCTGGCCCTCCTTTTGAGAAAGCCTGCCACCAAACAGAATGTCAACTCAGTACCTTAAGAGAGGGTTACTTTGTCTTCATAGCTCTCCCTACAGGCCTTCTCCACTTCTATGGCTGATGCTTGGCCACTTGGAGGGTGAGGAGAGCCTGGATCTTATTACAGCTGTGGGACCTCTTCTACAGCACAGCTGTCTCTGAGGCCAGCATGCCTCAGGGTTTGCAAACCCTCAGATGAACCCATCTCCTCAGGACCAGTGCCCCTTTCTACTTTACACTTCTTTACCCCCAGTTTCTTCCCACATTCCAGAATGGTTTCCTCCAGAACTGTCCCTTACCTGATAATCTGCAAACTCACCTCCATCATCATGACATTTTTTAAAGATTTTATGTATGTATGTATGTATGTATGTATGTATGTATTCGAAAAAAAGAAGAGACAGAGAGAGAGCACAAGGGGGGTGGGAGAGGGAGGGAAGAAGAGAACCTCCAGCAGGCTTTGTGCTGAGTGCCAGCCCGACCTGAGACCATGACCTGAGCTGCAATCAAGAGTTGGAGGCTTAACCGACTGAGCCATCCAGGTACCCCTCACCATGACATTTTAAAATATTTGTTCCACTCCATACCTAACTGAAATGGGACTCTTCCCTGCAGATACAGTCTCCAGATTCCTTTAAGTTGAAAGCTGCTTGTTCTACTACGCACAAGAGAGGACTGGGTCCATCTTGTTTTCAGCCCCTTTCTTATCATAGTAACAGTATTCCCAAAACCTCTGTCCCTAAGGCTTTCCAGCCTTTTCCCCTTTGGCATCACTCTTATTCACCGATCTAGTGAAGGCTCCCCATTTAGCACAGACTTTGACACTTTGCTCAGAGGTATTCTCTTAACTCTTGCAAAATGTTTTGCTTTGTGTTTCGCCTGACATCAGTAGTACAACATGTGGTTTATTTTTCTTTGTACAACCAGTCTTTCCATTCCAGTATTTTCAAACACTCTAATTTTTCCACCTTAAATTAACATCCCTTGCAAATAGTTCATTGCACAGGTTGCTTTCTTGGTTGTTTGAAGCACTGAGATTATCTCCAATTCATCCTTACCATTATATTGATTTGCCTGATAGTATTCCCACCATCTTAGTTCATGTTTTCTAGATATGCTTTTTATTTTGCCTTTTCCTCATTTTTTTCTTTTGATGATTTGAAGAAATTTTCCTTGTTTCATTCATCTCACATTTAAAAATATATTTTGCCAGTACAGTCTGGAATTAAACAGTATCTGTATTTTATCTCTGAACAAGAAAATAATCTTAGCATTATTTCCACTTTTCTCACCTACCACCATCACTATGAAATGTTTTCATTTGTCCTTCCCCACAAATTGTAGAATGGCTGGGTAGAAGAATCTAGTTTAAAATTCATTTTCCCTGAGAATATTTACAACATTGCTTTTTGTCATCCCACATTCAGTGTATTTAATAAAAAATTCATTATGAATGCAGTTCATATTCCCTTGTAGATAACCTCAGTCTCTTCATTCTGTTTTTCATCCTTTATATTAGGTTGTTTTCATTCTTAATTCATTGACAATAATATTTTAAATTCAACATACGGTTTATTTTTCCTACTTTCTAACACTATTCTTTGTGGGAATTAAGTCATGTCCTTTGTCTCCAAATACATTTATTTTAAATCTCTAAATGCTTTGGGATTGCTCCTGAGCACTCCTGTGTTAATTATTCTGCTGGTTAAGGTTGATGGCTCTTTCAGGTTACTGCTTTTCTTCAAGTAATTAGTGAGGTTTGATTTTTCTACTTTTCTTTTAATTTGATAATCCGTGTTCATTTGTCTTTGAATACAGATGTGATTGATTACAAGACCTTGTGTCTCGTAATTGTGCTGGTTGGAGAAGGCCATGCTGCCCTACTGGGATGACTTAGCATCTTGATCTCTGCTTCTTGAAGCTCCCTGTTTCTTCAAGGTGCTACTGTCTTCCTGGAACACACTCCTTGCAGCCCCAACCACTGCTAACTCCGTCGCTTCTTACTCATACACACTTGCTAACCTCTGCTTCTTCACGCAGTTTTGGGGTACTGCCAAGGAGAAAGCAGCCTGCTTCCCCAAATCCTCTGTCTGATTAGTGACCCTATTATGTGTTCCCTGGCTTCTCATTTGTTCGTCCATCAGCTCTAAGCATTTAGCAAGCCAGAACTTCTTCCACCTCCACAGCTTTCCTTTGCATGTTTTGTATTGATTAGGGTTTGATCAGAGAAACAAAACTACTATGTATGACACGAAATAGGGCATTCATTGTAGTGATTAATCCGTACACTGCAGGAACTCAAAAAGAAGCCTTTGGAAAACCTCTAGCTAGGGTGATAGCCTGGGGCCAATGTCATGAGTACAGAAAAAAAACAGCTGGATATGCAGCAGAGAACAGCAAAGGCAAATTCAAACCCATGAAGATAAACTGAAACCCTCAAGGACAAAGGGAGACCTGTGTAGGTATCTTACTGTCTCCAAACTTGGCTGTGCAAGTGTCTGCAGAAGGAGATGGTGACCTGCCCACAGGTGCCTGGCCCAGGGTGTGGAGACCCTGAAGGAAGAGCACCTGCTGGGCTAGCCAGCTGGTAGATCAGAGAGGATGTGCATGAATGACAACACCTCTGTGTTCCATGGGGATCTTAAGGGCACAATGCTTGCTTGTCCCATTTTGCATTCACATCTTTCACACCTTCTCTGATCCCGTATGTACAATAAAGAGAATTCTGGGAAACGTAGCTAAGTTGACTTAGTTCAACACTACCACAGTCAACCTCTTGTCTTGGCATCCGTGTACACCTCTTTTAACCATACTTAATTTTCAAGTACATAAAACCATGCTGTCACCTGCAATGTCTCTGATTTTTCTCATAACAGAACATTCTAACTTTCCCCAAAGATGATACACAGTTTCATTATCTACCTTTGGGTGACCATCTCTCCTCTTTTAGCTGAGTCACACTTCCTTGAATATGGTGTAGCCTGAATACTAATATTTAATCCTAATATTTACTTACTACTCACACTCCTATGGGAATTGATAGGTATATGGGAGAAGGGGAAAACTGGTTAATCATATTTTAATACATTCACATCAAAATAAGGCAGAAATACTCAGAACTATTACAATCTTCATTTCCACAATTGTTCATGTGGTCATAGCTCTTACTTTGTTCTTTCATTACTCATGCCTTCTTTTCTTCACCATCTACGAGTATCTTGGTGTGGTTCCTTGACAGGGGACCTGAATCATCTTCACTTCTGCCAGTTCTGAGCCATTAGCAGTCCAGTCCTGGCTCTTTGATGTTTCTGTCTTTCTCCATTGATTTTTATCCAGGACATGGGACAACTTAGAGGTGTCCCAGACAGCATCTTATATTCAGATCTGCACCTCCTTACTCTCACTGTGTATTATCAATGCAATGTTTCTTTGATATGATAGGATTAATTTCTGCAGCCAGTACAGTAACCCCTTCATTAGTATGAGGAGCCCAATGTTGCCAAACGTCAGTTTCATCTTCCACTTTTCTTTAAAGTAAACTTTTTAAAAAGTTTTTATTTAAATATCAGTTAATTAACATATAGTAGTTTCAGGTGTACAATATAGTGATTTGACACTTCCATACAACACCTACTGTTCAACAAAACAAGTGCCCTCATTAATCCCCATCACCTATTTATTTATTTATTTATTGAGAGAGAGAGAGCATGCATGCTTGAGCGGTGGGAGGGGCGTGCAGAGGGCGAGGGAGAGAGAGAATCTCAAACAGGCTTCATACTGAGCACAGAGCCTGATGTGGGGCTCGATCTCAAGACCCTGAGATCATGACCTGAGCCAAAATCAAGAGTCAGACGCTTAACCATCTGAGTCACCCAGGCACACCCCCCATCACCTATTTAAAGTAAATTTTTTATCTTAGAATATGTTTACACCTGTGGAAAAGGTGTGTGGATAGTATAGGGATTTCCTGCGTACTGCTGTTTCCCTATTGTTCACAGCTTACATTGGTATGATGTATTTGTCAGAACTAATAAAACAATGTTGGTATATTATTAGCAAAATTATTCAAATGCCCTTAGTTTTTCCCTCATGTCCTTTTTCTGTTTCAGGGCCCTTTACAGGACACTACATTGCATTTAGCTGTCATGGGTCCTTCGCCTCCTCTTGGCTGTGACAGTTTCTAAGACCCTGTTTTAATGACTTTGAGGAGTCCTGTAATGGTTTTGAGGAGTACTGGTCAGATATATTGTAGAATGTTCCTCAATATGTAGCTGTCTGATGTTTTCCTCACGATTAGACTAACGTCGTATGTTTCTATGAGGAAGACCATTTTGGAGGAAAGTCTTTCCATTCTAATGGAAAGAATGCAATGCCCTGTCCCCTGCTGGCATCATTCCTCCCTCAGGAGTAAGATCTGTAGACAACAAATGTTGTCCTTTCAACACCCTTTTTGAGAAGTTTATAGTAGAGTACATTAACATGGTGTCAGTGTTCCCCTAGGGAACTGACTCTCTTCAATTTGTTATGAAAATTTAAGCATAAAAATGTCCCTTTCTTAAGAAGTATGCATAATTTGATCTGCTGAACTAATCATCAAAGATATAATCTGAAATATATTTTGTGTTCAACTTATATTTTAAAGCGGAATCTAATGATAGCAAAACTATGACCTATTTTAAAAGAAAAGTGAGTGAGGTTATGTTTTTGAGATTTTGGCCCATTCGAAATTTTGAAACTATTTTTCTAACATTATTCTATCTATATATACATTTATAATTTATAGCATATATTTTCTCGGCTAATCATAATTTTAAAAACCATCAAGATGTAAGTGGTAATTCATAATTCAAAATAAATCCAAAGTAGTTCTGTGGCAGTCAAAAACACAAATTTGTTATACCGAGATTAAAATTAAAACTTTCCCATATGATTTTAAGTAATTTTGCATTAATATGATCAAGTGTCTTGAATATTCATAATAGGCATGAAAAAATAGTATATATTTGTTTCAATATGCTTAGTTCTAAAATCCTTTAAACTATGTATGCTGCAACTTATTTTATATGAAAATAATTTAAAAAATAATATTCGAAGCAGATAAACATTGATATATTCTCCAGAAAGTTATAGCTAGATTATTCCACAAATATATTTGTTTCAATTTTGTGTAGCTATGTACCAAAAACTATTCAATGAAGTGAAAAATCAAAAAAATACTATAACTTTGCTGCAAATTGTGGAGTTTCACAAGGATAGTGTTGTAAGTAGAACACCCAAGAACCGTGTCTAATTGGGTTTTATGCCCAAAAAACATGTAAAATTTCAAATGCAGACTAAAAAAAAAAAAAAAAGAAATCATTATATTCCATAATATTATACTATATGGTAACTAATTGGAATTTAAATAAAAACTTCAAAAAGAAAAAAAATCAGTGTATTCCAGATTATGGAAGGATTTCATACAATATTCCTCATGATTTTTTTTTTTTCATTTGTCAATTAAATCAACACAAATTAGGACCTTTTCACCAGTCTCTCTCCCAGGAGTTAGGAGTGTAATATGAAAGGAAAAAAAAAAAAATACAAAGAACGTGTACAATTGTTTGAGCAAGTTTCTACCTTGACAATCTTGTTGCATAATCAAGAATGATTTGTGAAACCATTGAAAAGATACACTTGCTTACCTGGGAGAGGGTGCCAGTCAGGGGTTTTCAACGTGGTATTTCATAATTTTATTTTCCCTCATGTAGGAAAAAATGTCTTAGTAGTGGGTAAAAAACAAACAAACAAAGCAACCACACATAATGAGTCCATTGTTCATCAAAATAATAAATGACTAATTTAGAGGGCCCATTTCAAGGCTAAACTCGGTTAATCAGTAATTAAAGTTAATACGATGGGTTTATTATGAAATAAACTGCACTAGCTGATTAATCCTCAATGTTCCCCACTGAGTTACTATTTCTTAACAATCTTCCAATGAGGAAATTGAAGTACAGGGATTGAGCACATTCCCAAAACTTACATGGCATGCAAGTTTGCGTGCATCCAGAATTCACTCTCTGTATCACCTGCCATGAACTTAACATAGCAGTGAAACAATGCTATAGTCAACAGGTGCAAAGAACTTGTTTTTATTACACATGGGAACATTAGTGAATAAAAATGAAGTTTCAGAGTTGTAGTTACTTGTTTTGTTTCGTTTTTCTTGCCATTATGGTTGCCTAGGTTTTCTATCCAATTATTCTGGTTTTATTTCATAGATGCTGTCCCATTTTAGACACTATTCCTTCCATTATATGTCTGTGAATTATAAATATACTTATTTCAAGTTTTCCCTGATACTTTCAGTTTTCACATTCCTTTCTGAACTAAACTTGTATGCTTATTTCTATGTTGCATATTGTTAGTTTTCCATATGCCATATGACTGAGTTATTTTCTACACAAATATTGAGGAGGAAGTTCTGTACTTGTAGATAACCTTGAGAATGTGATTTCTCCTCTGGTTGTTTTATAATTTTACTCTCCACATCACTGAGTCCCACAGTTCTGCGTAGGCACTAAATTGGCAGCTCAGGGCTACAAATTCCACAGGACTGGTGGAGACGTGTCCCCAAGACAATGAGTACCTTGATCCAATTCCCAGCAAAGGGCAGTCTCTGCTCCTGCAACTCCATCTTTTACAAGGGGGGCTTCTATGGCAGCCCCTTACTTCTCACGCAGGCCCACTCCTGGGGTAGTTTCATTGCCTTCCCTTCTTCTCTGTCCACAAAAGTACCTTGGTCAATGTAGAACATTATCTTGCTGTCGTTTCATTTAGACAAGAGTTTGTTATATATGTATTTTATATATTTTATAGGTATAAATATATATTATATATACTTAATATGTATTTATAATTTATATATACATAAAATATATTTAAAAAACACAGTGCTTATTAAACAGTCACATAACAGACATACAATGTTGCTAATGCTTCAGACACTTTTTTTTTTTAAAGATTTTATTTATTTGTTTGACAGAGACAGAGACAGCCAGCGAGAGAGGGAACACAAGCAGGGGGAGTGGGAGAGGAAGAAGCAGGCTCATAGCGGAGGAGCCTGATGTGGGGCTCGATCCCACAACGCCGGGATCACACCCTGAGCCGAAGGCAGATGCTTAACCACTGTGCCACCCAGGCGCCCCTGCTTCAGACACTTTTTATCGCTCACAAAAAACTTGTTTACGGATGAAAAAATTGAAGTTTTGGAAGTTAAATAAATTATCCAGTAACACACTTTTAATAGGTGGCAGTGCTAGAATACTATGCTTATTCTCCAAGCCCCTCTTGGCTTGGCTCAAATTAAATTTTATAGACCAAGAATTACTTGATCATTGCTTATTTACCAGTAATTAAAATTCAATTATTGCTTGTAGAATAAACATATCATAAAGTCAACTAGCAATTATAACAATCACATGACAAGTATTTCTGAGGTAGTAAATTGACTGATTAGCCTGGATCACAGACCCTGATGATCTGACATATGACTGAGCAACTCAATCTATCAGCAAGAAGATAAAACAATAAAAATGTCTACCAGCATTTCAACAGCCAGAAAATACTATACTTTATATTCAGCTATTTTTTGCAGTTTTCTGAAAATTGTTCTGCAGTGATTTTCCAGATATAGAACAGTGAAAACAAATTGTGTGTAAATGCATATATACATATATACATACATACACACACACACACATATATATATATTTTACTTCTTAAAAATATTATGAAGCAAAAAAAAGGTAAAGAAATTGCCTGGACATCAAACTATATATGCAGGATCTCATCTATGAAAATGAGGACAAATCTCTGCAATTGGTAGATAATGCAACAAAATCTTATAAGAAAAATGGCAAGACATTTTTCGGTATTGTTATCCTTGGATAGAAAGCAATTTTTCAAAGAATAATGATATTTTTGCAAATTTGATAGATGTCTATTACAAAATTTTCAAAGAAAGGACAAAAGAACAAAGAAAACAGTACATGTGTAAATACACATGTGTATTAAATACAATCACAGGAATAAACATGAATTTACTATGTGATGCACAAAATCACGTACATTTTTCTACTCAGAGATATGTGAAGACAGTTGGACAGATGACTGAATAGATAGAAGGGGGAGAGAAAGAATGTAAGTATATATTTCACATGTAGGAGCACAGGAATAAATGTAAATGACATTATGTAATGTTATTTTTAAATAAAAATCTTAGCGTTACTCAAATATGTAGATATTAAGGTGAAACCAAAGGAATTTTTGAACATCAGATAAATGCTTCTTCACCAAAAGACATATGGTGCTGCATCAATTAAGGATTCTTGAGTTTCCACATTCTAAGCTCTTTGAAATCAGAATGGCTCTTACAGTCAAGGACATCTTATTAATGTGTCATAGTTTATTTGTAGCCTTTATTTCTCTTCATTAGTGCTACATAAAATAGTGGTGCACCTCATAATTAATGGTTTCTTTTTTTAATGACTTCTTAATGTTAATGAAATATAATATTAGTTACTAGGAGATGTCTTCAGATTAAGAAAAAAATAATTATGAAGAACATCAAGAGGTCAGAAACTTTTTTAATGTTAATTTTAGGCACTAAAATTAGTGACCA
Source organism: Ursus maritimus (assembly GCF_017311325.1). Lineage (NCBI taxonomy): Eukaryota > Metazoa > Chordata > Mammalia > Carnivora > Ursidae > Ursus > Ursus maritimus. The sequence continues at coordinate 53,722,617 of NW_024423897.1, forward strand.
GCCCCCTGCTATGATCAATGGTGAAATGTTTACATTTATACTCCTTTTGAGCTTTCCCTATTTCAGACTTTATATAATTATTTTATTGTCATTCTTTATAGCACTTACATTTTATTATTTAAAAATATGTCTTACAATTATTTAACCTTAGGTCTCTATGAAAGATGTACTGTTTTCTACCACTCATCTTATCATTCTATCTCTACTTCAATATTCACTATCAAGTGTCCTCTAAAATCTTAAAAAATAGAGGGTATATTTTTTACTATATTTGAAAGATAATTCAGATGATATGAAACTCTTTAGATGTACTTTCCTCAGAAATTTGTACCTGCTTCTCTACTCTTTTAGTCTTGAAAGCTATTTTTGAAAAATCTGAGGTCATACTAATATTTTCCTCAATATTTGGATTCCTTATAATCCAACCAGGATATGGCTTCTTCTTGACAGGTCTATTTCAGAATCCTGTTTCTCATTCCTCATTCACCAACCCATATTCTATATGACTTTTGATCTTTAGATTCAAGTCTGTCTTTACCTAAAAAAATCTCCCTTCCATTATAGATTTGATAGTTTATTTGATGGCGTTTTTTTAATGCTTGGGAGTCCAGTATCAACATTGGATCACTTCTGTTCTGCTCCTAGCCATTACGTGCTCTACACTTCTCCATATCCTTGTTCTGTCTATGTCACTGGGATTTGATTTCCTTTGTTATGATATCTCTGACTCTGTCATCTGTCATGATTACTCTGTTATGTTGTTTCTAAAGTGCTTCACTCTGTGAAGGTTTTAGTACTCTTTTCAAGTCGGTCTTCAATCTTTATCTCCTTTTGTTGTCCTATAATAACATTTTTGAACTCTTACATCTGAATCAGATCTCTTTTTTGTTTGTTTCAAGAATAAATATGTTGTCATTTCACTGAGATTATAAAGCAACATTTCTCTCAAGTCTTATGCCATGTCTTAGTAAAATCCCCTCTTGGGATGTTTTCATCCACCTTTTATTCACCCTGCTTTCCTCACTTTTCATTTTCTTTGGTTTGGGATTTTTTTTCAGAGCAGTTATGAATAACATTATGCTATTTCTTTTCTGATCCATATTCAACTTTGATTGGAACAAAAAACAACACAGGGACGTTGATGGGAAGTGAATTTATTCCATCAATTTAAGTTCTGCTTTGCTCTTCTGAAAAACCCTTACAGAAACTACATCATTTAGATTAGTTCCTTAACGTTTAGTTTGGGTTAGTAAGCAATCTGTGTTGCGCATTGAAAAATCCATTGTTGTAAGTTCTTTGTACCAGGATATGTTGATCTCTTCTGCCAGTCTCCACAGACGTGGGGGGTAGGGTTTCCAAAACGGAAACAGGAGTCAGACTGACATCTCCTTCTATTCACTACTTACCCTACCAAACCTCATCCAGTTTTGGAAAAAGCTAAAACTTTTATTTACATTTTAAGATTTAGGGAACTGAAAAAATGTGCTTTTAAAAGTTGTTTACAGTTTTGGGGTGTTTTTTTTTTGCCAGATTTATTGAAGTATGATTGATACACAAAAAACTGTACACAATTATGGTATACAATTTGATAAGCTTGCACATCCAAAACTTTATTTGTGTCCCTTTGGTTTTGGGGTATGTGTGTGTGTGTATGGTAAGAACATTTAATGTAAGATCTGACCTCTTAACTATGTTTAAGTACATAATACCATATTGTTATCTACAGACACCAAGTTGTACAGCAGATCTCTCGAAGGTATTCATCTTGTATAATGGTAACTTCATACTCATTGAACAACTCCCCATTTACCCTTGTCCCCATTCCCTGGTAACCACCATTCTATTTTCTGCTTCTACAAATTTGAGTAACTTAGATTCCTCATATAAACAGAATCATGCATTATTTGTCCTCTGTGCCTGACCTATTTCATGTAGCGTGTCTTCCAGGTCCATTCACGTCAAAACAAAAGGTAGAATCTCCTTCTGTGTTAAGGCTGAATCATATTCCATTAAATTCTTCTGTCAGTGGACATTTGGGTTGTTTCCATATTTTGACTTTTTTTGAATAATGCTGCTCTGAACATGCGGTACAAATATTTCTTTGAGATAATGATTTTATTTTCTTTGAACATATATCCAGTAGTGTGATTGATTAATTTTATGGTAATTCTATTTTTAATTTTTTGAGAAACTTCCACCTGTTGTCCATAAGTGGCTGCACCATTTTACATTTCCGTCAACAGTGTATAAAGGGTCCAGTTTCTCCACAACCTCGTCAAACCTTGTTATCCTTTGGGTTTTGGTGATGGTCATCCTAATAAGCAGAAACTGATATCTCTTCATGGTCTTGATTTGTATTTCCCTGATGAGTAGTGATATTAGGCACCTTTTCATATATCCGTTGGCCATTTGTATGTCTTCTTTGGACATCTTTTAACTGGGTTACTTATTATTTATTCTTTGCTATTTAGTTGTGGGAGTGCCTTATATATTTTGGAAATTAACCCTTTATCAGATACATGGTTTCCAAATACTTTCTCCCATTCCACAGGTTGCCTTTTGACTCTACTGATTGTTTCTTTTGCTGTGCAGAAGCTTTTTAGTTTGACATGGTCCTGCTTGTCTGTTTTTGCTTCTGTTGCCTGTGCTTTTTGTGTCGTATGCATGAAAACATAGCCAAGACCAATGTCAAGAAGTTTTTCCTCTAAGTTTTCTTCTGGGTGTTTTGCAGTTTCAGGTCTTACATTTAAGTCTTTATTGCATTTTGAGTTGATTTTTGTGTATGGTGTGAGAGAGGGTCCAATTTCATTTTTTTGTCTGTGGATGTCCAGTTTTCCCAACACCATTTGTTAAAGAGAATCGTTGAACACTACATCAAAAACTAATGGTGTACTATACGTTGGCTAACTGAACATAATAATAATAATAATAAAAAAAGAGAGTCCTTTCCCCATTGTGTATACTTGGCACGTCTAACAAGGATGTTGATATCTCTTTAATTGTCAAATTCATCTCTCAGGTGCATACTCCGTCCCTTGAGGGGCACAGTCGTATTCCTAGAATCTCAATGGTCTAATGCAGGATCACAGGGGAGGACTCTTAGGGTTCATACACTTAATTTTGGAGTAATGCATCCTCCTTAAGATATAAGTGTCGGTGTCAGTTTTCAGCTTCCCTTTTTATTTTGATCCACATTCCACAGTATTTGGGATGTTCACTTTGTATTTTTATTCTAGATTTTCACCATTTCCTATTCCCACTAAAGATGTTTTCTTTGATGTTTGTTATCATTTTGCTGATTTGGGTAGGTTTGAGGGAGTGTATGCGATTAATTAGCCTTTATTCCAGTATGATTAACCAATGTTTCTCCTAATGAAAAATATTTAAAATATTATTTTCTATTAATCGTACATGGATATACATTGTTGGAGCATGTGTAAAATACAGTTGAAATTATAAGAACTTATGAGGTTTCAAAGAAATTTCCCATTTAGAACTATCATTTACACACTTTTCCAGTGGTGTTAGCTCAGAAGAAATTATGAAGTGCTGCACTACCATAATAGATTCAGAAATTGACCCTTTCTGGAAATAGATCCTATAGAATTCCGTAATTTGGGGGGCACCTGGGTGGCTCAGTTCGTTCAGCATCTGCCTTCAGCTCAGGTCATGATCCCAGGGTCCTGGAATCGAGTCCCATATCAGGCTCCTTGTTTAGTGGGGAGTCTGCTTCTCCCTCTCACTCTGCTCACCCACTCTGCTCATTCTTTCTCTCTCACTCTATCTCTCTCTCAAATAAATACATGAAATCATTTTTAAAAAGAATTCCATAATTTTAATTTTCTCCGTAGCTCTTATTCCTTTTCATCCCCTCCCAAAAAAGAAGTTCTTTTAAATGTTTTGCCTCCAAGTTTTTGTTCCTTCCACCTCAAATGCTGTGCCTACTCTTTTGCTGGGCTACTGTTTAACATAAGGTACAACTTTTTGTTTTCCTCTTCTGGATAAACTTCACTTATGCCCCCAAATCCATGATTGCAACTAGCTATAAAGTCCTTGAAAACAGGATCTCACCTCTTTTTTCAATTTGTCTGCAGTGCCTAACAAGATAATAACAATTAGACATCTCTGTGTAATAATTTTAAGATGTTCAATAAATGAATGAATGAGTAGATGAATGAATTCTGTAATTACGATGTATGGTAGATTGTTATGCAATGCCTGGATTCCCCCACTAGAAACAAAGGACTTATATTTCAGCTATTGGGAATGTTCACAGAATATAGCCCCCAGCTGCAAGTTCTCTTCTTGGATTACCTATCTGAAAACAACCTTCCCACCAAAGTCACATATCCTTCCAAGAAGAGCCTGCATACAGTGACTAATCAAAATGAGAAGTTCAATGATTTATGGCATCAAAAGGTATAACCCTTTGAGTAATTGGAGTAACAGAAAGAGAGGTAAAAGATGGGTGACATAAAGAACATTTGAATAAATATTCTTTGGAATTTTCCAAATTTCATAATAACTATAAAAATACAAATTTAAGGAATCGATAAACTTGAAGCAAGATAAACACACCACCCCACTCACAAACTTAAAAAAAAAAGAAATTAGTATTCAAGAACTTCATAAATGAATACCTTAAAAAAAAGTAAGAGAGAAAACCTTAAAATCATGCCAAAAAAAAAAAAACAGGTGAACATACAACAAACCAAAGACAATAATTATTATAGACTTCTGACCAGAAAATGCTCAAGCCATAGGGAAAATTTAACCACGTCTTTAAAGTGCTAGGGAAGAAAGTGAAAAGTTAACCTAGAATTATACATGCAGAGAATATCTCCTTCAATAATCAAAGCAAATTAAAAGCATTTTAAAATGGAGGAAAATTCAGGGAATTCATTGCTAACAGACTTATTCTACAAGTAATACCAAAGGAAGCTTTTCAGGCAGAAGGAAAATTACATCAGACGAAAATCTGAATCTACACAAAGGAATGAAGAGTGTCAAAATGGATAAATACGTGGGACTATATAAAAGATTTTTTTTCTCATTTTATAATATCTTTAAAAGAAAACTTTTACCTTAAATAAGGGGCAAATCACTTGACCATGAGAGTCCAAGTGACCCAGCAGCCAGTGCTGCCCATCATGAACTGTTTGTTTGACTCACTAAGTCAGAAGGTTGTGTGGACCCTGCAATAATACATCATTTAAGTGGCATGTTGTATCAGTGATTGAATGTAAGTAGAACCAAAAATCACAAGAAAACTGCATCAGGTTACTAAGATTGTGGGCTCTTTGTATCTTGTAACTAGCAAGCAAGGAAAAGAAACATTATCCTCGTAGGGGTGATTGACACGGATAATAAGGAGGAAATACTGCTGCTTTTAAACATGGAGAGCAAAGAGACATAAGTGTGGTGACAAGTGACCCACCTCGCCTCTCTTACCAGTATGACGATAAAGGAGCTAATGCAGTAACCATGGTATAGTGACAAGAGACTCAGCTCCCTCAGACTGTTTCCCCTGCTTCTGTGGGTACCCCCTGACAAATATTCACCACATAACTGTGTTCTTTGGAAATTACCTTGGCTAAAGAAAGTGGCTTCCTTCAACTTTATTTCCAACGGAAGCCCAAGATTTTCCTTAGCTGATCAACGACTGAGTAATGCTGGATTATAAGGGCCTGAGCTCCATCTCCCAAATTAGGAAAATGCTGAAAGGCCATCCCAGCTCCAGAGATCCCAGCACAGTCAGCTGAGGCCTTTATTACGATTGCATCACTGCTCAAATTCTCCTTAAGCCCTCGCCTGCCCCCTACCACAGGTGTTGCATAAGATAATTTCCCTATAAAACTTCCGTGCATGTTATTCTCTAATTTAGAGTCTGTCGCCCAGGAAACCACCTTGCAACACTGATCATGCTTCTTATCTTTGCTTTAAATTTGCATGTGTTGTTATTCCTGGCAACGATCTGCAGTTACTCAAAATTGTGTCGTTCGTGTGGTTTGCAATAATAAATTTGATTTTTCATTCATCCTCTTTTTCCTGATATCTGTCCACAATGTCAAGTTTATCACTTCCACGGTAACTTTTTAAAAGGAAAAATTAAAATGTTGTAAAATTCTAGAATTGGCTGAAATACCTGAGAGGCCCGAGGGTAACTTAACCCAAAGGTTTGGCAGTTGATAACATAATTTTGAGCAAGTGGGTAAGTTATTCAGCATTCTGAAGAAACGTTTTCTCATCTTTAAGGAGCGTAAGTGAATTTCCTTATCTTGCAGGTTTGTTTTGAGGATTAAATGAGATAGTGCAGAGAAATTACATTTGCTGGCATCTAATAGGAACTATAAAATTGTACCTATCATTTTTCTACAATCTGAGAGGTAGGTAGCCCCTGTCAGCCCAGAAGAGCAGAGACTCTGGCGTGGGGTAGCCTGGGTTCGCATCACATTCTAGCTACTTCCCTTAGGGATGTAAATGTCCTTCTCTACCTCAGTTTCGTAATCTCTAATGTGGTGACCGCCATAGTCTGTCTCTCACAAGGCTAAGTGGGGTTCAAAGAGTAATTTCATCTTATCCAGGATCATCCCTGATACAGAGTAACCAAAACCAAACAAATAGAAAATCACTACAGAATTATGGGTCAAATTGAAATATGTTTTTGTTATTAAGTTCAGTGTTCACAACTCTGAATAAAGCACTTCGTCTATGTAACCCTAGTTAAAATGCAAGTCGTATATATAACACTCATATTTACTACTATTTTAAGTCTAAATCAATATCATTTGAAAAGACAACTCTCAACTCAAGATGAAGAAGGGCATTGCTTCAAAGATGTTACAATATGCCTCTGAAATTCATGCCACTTCTTTCTAAAACATTTTGCTCTGTTTCATATTTTTACTTGAGATATTAAAGCAAAAATTGTGAAAAGAGTAAAATCAGTCATTATTTGGTGGACTTATTTTACCCAAGAAGATTAAAAAGATATTTTATGGGGGTCGCCTGGGTGGCTCAGTCATTAAGCGTCTGCCTTCGGCTCAGGGCATGATCCCAGGGTCCTGGGATCGAGCCCCACATCAGGCTCCCTGCTCTGCTGGGAGCCTGCTTCTTCCTCTCCCACTCCCCCTGCTTGTGTTCCCTCTCTCGCTGGCCGTCTCTCTTTCTGTCAAATAAATAAATAAATAAAATCTTTTTTTCAAACAAAGATTTTTATGATATTAAAAACAAAGCCATTGAACATAATTTTTCTCCGTTTGTTTTGTAGTTTCTATTCTAATTTAAGTTAGATAAAATGAAACCATAACATTCTGAAATATCATTTGTTTGACTTGTTAATCACTTTGTAAGATCAAATTTGAACATTTCCTCCAACTTTACATCTCATGACAGCCCTGATTGGTATAATCCTTGAGCTTGCAGCTCTTAAAGAAGTTGTTGATCGACTTGATTAAGAGACAAAGAGACCACTGTTCTCCAATATTCCTTAAGCACAAACAAGTTACTTTCTCATACACAGAACCTAAGGCTAAAATAAAAGCAGCAGGAAAGTTTTCAGATTATTGGATTATTCAATACCTTTTAGAATCATTTTTTTAAGTCATTGTTGTCTAAAAGTTTGAAATTTAAAAATTAACCCAAGAAGTTATTTACACAGAATTTATACACAAACTGATTAGCATATTTCCTAAGAGTTATAATTATTTATAAGAAAATATAAAACAGTTTAAGGAAAACAGCTTGTGTGAAAACAAGTATCAATTTACACTCTGGCACACTAATTACTCTTTGGAGAGAAGAGTAGGATTTTAAATATAATTTTTTATTTTAGGTCATTTCCTCCAGGGATAGATGGCTGGCTCTGTCTGATGTTACCTGGCAACAGTGAATTAATAGTTTTCAAATATCTCGTGTTAAAGATCTCCAGGAGTTCTACAAGGTCAGTGAGTCAATACAGTTTCCTTCTCAATTCTAAGCCATTAGCAAGTAAGTTAGATGTCTGGTATATTTATTGCCAATTATTTCAAAATAGTCTAATGGTGAGTATAAGGAATTCCGTATGGATGTTGGTGCTGTATGATTGCTTCCAGAGAGTGAGAAAGGCAAAAACCAATAGGACCATTAGTTCATCCATTGAGAGAATTAAAAAGGTATAGGGACAGGTGGATCCAGGAAAGGAAGAAAAGGATGAACAAATCCCTCCCTGCTCTACAGATCATTTTTAGTTTTATGATAATTTATTAAGTACCAGAGATAAACATTATAACAACCCCTATTTTTCATGTCTTAAATATCAGCACACCCATTTCCTCAAAATTTAATCATCACTCATAACAATCTCCTTAACCTGGTTAATTTCTCCCAAGACCATGTGTTTCCATCAAAGGCAAGAGACCTTGTCAGTTCATGCAGGTTGCTTATTACAGGAGTAGGCAATTCAATATAGGGACAACAACGGAAGTTTAAGTAACACATTTTATGAACAAATTAACTACACTATAAAATCCAGGCTCTAATCCTATCATTTCAGGTTGAAATGGATCATTACAAAATCATGCAGATTTGAACTTTGCTTGTATCTGAAGAGCAATTCAAGTGACTTGCAATAAAAAGAAAGTATGTTTGAATTAATGGGAGAAATTGTTCCAGCCCAGCAAAAAATATTAATAATCTCACTTAATCCTTAGGTATATAAATGTTCTTCCACTAAAAGACATAGAGGCCGTTAAAAAAGCAATGCACATTTAAAGGAGGACACAGAATTGAACCAAAGTAATACCTGTACTGCCAAGATATGCGTGATATTGCTCTTTCAATAAGATAAATTAAAAAGAAAGAAGCAATAAAATATATTCTATTAATGCTTTTTAGTTGGGGGGAAAAAGAGTAGACTTGCAGTAGAAATGAAAATCTTCCTTAGCATATCAGCTAAGGTAAATAAATGGCCAGTCCACTTAGTACCACTGAGGCAGAATGGCCTCTCCATAGACTCTGCCCGGACGCAAGAGCAGCAGGACACTGCACAGGGAGGAGAGTCTATATGAGCCCCGCTGCTAACAGGTCACAGTGTAGGGAGGACCTGCCACACACTCCTCCTCTTTGAATTTAAAGGCGGTGACCCTTGGAAGAATAGGTGAGGTCCACAGTTAAATATCATTAGCAATTCAAAATACAACACTGTCCTGGGGAGTGGAGAAAGAGTAAGTATCTGAGTGAGATTGTAACAAATGGAAATATTCGATCTATAGCTAAAGAAATGCAACCTTATTGCTTCCAGGTTCATACTCCAGGTGGCACCAGAAAATCATCATTGAAGAGGGAACAATTTATAACAGTAATGCGCTATCAATGGCTTCAGGGGGATTGGTCTCCATGTGATGTAGGCAAAGTATGTATTTAAAACAGCAAGGAAAGTGGGTATTTAAACGCACATAATGTCAAGAATAACTCAATAAAACCAGAAAAATAAAAATAAAATGCTTTTTATACGCCACTACTAAAAAAATTAAATAACACATATAAGTTTCTCTTATAAGTATCTATGATCGTTTACTGCTCAAGTCCATTTTACATAGATAAATGGAAAAAAAATTAAAGTTGAGATCCAAGGGATCACAATAATTTTATAGTTTAAACATGTATTTCAGAATTTAAAAATGCACACATAAAACATAACTGTGACCAGAGAAACACAATACGCTCCTTGAGAAGAAGGTGAAAGGATATTCGCAGGAGACATTTGGCTATTTGTGTGGCAATACTTGCTGAATTGACCACTTGTGTAATTATCTTATATTCCAAAGTGACATAAACACACTGTCCCTTCTCTCAAAGGACAAGGGTATGGCCTTTATGCTCAGCCTCGTATATATTTAAGTTGAATAAATAGATTTAAATTATATCATCTGCCCTGGACCTTATATAATTTCAAAAAATCATATTATTTATTAGATTCCCTCTATTTTACTCCCAAAGCCAATAATTAAAAACTATGACCTTGGAAATCCTCGATAAATATGTATTAAATGAATAGAAGGAAAAAAAGACTTTAGGCAAGTACCGTAACCCAAATCGCACAGTGAAATATTTTTGAATCCCTTGAAGGGTTTATAATAGGAATTCATCATCGAATCACATTATTAAGCACCCAGGTGTGCAAGGCAGTGTGTCAGGTGCTGTGAGGAGCATAATGAAATCAGTGTGAAATCAGTTCAGCACTGTCCTGAAAAGAAAAATTATAATTTTAAGTAACATTCACAGAAATAAAATTCTTACAGGCCCCCGGGCATTTTCCTTAAAGAAATAACAACTTGTACTGTTGGGAACATAAAGGTTTGTAACTTCCAACTACATGCTTTTAAAACATATAGACTTCTAGATGCCCACCCGGGGAGAACTTGATTTTGTGCTCAGGTTGAACATAAAGCCAGTATCAGATTGTCTGTGACAAGTGCCACTTTTATTTCCTTATTTAAAGCTCAATCCAAATGGGGGGAGGAAGGGCTTATTTCCTTTTACTTGCACATGTTGTGTTTCCTGCCACCCAGGTGGCGTCTCGTCGCTACAGTGTAACTGCAAAAGATATGATGTTCTGTGACTTCTGCAGATGGGTCTCAAGGTTGGCATAGCTTCTGCTTGGCTTTCCTGGGACGTGCACACTTGTAACCAAGTCACCAGGCTGTGAAGAAGCCCAAGCAAACAGGGAGATGCTCCCACGGAGAGGCCCATGTGGAGAGGTGCTAGACCCCAACTTCCAGCCACAGTTGACCAAGCTGTCCCACTTCAACACTCAACTGCCCGCCATCCAGAAAGTGACTCTCGCATTCCCAGTAGACCCACCCCAGCCAATGTTCTGCAGAGCAGAGATAAGCCATCCCTCTGAGCCCTGGCCAAATGGAAGATTCATAAACAAAATTAATAATGACTTGTGTTTAAGAAGAAATTGCAGAGTCAACCATCTACCTTAACTCTTGCTGGTTTGCTAGGCATCAGTAAGTATCTGGGCCACCAAGTTTTATAGAAATAACGTGTGGGTGCTTGTATATGTATACACATATATGTGCGGAATTTTTCTCTTGTTGAGGGTTATGAGAATTACTGTTTATTATCTCATGGAGAACAAAGAACAGTCCATACAGAACATAAAAAGGGGGGAGACAGATACATAATTGGAGTGTGGGAAATCGTCTCTGAATTTCCATTAGTGATTTCAAATCCCAGTGTCTTTTCTACGTTTAACTCAGAGTTCATTGCTATCTTTGAAATGTTTGATATTCCAAGAATGTATGCAGATCAAAATTTCAATTTGGTATAAAATTTAAACAGCTCATGTTGGGGAGGGTTGAGATAAATTGGCTCAGACTGATCTGAACTATAGTTTTAGCTATTCCATAAACTAGCTGTGCAAAATTGCAAATGAGTTAATTTTACCAAATCTCCCTTCATTCATCTGTAAGTGGGCATAATGATTAAATGAAACAATACGCCAGAGACTTAAATCAAACTTATTAAATCGTGGCCACTATTATATTGGGGGGATTATCCACTATCCTATATATTTGCATGCTTTAATTAGCTCCTATATTAATGAAATACATTTGAAAATGAAAACTGAACTAAGAATACATGAATCTCATATGGGTGAGAGAGGAGGAAGCATGTAACACTTTAATGTAAAAGGTGTCATCCACCAGCCCATATTTAATGTAATAGCGGGGTAGATAGGAAGAGCCAGCCAACCACACAATTGCTGTAAATCATGGTCTATCGTTTCCTCCCCAATTTGGAAACTTCCTCCACAGCCTTTACTAAAATCTCAAGTAGGGTCCTCAAGGGACTTAAATGCCACCACTACTTAGTTGAGGAAATTTTATTCTCAGAAACTCCTCCATGAATATGAATTGATGAAAGCAAAGATTTATATAAGCATAGACTTAGGGGAAAAATGACATCATTTGTCTTCTCAGAAATGGATTCCTACTGTATCAATTAAAAAGCGTTCATGTGTCTTAAAACAAAACAAAACAAAACAATGACTTGCTATTTTTCAGAAGAAAAATACAGGGACACAATGTCACTGAGAAAAAGTAAAAGATAATTTCATGCCCAATAAAACAAGTGTTTTCTTCTAAAGCTGGGATTTTATCCTCACTTGTAAAAAATGTTGGGTCCATAGAGGATAAAGACTAGATGAATTTAATTAAAACAAAGAAGAAAACCAAAGGCATTATCCTTGTATCGACAGTAATTCATACCCCATGGGCAATGGGACTTGTATCCCACTTTATCTTGTTTCCTAATTTCACTTCCCTTCCCACAAGAGAAGTTAAGTAATTCTATAGACAATAAGGTCCTAAAATATTCCATGTTCTTGATTATCATTGAAAACACTTGACTCCACATAACACACCACAGCCATACGTAGGTCAGCACTCTGTGCCATCATTTCTCTCCAACAGTGGAGCACTCAAGGCAAAGATAGGAAGGTGTTTGCTAACTATTGCTTTCCCCAGAGTATGTCTTGTATGGTGGCTACTGGCTATTCCTCAGCATCACAGATTGGCTTATATGATTGCATGTGAGGGCAGGAAGGGTACAGGGGCATGTGAGCAGCACTGGGCCTGATGAGGATAATTAAGAAAAAAAACAAGGGAAAAGACTACTACTTCCATGCAATGGTTTGGCTGTTGACACTAATGCCACTTTGCCATTAGAGAGTGACCATGGCTTCCTCTCTTGGAAAACACTAGATCAGAAGATAAAAAACACGGGAGAACTGGTTCTCTTCACTGGTATTGTTTCTGTTATACTTTCCTCTGATCTAATGAATGTGCATAGTGAAAATATTAGAAAATACATATTAAAAGTAAAATACAGTAAAAAGAAAGTGTGATCTTCCCATACAGAGATCAGTACTGCTCGTCCTTTGGGGCATATCTTTTTTTCATGTTATATGTGAATGGACACATGGTACAAAAATGAAACAAAACGAAACACACTTCACATTCTCTCTGGTCTGGTCTCTAAGGTCTTCCATACCATAATAATTTACACTCACTTTCCACATACTGTCATTATTAAGTAAATGGGTTCTACCACGTGATTATGAACAGTTACATAGTATTGTTTGAATGAAAGCACCGTAATTATTTTTTTAACGATATTGATCCTCCAATGTTTCCATTGTGCCCTGATAGTACTGAAGCTGATTTAAAGCTCTATAGAAACGCTTGAAAGAATTTCGAGTCCTGTGCTTTGAACGTGTGGGTCAAGTCCAAATCAACTCAATCAGAGCTTAGCGCATTGTCTGTGGCCATGTTCAACTGTTACGCAAAGCTACATAACACTTTCTAATACAGTGCTCCAAACTAAAACTGTATACGATTCTACTCCTGTCCCCATGATACCTACAGACTCTCAAATCTTTACTTTCTCCTGAGCAATGACCTTCTCTCCTCTCTCATGGCTTTCGGTAACTACATGTTATTTTTTCTCCATTACATAGCATGTCTTCACTTTCTTCTCATGATTTCACTGTGATGAGGAGGTACTTCTGATGATTCTCTGCAGACTTTACTACAATGAGCTATTCTACTCAACACATACCAAATAATGCAGATTGAGTGATATGATGGTCTCTCTTTGGGTCAAATTTGAGTGAAACCGGGTTCTGAATCCTCTCTTATATTAACAGTGTGTGGCTGTTAGAGTCACGTTAATGGTATTGGTTACCTAAACACTTGTGCTCTGTTTTCTTTACAACCATGTTCTTTTCAAGATTTATCTCTGGATATTAACACTAGCTGAAAGAGTCTGTGCTGGCTGGGGTTAGAATTTTCGAGAATGCCCCCCTTGGCAAGACCTTCCCCCAAAACATAGTTCCTCCAGGCACCATTATGTAAGACCCGAGTGTGTTCCTTTTCTAATGGGTTGTTTTTATGTGGTCCTAAATAACTGTAAGTCAAACACACTCAACTTAAAACAGACATTATCATGACTGTTTGCTTTTATAAATGCCTCATTAATGATTCCCTTTGTAAATGATGCCATTTTAGCGCCTACTGCCCAAACATACAGTATCTGAAGAAAACAAGTTCGTTTATTTATTGATAAATTTCCCCAGTAATATTATAGAAAGCACTGGTCTAACTAAGCTTTCCTGCTGTGATGCAACTGGTGTTTTGCCAAGACAAACAAGAGAAGCAAGATTTTAGTGCAAATCTGCTCCCAGGTGACAAATATTCAGAATGAATGTGTTCCCTTTTCTCACCAGCTCAATTTGAAGTTTTCATGTTCTTTCGATTTACGCAGAGCTTTTCACAACTTTCCAGTTGAATCTAGATGACAGAATGCATCTATTTGGAACGAGGGTAGATGAGTGGAACCAACACATGCAAGAAAGGCAGTTGGACTCGCTTTGCTCTCCCTAAATCCCTCAAAAAGAGCAGGTGTTCTGACACCTTTTCTTTTTCCAATAGAGAAGCGGACTTGAATGCCAAAGCCAGTACTAGTTCATGTCTACATACATCATCTCTTCTGATTCTTGGGGCAACTCATTAGAATGTGAGCTGTGCAAGGACGAGGCACTCAGATTTGTGCTCATTGAATGAACTTCAGGAGCAGGGCAGGGAAGGTTTCATTAGCAGAGTGCAGAAGAGCAATTAGACTCAATTAACCACTTAAGGACTGCCTACTCTTTGAAATTACTTAATTCCTTCATCCCTAGTTATCTCATCAGCAAAGGTATTATTGCCCACAGATGTTAGTGAAAGTAAATAGGATAACACCGATGAAGTGCTGAACACACAAAGCCTACAATTCATTGAGTATACAGTACATGTTTAGTTGTTGTTATTTCATTATTGTTTCTAATTATTAAAGATGTTGTCCTATATGACAGGACCCAAGCAATGGAGGTTAAATTATACCAGGGATAAAATAAGATTGACTATCTTGGGAGATTAAGGAACCATAACTGGGGATACCTGCATGGCATATTTGGGAAGATAATCTTTGGGATGTTTCAAGAAATTTAAAATGGACCCATGATCTTTAAGAAAAGGTTTTCCTGAAGTCACAGGAAGTAAGGAAATTGTTTTCTCTTAGGATCAGAGAATAGGTGCCTTTTCCCAAAACATAACTGCACAGGGAATTGTCATTAGGAAAAATGAGTCATTTTCCAGTTGATAAAATGTATTATTTTTAACTAAAGGGGAAAATATACATACCAGTACTTTGCAGCTCTAGAGTTCTACACCAAAGGCATAAATTATATTTATTTACGTCAGTGGAGAACTCGTAATCACAGAAGCTCAAAGCAAACTAGAAATCTGACACAGGAGCAGAATAAGCTATAAACCATAGAGGAGATACCGGCAGGGAATTCCAAAAGCAAACAGAGTGAGGCCACTAGGCCTATTTAAAAAAAAACGAAAAACTTGCAGAAGTGTTGGATGAGTTTAGAAGGGGAGTCTGAGCTGACTGGCGAGATTTTCCTGAATGACACAGTGAAACCTCAATGGACACACGATAGAAGTGGTTTCAAAGCAGGAGGACATTATCAAGGAAATGAAAAGATGACTCTGGTCACTGTAGAGCCACAGAAGTAAGAGCCTGAGGCAGCTCATGGACAGAGTCGCATGAAGACTGCCGCTGGGAGCAATGTGGGGAATGCCTCAGGGAAATAGAAAACATGCTGTTAATTTAGCAAAATTGAATTATACATGGTCCTCCAGGAGAACGAAGGTTGCTGTCTGGGTGAGAGGAAAACTGTATCTTCCCTTCAACCACAGATGAATTCATTCATTCAACTAATACTTATGACCAGCATCCTGTGGTGGTTGGGATGGACCTGAACCAAAAACATGACTCTCTTAGTACTTACCATCCAGTGTGGAAAGACCATGATGACTGAATAAGCAAATTCATACATCACGTGCAAGGTGTTTCTGTGCTGGTGTGAAAAATAAAGCAGAGTAAAGAGATGGGTTTAGAGAGAATTATCATAGATGTTCATCCTGCTAAAATAATTTTAAGCAGACACCTGAATGAAATGAGTTAACTTGGAAGGAAAGGCTAGACCCAAGGATTGGTGCTGATGAGTTGTAAACTGAAGATATGAAGGTTGCCAGGTCTTGCTTGGACAGTGGTAACCAAGACTGTGACTAGTCAGTGGTGAAACAGAATTCTAGAAAATAGCAGGTGGGATGTGCTCTGGGTTACGTTCTACGACATATTTCATTCTTATTTAAACCTGCATTACATACAAATATACACAATCTTACACTCTAATTTTTCATCTGGATAGAGTATGTTATTATTCAGATTTTAACTCTATATTTTATTGGTGAGCTTAAATATGTCTCCTTCTTAGGACTTAAAAATCCTGCTAAAATAGTTACCGGCCTTGCAAATGTATTTTTTATTATCTATGACCTAAAATAAACATAAATAATTTGTGTGTAGGTTATTCTTAACTAGAAATTTCTGATTGTATTAACAGTTAAAGCTGAAATTTTCAAAGAATTCTAATAATCTTCTGTTTATCACTACGCATAGAGTGTTTCTCAGTGAGATTCAAATTGTACCTTATCTGTATGTGAGATACATGTACTAGCTACCTTTTTTTAAATCATTTATAACGGGGAAAATACACTTTATAGAATGTTATGATAAGCTAAGATTCAGATGAAACATTAAATAAATAACAAATTTATCCATAGCAAGCTTTTGTTCCTCTAAATCATAAGGAGTCTATTCCAGTAGTATAGACATGCAAATTCAATGACAACACTAAAAACCATTTCAGAAAAAAATCGTGATGCTATTCAAAGAATAGAATGTTCTGCCAGAATGTGGTTTTAATTTATGGCGTCTGATAATCTTTTTCCTCTGTAATACATACAGAGCTCTACTCGGAGAGGAAAATTCCATTTTACAGACATTAGAGTGACTAAATTACTTTCATCGTCTAAATTCAAGGTATGCTTTGAATTATATTATGTGGTCCAATGTGAATATAAAATGGGCACCTTATTTTACCTTTAAACAAGAAAACAAAATTTCCAAAAAGCTTCAGTATATATACAACTAAATGCTGATGGGAAATAAAAATATACTTTGTAAAACTGAAATTCAAAGATAAAATAAAGAAAACAACTCTTCAAACATGTCACAAATATCTTAATCTCAAGGAAGAAGGCAGACATGGTTCACTATTTACTCCTTTTACCTTATTTCTGTGCTCTTTCTGATGAATGTGTTTTAGTTACAGAAAAGGCAAGAGGACAAGGGCAACCAAGGGATTAACCCATACCGGATATTTTTCATTTGACCCTCATATCTTGAATTTATATTTTCAGGACTTTAACAGAAGTCTTAAACACACTGTTTTTTTCTAATAAAAAATCATAAATTACACATATTAAAAGAGTTTTTAAGTAAAAATTGTTTAGTTTCAGTGGTAAAATTTAAATAGACATGCACTGGGAACCCAAATGAGGCTTACAGAGGAGGGGGTAGGAGGATCTGGTAACCAGGTGATGGGTATTTAGAAGGGCACGTGTTGTGATGAGCACTGGGTGTTATACGCAGATGATGAATAGTTCAACACTACATCAAAAACTAATGATGTACTATATGTTGGCTAATTGAACATAATAAACAAATAAATAAATAGACACGGACCAAGCAAAAATATTCTCCGATACGTCTTCCACGACTTCTGAACAAAATCTCAATATATACTTTAACAACAACAGAAAAAAACTATTATCTGGAGTTGTCACTGCTGATAACCTATTCTTACTGAAAGCTGCAAAAAGGAATATAGAAGAAACATTTATGGAACACTGCACCTCCCAAAAGTAAAATACACTTTTTTTTCATGTTTGCATAACTTGTTCACAAAGACAAACCACACCATGTGCCATAAAATAAGAATTAAAAAAAAAAACATGACTGAAACAGTGCATTCTCTGAACAAAAACATCAAAGATATTTTTTAAAAACCTCAAATATTTGAAAATTCAGAAACACGGTTCTAAATAATGCATTGGTCTGTGGACATCTAACAAAGATGAGAATACAAATTAAAAGGAAGTTCAAATACAATATACAGAAAGATGTTGAATTTAGCTAAAACCATGATTATTAGGAAATTTATCACTTTAAATACTTACATTAGAATTGAAGGGCTAAAAAAGTGACCTAAGGTGCTATCTTAAGAAAGTACAAAAAGAAAGCAAAATAAATCCAAATTAAGTAGAAAAAAAGGAAATAATAATTAGATCAATAAAATACAGAACAAAAAATAGAGAAAATTAAAAAGACAAAACAGATTCTTTGAAAAAAACCAACAAAATCTATTTTTAAAAAAGATCTAAGGGTGCCTGTGTGGCTCAGTCAATTGAGCGTCTGCCTTTGGCTCAGGTCATGATCTCAGGGTCCTGGGATCAAGTCCCGTGTCAGGCTCCTTGCTCAGCAGGGAGTCTGCTCCTCCCTCTCCCTCTGCCTGCCTCTCTGCCTACTTGTGATCTCTCTCTCTGTCAAATAAATGAATAAAATCTTTTAAAAAATTAAAATAAAATAAATACAAAAGACCTAGCTAGACTAATTTAAAAAGAAATAAAGAGAGAACAAATTATAAATATTGGAAATGAAAGTGGCAGTGGATATTACTATAGATCACTTAAACATGGAAAGGATAATAGTAAACAACTTTATGATAACAAATTGAGGAAGCTGGATGAAATGCACAAACATGTTTAAAAACACAGCATACCAGGTAATCAGAAGGGGGAATGAAACATGAGAGACTATGGACTCTGAGAAACAAACTGAGGACCTCAGAGGGGAGGGGGGTGGGGGAATGGGATAGACCGGTGATGGGTAGTAAGGAGGGCACGTATTGCATGGTGCACTGGGTGTTATAAACAACTAATGAATCATCGAGCCTTACATCGGAAACCGGGGATGTACTGTATGGTGACTAACATAATATAATAAAAAATCATTAAAAAAAAAAAAAACACAGCATACCAAAGCAGAAGATGGAACAGAAAATTGAAATGACCTTATATTTTAAAAAATATTAATTATATTTGTTTTTAAAAGACTCTTCCTATAAATGAAATTTTAATTGAGTTCTGTCAACCATTTAAGGAAGAAATAAGACAAATTTTAACAAACTTGTTAGAAAAGAAAGGAAACCTTCCCAAATCATTTTATGAAGCCAAAATATATCTAATACTAGACATTCCCAAAATTAAAAAATGAATAAATTATAGACCAATTATCAACCAATATCCTTTATGAAATAAATTGAAAAACACTTAACAATATTAATATATCAAAAAGAGTGATGTTTAAGAAGAATACTTCATGACCTAATAAATTATTCCCAAGAATTCAAGGTTGTTTTCACTTTCAAAAACCAATCCCCACCACAGAGCATGACCATACCCCACATGAATTCTATGTCCACCTGGATGACCTACCAGTATGCTAACTTCTGAATTGCATATCTCTCTTATGACTTTCTACTTCACTCAACTCAGCACCTACATTATAGTTACTTCCTAGAAGTTGTCATCATCTGAAACTACTGTGGATCTGAAAATTTTAAGACCACCATCTAAGTAATCAACTGAATTTTTCCAAATCTATCAATCTTCCTCTTTTTTCCAGCCTCTAACTCAGATTCCAAAGCTGTCATTTCAGTCAGTCTGTTCAGGATAATTGAAATTTCATTCATCTGCCTTCATGAATGTTTTCTGGCTATATTCTCATTCTAAAAAAGCTAGTAATCTAGTCAATGGTTGCACCTAATCAGTTTTGTACAATATGGAAGGAAATTACACGATCGCAGAATGTGTAGTAATACCTAAATTCTCTCCTGAGCAGGACCCTCACCACAAATAAACAGAATGCATAAGCAAGTAAACAAAATTCTTGGCATTCTACTTCAAAGAAAACATAAATTATTAGACTGTAATCTCCTCAACCTTCCATCACTGAATATAAAACATTTGAAATCATCAGCCTTATCATTTCTTTTTGACTCCCTATGACAATGGAATGAGATTCCATCCATCTACCACAAAAAGCCAACTCTGCCTACGGTATGCTGATTTCCATATCCTGACTTCCCAGGAAACTCTGTTTTCTCATATTCTGACTTCACACCATTTAAATCTGCCCTAGTCTCTCATATCTCATGTTAAAAAATATCTCCAAGAATCCCACACACTTCTGTAGGTACTTCTATTTCCAACTTGCTTTTCAATAGTTGTCTATATTAGTTGCTGTCTCCATTTTGTCATCATCCATTTATTTATCTATTGTATTAATTATGCCTCTTCTCACTTGCCATTTTGCTAAAGTAGCTCTAAGTATAAACATAAATATCATAATAATGAAGTCAATGGACACTGTTCAAAACTCATCATAATACACTGTTTTGCCAAAAGTGTCCACTTCGTTTGTGTTGAAGTTGACTACCTTCTCTGTTTCTTTTGTAGTATTGATAGAACTAGCATCTTTATTTTCCTTTTGAAACTGTGGTCATGATTTCTCTTTTTCACTTAACAATGAAACTTGGCTTTCATCGGGAATTTATCATAGACTATTTTACCTCTCTCTAAATTCTTTTCTTGGCACTTCATATTAATCCTCATGAATCCAATTTCCACCCCCTCCAAATATAACATCCATATTTATAGCTCCATCTTAACCCACTCATGTATCCACCTTCCTACCCCCAATTTTCATATAGCTGTCTCAAAAATCAATACATCGCAAATCAACCTAATATTCTTTACCTACTATAATGTATTTTTGTTCTATTACTTGAGAAAATTAAAAAAGAAACACAGGATAGATATGACTCATCAGAAGTCTTAGCCTTTGAGAGTAAATGAGCAGCCTTTGAGATATAAGCAAACTCATAAGGTGTTAGGTAGAGATGGTGAGTTAGCAAGTAAACATCTCATAAGACATTGGCCGAATTTATAAGATACATTAAGTTTGCATAGTAAGTTAGCTATCTGTAAGACAGTTAAAGATGCATATGATAAATGGGATATATAATTTAAAAAAAAAAAAGATGAGGTAAACAAGAGTGTTACTTATCTTTTTTTAAAGATTTTATTTATTTATTTGCCAGAGAGAGAGAGAGAGAGAGACAAGCAGGGGGAGAGGCAGGCAGAGGGAGAAACAGACTCCCCGCTGAGCAAGGAACCAGAGGCAGGACTTGATCCCAGGACCCTGGGATCATGACCTGAGCCGAAGGCAGATGCTTAATGGACTGAGACACACAGACATCCCAAGAGTGTCACTTATAAACAGAACAATTGGAGAGATCAAACTATAAATTCTGGGTCATGCCACTTACAGAGAAACAGCTATGTCATCCCCAAATCAGCCATCATTTGGTGACACCCATTATCATCCTATTCTGGCCCCATGTTCTGCCAAGAAACTCAGATGATACTAAGAGCCATTCACAGGTTCGTTGGAAAGTGACAACTGGTAAACATACTTGACCAATACAGCATGGGTTGGCTCCAGGTGCAATTTGACTGCTAAAGCACCTTCTTTAACCTTGATTCTCCCCCTTATAATCACGTCAGTGGTGGAAACTGGTGCATCTGAAGGAGGTAGAACGTATAAGCATTGCATAACACAGGATGCAGGTAGCACGGTCTTTCCATCCTTTTCACCCTATTCTAAGGTTGCTAACTCACCCCATCTCTTCCTTCTTGCTTTGCTTTGTGTGTTAAAAATGAATTAAGTAAAGCACATAATGTTAACATCTTAATCTAGTCTGTGAACATTTCTGGAATAGCTTGCTTAACAGTACAGGAAGCTACTGAGATAATTTTTCCATACAACACTCCCCACCTCAATTCCCTCTCATATTTTCTGTCTCTCTAAATGGAACCAACATTTATATAAACAACTCTTCTTTTAGAAGTATTCCCAACAATGGATGTCATTATGGCGGTCAGGGATTTGTCATGCTTATATTCCTCAATTCCTTCCTGACATTTTTGACTGAGTCAAGTCACCTTTTATTTTATGTTATTTCATTTTTTATATTTAAGTTAAAATGCTTTTTTAATTTAAATTCAATTAGCCAACTTACAGTCTATCTTTAGTTTCGGATGTATTGTTCAATAAATTATCTGTTGCATATAACACCCAGTGCTCATCTTTTACTTCTCATAGCATTTAATTTGTTAGGAGTTATTTGAAAAATGTTTGTCTACCAAAGTACACTGTAGCAGAGGTCATGTCTTCATTTCCAACGTTGTATTGCTAACATCCATCAGAGTGCTTGGTACTGATAGATGCTGTCTATATTCCCCTTCGCTAAAGAAATGCTGACTTGTCTTCCACATAGTAGGAATTTATAATGTGTGCAGAGCTGACTGGACCAGAAATAGTCTCTGAAGGGAAACTGGAGTACAGTGGCATTTTTGCCTTGAAAGGAAAGCACTGCTGCTGTGACAGGACATGTTGATAATAGTAATAGAGGTTGAAGTACAGCTTATCTTTTGTTAAAAAAAGAAGTCACTTCATGCTGGGAAACTCGACATGCAAATGAATGTACCAAATTCACTGAAGGTTCAACTTTAATCTATTTTGAATGTTAACCCGGATGGATGAGGGAGATTTTTAAAAATCTTCCCTTTTTTGTCTCCACTATTAGAAGCAGTTCTCAAATTATTAACAATTGATATTCCCTGTTTCAGTTTTTCCATTATAGAAGTGATTAAAATAGTCAAGTAATTTATGTTAATTAAGAATTAGAAAAATCAACTGTGTGAGGAAGTTTTGGTGAGACCACCATGTCTCTTTACACTTTGAATTTTAAAACAATTTTTCTTTCCACACACCCCATTGATACTTATACATTGGAAACCTGTGACAAAATAATAATTTGAGGCAAATACTTGATATTTTCCAATGTTCCATAGGAAACTGACCACTAAAAAAATTAGACAAAATGTTGGTAATTAACGTAATGATTAGGACTCTTGTTAAAGATAAGCAGTGTTATTTCTTCTGTGTGTGTGTCCACATAGGCATTTAATTTTGAGTTAAATTTAACCACAGACTATAAACGTTAATTCATTATGATGTGTGAATGTGTGTGAATTTTTCAACTACCTTTAATGCTGTAAAATCTCAACTTCTTCCTTACATTTTTTCCCCATAGAAATATGACTTTATGGCTCATTTTGTTCCTCAAATGAGAGTTTCCACAAGTGTAATTCCTTGATATCTCCTTTTTTTTTTTTTTTTCATGTTTCCAGTGATCATATCTATTTGAAAATCTTCATCCGGGAGTCAACTAACTTTCTACTGAGTTCCACCTTCATGTTCCCATATGACTGCTCCCATCGCAACTCCTGCACAACAACAAAACCCCAAATTCAAGCCAACTGAACTTGATCTTACTCTACAGCTCTGTACCACTAGAGTAATGGTCCTGATTCACAGCTCTGACTGTTCTATTACGCTGCTCAGAAATCACATATTGCCTATCATTTCCTATTAAATAAAGCTTCCTATTTTCAAGGAATTTCATAAGTCATTCCTAAAAATCTCTTATTTTCTCTTACCCTTACTTTCCACTACATGCCCTCGAGAATTCTACCTTCTAGCCAGAGAGCAGATGTGCCATCTTCCTGGGAACATCTTAACAGTTTTCCACAGATCCATGGCTTGAATCACCTATTCCATATGTTTGAAATGGCTTTCTAAATGCACCTAAAATTATGATATTTTATCTAAAGTTTGGCTTCAAACTAAATGTGCTCTCCTTTATTCTGAACATATCAGAAAGGAGACAGAACTTTCTCTAAGAACCCACAAACCCCATGTGTTTCATTTAGGTTTCTGTCCACATACTGCCTTGTTAGTTTTTTCTTCTTTCACTTCCTTTGCTAGATTATAAAGTATTGAGACTAGGGACATTATCTTATTCATATATAAATTCTTCACAGAACCTAAAGCTGTAGTAAGTAGCAGAACATCTTGCAAGCACTCAAATATTTATTTGTTGAGGAAATGAATAACGCAGAAAGTACATAAAAAGTGAAGGAAACAACATCAAGACTGTTTCGCAAATGCATTAACCCTCAAAGAGTTGACTACCCCAGTAATCATACCTTCTGGAAATTATTAGTTCTCTATAGTTTCTTGAAGTTTAGTGAGATAACTTCATTATTTTTAAAATCTGTTTCTAGTTCATATCATTTAAAAGCAACAACATATTTAAAAATGAAATACATACACATAATTGAAATCCAAAAGATACAAAATAAAGTAGATGCTAACATAGTTTTTCAAACCATTCCTCTAGTCCCACATGCCATTCCAAAGAGGTGACAGTATCACCAATTCCATGTATTTTTCCAAAAATAGTCTATGTATATATGAGTTTAGCTCTGTGCATTCTTTTGTCTTTTTATAACAGTAGCATAGTTATATATAATATTCTGCATCCTATTTTTCCCCTGAAGAATCATTTTGGAGATATATTTAACATACATACTATCTTCATTGCTTATGTTGTTCTTTAGTGACTATACCATAATCTCCAATACTACTTGATTAAATATTTATTAATAAGCATGTAGAGTTTTTCCATTCTACTGCTATTACAGAAATTTACTACAGTTGGGTTATTTTTGTACATATCTATAGTCAAACTGTAAAATAAATTCCTTGAATAGGAATTACTGATCAAATTGTTTATTAATATTATTTTTATAAATATCACCAAATTTTTGTGCATAGATGCTGTATTATTTATCTATTGCTACATATCAAAATACAAAAGACAAACTAATGGGCTTAAAACAATGTGTATTTATTTTCTCACAGTTTCCATAGGACTGAAGTACAGGCACAGCTTAGCTGAGCTATCTGTCAGACTGCAATCAAAGTATCGTCTGGGCTAGGCTCTCATCTGAATGCTCAGCTGGGGAAGAATTCTCTTCTAAGATCACTCAAGTTATTGGCAGAATTCATTTTCTTGCACTTAAGAATTGAGGGCCTCACTTTCTTGCAGACTGTTGGCTGAAGGCCACGCTCAGCCCCTAAAGGTCAATCCCAGTTCTTTACATCGTGGGGCCCCTCACATGGCCATTTGTATCATCAAAACCAGTCAGCCAAGAATCTCTCAGCAAGATAGGCATTACAAACTGTCCCTTTGGCTGTATTCTTTTGCTTAGAAGGAAGTTGCAGGTCACACCAGCACTCAATGGGATTACTCATGGCCCTGATCACCTCAAGGCAGGGATGATGAGTGACACCTCAGACTCTGCCAGCCACCAATGACACATCAATTTAGAATCCTATCAAATATGTGAGAGTGTCAGTTACTCCACACCCTCATCAACAAGTATTATTCATGGTTTTTTTTTTATTGCAGCCAGTCTCATAGCTAAAATCAGATGCTATCTCATTGTAGTTTCAATTGACATTTCTCTTATACCATGTGAGTTATAGCATCTTTTCACATATTTAAATGAAATAAACATTTCTCTCTTTGCAGGCTGTCTGTTCTTAAGAGGCTCACTTTTCTGATGTTAATTGGTTTCCTTTGTATTCTTTTTGTATTAATCTGCAGGAATCATCTACATGGATTTAAAAAGCCATTTATCTCTAAGAACATTGCAATATTCATCCTTATTTGGTCATTTATTTTTAGATTTCAAAGATTTTCTTTCCTATGCAGAGATTTTTTTCCTTTATTTTATTATAATAAAGAAAAGTACATAGGTTGAGTTTTGTTTTATTATAGTGAACTGATTCAGGGTGGTTGAAAGACTTAAATGTAAAAAATTAGATAGATAGATAGATAGATAGATAGATAGATAGATAGATGATAGATAGATGATAGATAGATGATAATATTTTTAAAAATTACTAAGGAACAACAACAAAAAAAGCATCACATGGGAGAATTCTTAACTTACATTCTACCAGGAATGGAGTTTATAAATAAACCCATTTTCCAGAGTTCCGTGCCAAGTAAGGTAGGAAAGTGAGCTCAAGTTACATACATGGGTTACACAGTGAGCCGAAGGGACATGCCTTCAGGCAGATCAATTATTGGGATCCCCCAAGAGAAAACCAGGCCTGTTTTCCCAGACAGGACAGTCCCGCACAGTTGAAACCTCTCACTACTGGTGGCAGCCATTTGCAGCCCTCCTGTTGTTGCCCAGAGGTAAAAAGCTTAGACTGCAAAGTCACATCCTCAACAATGTCAACTTTCTTGTCTAAAATTCCAACGTCCACTACACCCTTGATCTCATTTCCTTCATTTCCTTTCCGTTGTTTTTTTTTCACTAAGATACAATCTATTTAACTGTCTTTTTGTCTCCCCAGTAAACAGTAAGTTCCACCGTAACAAGGATTTTGTCCATTTCTGTCAGTGTGGATTCTCCAGAATCATGCACAGTGTGGGACACACAGAGTGCCAGGAGCACTCAATTCCATTCTCTTTAATGACCAGTCGAATGGATGCATAAAAGAGAAACAAAATAAAGATAAGATGCGAAAGCTTCTAAATGGAATTTACTCACATTATCTCAGAACAAATAGGTCTAGAATGAGCTGCCCAAATTAAGCATGATCAAGATAAAAAGAAATGGTGGTAATTAACCATATAAATTTATAATAAATACATCTACATACAAACATGCATATAGTTATATATATATGTATATATATATATGAACACAGAATACAAATGTCTGATAAGTAACCCAGAGTGAAAGAAGTTACCCCAAGAAAGCAGAAGAAAACTCCCTTGAGTGTTTTATAAATAAAACTTGACAAAAATGTGAACAAATAAATCAGTAAATTGAGAGATTAAAATTATGATAAGACAATGGAATGTGAACAAAAGGAAATTGATTGCCAAGAGAGGTACTTAATGATTCACATTTAAAATCCATAAAATACATCAGGAGCAGCAAAGAACAAAACATACAAATTTGAAAGGAACTTTAACCGACATAGTATTACAATTACTCTAAAGTCATTTTACGGGTCTCCAAAGGGTTGTCAACAGAGGGGGAGTAATTTCTGTCTGAGACTGACAGATATTTAGAACTTGATATATTCCACTAGAGAATACAATTCCTCCATGAGAAAATACGAATGATCTTACCTGCATTGGGCCCTTGCCCCCTTTCATCTTATGTTGTTGTCTTACATAAGCCTTATGTCAAATATCAAAGATAGCCCATGTATGCAAATTGCAAGTAATTTTCCTTGGATATTCAATGTAATCTTTACTTAGGTATACTTAACTTAATTCTTTAAATTCATCTTGTAAAAATCAGAATCTTTATTAGAGAATTCTCAAATAGCCTCCCGTTTTTCTTTTTTTGCTACCTAGACACTTTAAGAATTCTTTTTATCTAACTTTTTTTATTCTATGATTTTTAATGTAATTTCAATCATAGGGAAAATCATAATGTGAACTAAAAACAGTACATTTAAAATAAATTTTAAAAGTTTAAAATAAAAATAAAACTCCAACAAACCAAGGCAATTCCAAGTGCATGGATAAGCAGAGCAATGATGTCTTTGAACCTGGTACTTAATGGAAAAATTCCCTGGCCTGAGTCAGCCAATGCTTGGCTTACAAACCTTAGGATGCCAGTACCCAACCCCCACCTACCTATCATCAGTGTCCACTGATAGAAGAGAAGATGAACATTCCAGGATATTTTTTAGATGGAAAGAGAAAGTGATGGAGATGTGCCTTATTATTCTACTTAAGGAAGAGCAACAGAGTCCAAATGTTAACAAGAAATTGCTTCGGACTGAGAAGTTACATAATTATAAATATGTGCTGTCTTTTATTTGCCAAAATATATTTAACAATTTACCTGAATTAAAGCAGTGATCTTGAAATTTTTTTAGAAAATTTGTTAGAACCTTATTTTATTACCACAGTGTCCCCAACACTTAGAATAGGATCCTGAACAAATATGCACTCAATAAATATTTATCAAACACTACCTATTTGATAGATACATGTAAGACATTTGTTTTTAGTATTACAACAGGTGGAAGAAAGCTCTCATGAAATAATTGGTGATTATTTCTGGTGGTAGGAGTAAAGAAAAATTTAATTTTTTTTAGGTAGCAGATGGGGATTTTCACATCACAATTTTAATCATCCGAAATATAACTTTTCCATAACAATTTAATTTTGACTTTGAATTTCATTCTGCTTGCTAGCAGAAAAATGATATATTCGATTCCAGGAAAACTCAGAAAACTATTTTTTTCCAAACTTATTTTAAGGTTGAAACTCTTTACATTGAAAATTAAAATTCAATCAATTCATTACACTCTTCATCTTCATCTTCCTCTGTCAGGCCAGTCCACATTTATCAGTCTCTTAGCTACAATCACCAGACTCCGGGCACTGTGATTCTGCCTTCAGTTTCACTCATCCACCTGGACCCACTAAGCCTTTGCCGCCATGCTGTTCACTTGGTCATAGTTCCTCTGTTCTCTGCTGCAGGGTGGGAATGGCAGCTTTGGGAAGAGGTCCAAAATTGCCTGTTGGCTACACCTTTAAAAGCACTATTGGGTTGTGTCAAAATTATCTGGTGTTTCTTCCCTCACCCCACACGATTAAAGTTCTGTCTTGAGGAATATAAATCACTTTTTGGAAACTTCCATCTGTAATTAAATCTACTGATGCTTCTTCCAATTCTCCACCCTTTTGCCAGACATTTAGCTTCTCCTCATTTGGAGTTGTAAACCAATGTCCTTCATCATCGCTTGGTGTTCCCAAAGCTAGCATTTGAGGTCCTGGTGTCTAAAGCATGAAGCATACTGCCCCCTGGGCAGGGGCGGGGGGGGCACTTGAAATGATCCACATTTGAACTTCTATTTCTATTTATCTTTTTATCTTCCTTTGTATTTTTGTGTGAAATTTCCAATGTACGTGATAGATTACTACAGAAGTTTATGAATGTGATTTATATATAAACACAGAGCTATATTAGCATTGCTGCTCCTGTAAAGTTGGACAATCCAAAATATGACGCCTGAGCTTTTGGGCAGAGCATTTATGTGTCAAGTCCTACAGCAAAACACAAAGCCAAGTTTTCTGAAATCAAAACATTCTCTCCAGTGAGAGAAATGCCTTTTTAAGACCACTGTGTCCTCTGTGAATTCTAATAGCCTAGTTTGCAACTCAAAGACTATAATTTCATTTTTTGTTATTTCTGTGTCTTACCAAACCTAGAATAACGGTCTCTGCATAAACTTTTGTCATTTTACTTTAAAAAATAGTTGTTTCAGCAGTTTTGTCTATAATGCACTGTCTAGCTTATTTTGGGGTGGGGCTAATTCTCCTCTACTTAGATTTTTGGAAAATTTCAAACATACAAAAGAGTTGAAAGAACAGTACGATGAATAGCATTTGCCTAGATTTACCTAATTATAAGCATTATTAGTATTGCCAAATTTATGTGTTCTCTCTGTCATCCATAATTCTGAAAATTTGAGACTATATTGCAGACATCGTGTGATTTCACAAATAAATATTTCAAGGTGTAGCTAAAAACAAGAACATCTGAAATACAATCAAGTGTACAAAATTTAACACAGATACATTATCTGAACTTCCCCACTTTTGCCAAAAACAACCTTGAAAACTGCCTCCCTCACCCCAGGGTTCAATTACATCCCCAGCTACACACACTTTGCATTTAGTTACAACTTGCTAGTCTTATAATGAACACAGATTTTTATTAAAATCACTGCTTCCATAACATAATAACATAACATAACATAGCATACATAACATAACGCAACATTATCAATAACAAACTAGGAAAAATTCAAAATTACTTCGCAATTGTTTTCATGCTTAGAATATACCACACCAAGAATGGACAATCAGAATACTACATTCAAAGGTTTCTTGGATCATGGTTTACTGTCTTTATCCTAATGAATTTGATTAGATCTGAGCAATGAAGAAGAGCTAAGAAGCCTAACTTCCCCTCCCTCAAATAAACTTAGATTTCTTCCTTATTCTAGGCTTGACCTCCCCTTTCTAGTACTTATGTTAGAAAAGTTGTAATCATAAATTCTTTCTCTTCCCCTTTGAGATATAAATCTTCTGTATGCCAGGAATGCCTCTGTTAAGGACCTGGGAGCCATCTCTTTGAAATGCAATCATCAGGGAAGATGGCACTCCTAACTGCCAGTCTCTCTGGGAGCAGGTAGGGGTTCACCTTTCCAAGTTGCAAAGCTACCTCCGGTGAAGAAGAGACAAAGTTGACTTTTACTTCGGTAAGACCAACGAGCAAACACAAATCACCTCTGATCCTTGTCACATTTAATGCTTGTCAGCCAGAATCCTGAGCTTTCTCTTCACATGAGGGTTACAATCCCTGCTTTCTTGTTATTCCCATTTTTGGGGTTTTGGAGGGGGTCGTTTGTTTATTTCAAGCTTTGAAACTTTCTGAAATCTCTTCATTTTAGGTTTGTCTCTTGTACATAGCATTTTGGGAGCTAATTTGAAGTTTCCCTTTTTAAATATTTAAGTGAAGCCCATAGGCATTTAGTTGTTACATAATTGATTTGATTGTTCTTTATTAAAATATTTTTTTATTCATGTGTTTTTTTTCTCCATTCAAACTCTAATTTACTTAGTAATTTTGCTTCATTTTGAGTCTTTAGGATGCCTGTATTTAGTTCTTGAGGATTTTACGTATTTACTAATATAGTTACAATGTCTTCGTTCAACCGCCTTTTTCTTCACTTAGGCATCTAATATTGGGGTTCAGTTTTATGTGATTTATTTGACTCCCACATATTAACAATGTGACAACAGTTGTATCACTTTCTCCTTTTTTTTACATTACTCATAACAGTTTCACATTACTCATACATTTTTTTACATTACTCACAGCAGTATTTCTATGTTATTATGTATTGTTTCCCACACATGAATCCATATTTGTTCTAGTATGATCTATACAATTAGATATATTTACTTCCCTTCATCAGTTCTTTTGGAAATTTTTCCCTTTAATTTTTGATTAGATAAACAGATCTCTCCTTGGTATTTTTCATGAATACCATATTCCCTGAATTTTTGCTTATTGAAATTTTTTTCTGCAGCCTTGAACTTTTAATTATAGCTTGGATGGATATAAAATCTTTCTTCATACTTTCTTTTCTTTATTTTACTGAAAATGCTGAAGTTTCTCTTGATTTGTAGATTTCATTTAAGTCCAATGCCAACTTGTTTTTCTTTCCTTTGTAGCTGATTTAGTCTCTTTGCCTAAGGCCTTGAGAATTTACTTTCATTTATTATTAATATCATTTTATCAGAATATGTCTTGGTTTTGAAAACTCTAGGTCTATTTTACCAGGTACATGGAAAATGATTTAAAAATAAATTCAGGTCTCCCATCTCTGGAAACAAATTTTGGATTAGAGTATTAAATATTTTCATGTAGCATTATTTTTCTTCTCCAAAGTTCCACTAAAAATACAATTGATTTTGTTTCCTATTTTCTAGATAGATCATTTCTTTTCAGATCCATTTTAAATTAATAAAAAATTTAATTCCTTCATTATTTTGTTCAATGCCTTTATTATGTTTTTGGTCAAATCTTATTCTTCTTTGGTGATTTTGTATTTCAGTCCAAAATAATGATTTTTTTCTTTTTCTTCAATTTTTTCGTCAAGTATTAAAAAAATGTTTTCAATTATTTTCTTGGTTTGTTTAATTCTCATTTAATATCTTTCTGATTTTTGTTTGTTTGTTTTAGTTTTGTTCATTTATTTTCCAAGGTTTTTTTGACATTTCTGAATAAACATTTTCATCATGCCTGCAATTGCTTATTTAAGGATATATAATTCTGGTTCAGAGAATGTGCTAAAGTTTTATTCTTTGTAATTGGTGTCGATGGAGAATTTTTATGACCTGACAAGTTTTAATTCTCATATCCTATAGTCTTCTTATTATAGATACTATTTGCTATTTTCTCTTTCTTTTGTAATATCTTACTTTCCTAGATCAGACACAATGGCCATATGTAGGTGGGTGGAGATGGTAGGAAGTGGTTATTTGCAAAGTACGTGACCATTGACAGTATCCACTGGTCCTTCATGGGAATTTTTTTTTTTTTTTTTAGAGACAGAGAGAGAGAGAGAGCAAGCAGGGGAGAGGCAGAGGGAGAGAGAATCTTAAGCAGGCTTCATGCTCATGGTGGAACCCAAGACCTTGAAATCATGACTTGAGCCAAATCAAGAGTCTGACACCTAACCAAGCCACCCAGCAGCACCTTGGTTTGAAATTATTAAAAGGTTTATGTGATACATATGTTACAGATATCATTTTTTCTTTTTTTTAAAGATTTATTTATTTATTTTGGAGAGAGAAAGAAAACAAGTAGAGGGAGGGGCAGAGGGAGAGGGAGAGAGAATCTCCAGCAGCCTCCCCGCTGAGCACAGAGCTCAACTTGGGGCTTGAGCTTATGACCCTGCGATCACGACCGGAACCAAAACTAAGAGCCAGACACCCAACTGACTGAGCCACCAAGAAGCCCCCAGATATCATTTTATTTAACAGTAAAAGAGGCAAAGCAGACATAAAAGCACACACGCTCATGAAAAATATCAGGTTTAAGTTCTAGACCACACCATCCCACCAAACGCAACCACCATAAGAAGCATTCTTGGTCACAAGAGATGGTTTTGCCTCATTATATAGCTACCAACCTATGCATTAAGTCTCCCAGCTAGCAGTTCTTACATCTAGATACGATTTCCTTGGTACCCCATGAACCCGTTAACATAATTCAGCTATCTTGACGAAATATATTCAGAAGGCAGTACTGCAAGTAAGTAAACCTAAACTCATTTACATGCTGTGCCACAAATTTGGTACAGGATTTAGGTAGCCAGCATTTTCCTAGAGAAACCTACAACCTATAAATTAATTATGATGGTAGAGGTTTTGTGGGCAAAACTTTATTACTGAGAATGCAAAACTATTGAATATCATTTCAGAATATTACCTAGCAACCCTTATATCCCTCTATTGCAACTTTTAGAAATGGATACATATCCATTTATAATAAAAATTAATTTTTAACAAAAGATAAATTTATTCTCAAATATGGATGGCCACAAATCTGTCACATTGTGTTAATACTAAGTCATGTCATTCCTTGATATCTTACATAATCTTTATGAGTCTGATTGGGTTATTTTTTAAATTTTTTTTAAAGATTTTATTTATTTATTCGACAGAGATAGAGACAGCCAGTGAGAGAGGGAACACAAGCAGGGGGAGTGGGAAAGGAAGAAGCAGGCTCATAGCGGAGGAGCCTGATGTGGGGCTCGATCCCACAACGCCAGGATCACACCCTGAGCCGAAGGCAGATGCTTAACCGCTGTGCCACCCAGGCGCCCCTGATTAGGTTATTTTTAAGTTTCCCTCCAGAATTTTAGTTCAATAACTTCTTAATATTTGCTTTTGGTCAGAGAAGGCATATTACAAACCATCTAATACAGTCCCTTTACCTGTAGAAAAGCCAATTCTCACGTCACAAAACTCTACGAAATCCAACATTTTCATCTCCTGTGTTTCCTGTTCAATCCTGATCCTCCTAGACAGGTGACTGAGGCATAGAATTTGCTCACTGATTATTTTTTTAATGTTAAACAAATATTTGAATCTAATCACAGGATATATAGTCAAAATTGATTTTTTGAAATTCTGTTGGAAAGAAAAGACTCTAGATGGTGCCTACATCAATATACAGCATCCAAGTTGGCTTAATAACCATATAAGCTTTGTAAAATCCTTCCGTGATAGCCTGCAGAAAGTTTTTAACAACACAGCTGCATTGAGCATTGGAGAGAAACTCAGGGGAAGTTTAACTAGGTAATACTCATGTAAGTAATACCTAACCCTTGAATGTAGGTAACCTCTCCACCGCCAAGTAAGAGTATGATATTAGGAAGAATAAGTTAATAGGAGAGTAAACACAGCCATGAATTGATGCAGGGCATGGTGCCTATAACATTGCATTTCTAGTACCTTAAAGTTACATAATAAATAAAGAAAAACAACACAGGGTACAAACGACCTGAATGAATCATTAGAGAAAAGAAATCTAAAATGCAATCTATGGTAACATTCCTGAGGGCCCTGCAGTTTAGGAATCAAAATCCTTCCAGCTGAAAATTATATGGGGAATAAAATGAAATCCTGTGACCTTACTGGTATCAGGGGGCTGCTGAAAATGTCGTAGGAGCAAGTCACCTGTTATGGGCTTGTCCCCAGAGAGGGGAGGATTATATCTCCAATCAAGCATGCCATCCATGTACTGTGATCTTTGTTATGGCTTTGGATGACTTACACTTGGTGACACAAATCAGTTAGATACTTTTAACAGCCAAGAAAAGTGACAGTTCCTAAGAACAACTATTGCAGCCAAGAAATTTATTCTTCTCTCAGAACAAGCCGAAACACTCTCACAGCCAGGAAGGCAGTCTTGGAATGCCCTTTTGTGAATTGTCAAGTTTGAGAGAGTAGCTTTTGTTATACTGAACGAGCTCGGCATGCAGAAGGAAGCCATGAAATTCCCTCGCTAATCTGCTGGAGGAACGGAGTATGAGTTACAAGATGTGCAATTGAATAACAAAACTCAATTTTTCATGGTACAGTATTTTTGGGCCTGATAATTACCGAGTACTTAAAAAATTGTTTTTAATTACTAAATATACATTATATGTCAGTTTAGTCAGTAAGCTACCAAGTAATCTAAAATGAGGAAGGAGAATCTACAATACCTATCTGATTTTATTTTTGGTATTTTACCATTTTGTCTTTCTAGAAGTGTCTTTTCATTAGGAAACTTTCAAGCCAGGAGAAGTTACTTGTCTTTTATGGGAAGTAGGAGCAACTTGTTTCTGGAACGTTCCCCAGAGGTCGAGTTACCCTTCAACCCTTTCTGTCTATTGTATCTTCTCCCACCACTTTGCACAGCTGGAAGCCTAAAGTCGTCGTGCCACTGCTCACAGCGTGGGTCACAGGGAACACAGTGCTCCCGGCACACACCTCTTTCCTCGAAAATCTCAGCAAATGTATCGTGGTAGCCATCGTGGGGGATGCATCCCAGCATCCCTTGCTTGCACTGGTGACAACTGCATCCAAATATTCATGGGACATTAGGGTTCACAGGATGGGGAGAAAACACAAAGGAAAAAAGAATTGAAGACTATATGCTACAACTATAAGATGTGGGGAGAAGTGGTGTGAGAAAGCAGGAAGGAGAAACTGGCTGACATCAGGCTCCAGGGGCCAGTTTCTGGAATCAGAGCAACCAGGATTGGAGCTGATATTGGTGCTTGCTAACCATGTATGTCGTCTTAAGAAATGTACATATTGCTCTGAGACTCAGTTTACTCCTCTATCAAATGGGGAATCTTAACAGCACCAAAACCATGATGATCATAGAGTTGTGGTAAGGATTAAATAACCTAAAACATTGTAACTGTTTATAGCAAAATCTGGCACAAATGCAGTGATCAATAAATCTTAGCAACTACTAATGTAATTACAGTGGCCCAAGGGG
Organism: Ursus maritimus; assembly: GCF_017311325.1. Lineage (NCBI taxonomy): Eukaryota > Metazoa > Chordata > Mammalia > Carnivora > Ursidae > Ursus > Ursus maritimus. Next base: position 53,758,277 of record NW_024423897.1, read on the forward strand.
AAACATTCTGAGGTGCCTCATCTTCAAGGCAGTGCCTCCTGCCAGCCCCCACAGTAAGTACCCTCTACCTCTTAGTTTGAGTGAATTTCACCTCCTAATAGAAGTTCTTCTTGTCCTGCTCTCTACTTAGAAGAAGGACTTTCTAAACTGGTTGTTAAATCTAGACCAAGTCTCCCACACAGTTGTATCAGGAAGGTCTAGGTGTTTTGCTCCATGAATCCTGCACCGACTTGTAACAATTCAAACTTGATACATGTTTGAGGTCTCTTGCCAGAGTGAGAAAGCTCTCCCAACTCCAATTCCCACAAAATGACGGAGTTGGTGCTCCACAGTCCTTGGTTGGTGATAATCTCTGCCTTCACCTGGTTTGCCCCTCTCTGCTTTGAAATCTGTCCCCTTCTCTCCCCAATGACAGGCTCATTATTCAAATATATTGCTCTTATTGGTTGTTCCCTCCCGTACACAAAAACAGAGGCTGAAAATGGCCCTTCAGAAGGGACTGACTTGTTTCTTGGAAAAAGTGCCCTCACCTCCCTGGAGGTGGCCTGAGGCTTATGCGGAAGCATCAAGCAGTGGTAAAGGATTGTGTTTTCTTTCTTCTAGCTTCAAAGTTTGTTCTCTAGGTAACAGAAGAACAAAAAAATCACAAATTCATCTAACTTTTTGAAATAAACTGTAAAGGAGAACAAAATTATAATAATCCATTAAAAGTGTATTTCTTAGGTGTATTTTCCTTTGTGTCCCCATCATCCACTCTCAACAGTCCTGTGAGGAAACAAGGGTTTTATTATCATGAATCTACTGAAGAGGAAAATAAGCTCTGGAAAGTTAAGTAGCTTTTCCAATAGCAGGGACACTCGATTCTGGCTGTAATTATTTGGTCATATAAATACAATTCTTTACTTTGGAGGTGTTAACCTAATTACTAACAAATTACTTATGTATTATTTATATATTTTATTTATATATATGTATGCATAAGCCTTCTTATGGTATGAATATGAAATCGGATAAAATACCAACATGAGAAGCAAATAGTCTCAATTTCTGATTCCCACTGACAATTTTAAAAAACGGTATTTATGGTTTTTTATGACACATTTTTGTAGAATTTAACTTTTACTCCTAAGTATTATGTTGAACTGTATGAAATCACCATTTGTGATCATCCATGACCTACAAAAACAAGTTTGTTAGGATTCAAACTAATATGTAATGTCAAGATTATATGAAGGGCCCTCAAATTGGACATCTTAGTTTAAAAAAAAACGATATAGATGAGACTATCCAAGAGGTGGGATGGACAAGAAGAGATAATTTTTCATCATCTTTTCTACCTTCCCTCCTTACTCACCCCAACCCTTTGTATTATGTGCTGATCAACTTTGAAATTTAGGGATAACAGACATCCCTCCAACATATAATTACTGATGACCAAAATATGTTCTATCACAAAATATTCACCAAAGAGCAATAATGAGGTCTATTCTTTGCTAATTTACTTTTATGAAAATGAAACTCTCTTTAGCCTCTTAGGAAGTTCTGTGAAACATAGTTTCTGGACTGATGTGTTGATTTCTTCAAGAAATAAGAATCAAATGCTAAAACCAGAAATGTGTTCCCAATAGTTTTGGATAGAATTCAGCAAGTCAAAACCATTTTTATGATTTACATAGAACTAAATGCCGGGGGGAGGTATTAATAATTACAAGCTGACCACACTGCTTCTGGACGTAGGTACAGAGTAGGAAAAACATTTCCCAGAGAGCTGTTGCCAGTTGTGCAGATCATGTGGGAAGTGCAAACTCCACGGGCCAACATAAGGAGAAAAATCATGAGACTCTTTTAAATAGAGAAGAAAAATTGGCAGCACGATTTCAGAATGCCTTCAATATACCCCAAAATGTGAAATTTGATCCCTTGCAGCTTTAAGTACGAACTGCAGAAAAAGATTGACATAGTTGAAGAAGTCAGCAAGAATAGATTGTGATCCTCACTGTTACAATTACCAAAACGGACTGGGTGAATCCAGAACAGCAAATAGGAAGGATTGTGATTAGGTTTCCCATTTTGCCCCTATTTTTCATTCCATGAATGCTGTTTGCAGACAGTCCTCAACTTGCTTAATGACCTCAATATAGAAAATCGAGCGGTTCTCATTCCCAGATGGAAAGCCCACATTTCTTTCCGAGACAACAGCCCACACTGATCCTGGCGGGAGGAGGGTCCAGAAATGGACAAAGCAAGGAAAAGCATGAACAACTTAAAAGACCAGAAGGCAATACCGTAATTCATTGAGTTTAAGGTGCCCTATATTTTATGGAGCACCATAATTTTATATAGCATTAAGAAGAAAAAAACAATGATGGCAAAGTATGACTTAGTGTTTCCTAATAATTATGAGTTTTAATTTTATTTATCCTAAAAGAGTTTTTAAGATTTAGACAAAGATTTTTACCAATAATCTCTCTGATTCAGAAGCAGCAATTAAAACATAAACAAAATAAATTAGACATTAGCCCCAAAAGACAATTACAGATATTCCTCCCATGATGAATATTTGTGTTGCTAAAATATATTTGTCCACCACTCTATTTCTGAGCCATTTTCTATACATAGTAACTTTTCTTTAGCACCAAATCTTAGCAGAATTTTTTTAACATATTTCAAAAGACAATTAAACTCACTGCATGTAGTTTAACTGCACCTGTAGGGATGTCAGTACGAACTGCCAGGATGGGGTTTATCACTGCACATAAGATAGGACAACCACAAAATCACAGCCACCTCACTGAAAACAGCAGTAAGTATCCTCAGTCATGAGAAAAATCCCAAGAACACAAATGTTAAAATATAGAAGGGAAAAAAAAAAACAGAATAGATGAAAAGAAAGGAATAATAATAATAACCTCAAAATATATGTGTATAAAGCATTAAAGAATTGAGGACCCCTGAGAGATCTTTTATTTTGCAATATTGAAGTAAACTACTGTTTTTATGTGCAATCTCATGCAAACCAGCACATTTTCACTACACCCAACAAAGTAGCTAAAATGATTAACGATGTCAAGTTGTGGTGAGTCTGTAGAGCAGTAAAAACTCCCTTACATATCTAATTGGGGTGTAAAGCAGGACTGCTAAGTTTGAAACAGTTTGGGTGAAACATACCCTATTCTATGACCTAGCGACTGCACCTCTAGGTGAGTGTATCAGTGTATGCAAGCATGTGTTCATGAATGAGTGTATCTATCTACACAAGGACTTGTACTCATAGCACCAGTACCATTTCAGTCCAAAGCAGACCACTCAAGCATCTATCAAGAAGAAAATGGAAGGGAACTTAAGTGGCTCTGTTGGTTGGACGTCTGACTCTTGATTTCTGCTGTCTGGCTCTTGATTTCTGCTCAGGTCATGATCTCGGGTTGTGAGATCAAGCCATGCACCAGGATTGCTTTCCCACAGCGGCAAGCTGTGGCCAAAAAATTAGCTATTGTTCTAGGGTCAACACAAGGGCAAATAAATTTTGAGAGCATGGAACTGGATGTAAGCTTTAGGATATTAGAAGAGAAAAAACAGAACCCCCCCCCCAAAGTGTACAGAAAGAAATCCAAGAAGTTGTCCATTTAAAATACATGTTATGAGGATGAACAATAGAAAAATTGAGAGATTTTTCTATTCACTTTTCAGAAGTGCTGTCCAATATAATAAATACACTGCTTTAGATATGTTAATAAATTAGATTTTATAGGTTGATATGAAAACATAAGCAGCACATAAAATATGGACAATTTGGTTAACCAGATTTTATGGGAAAATTTGTTAGGGATTATACCCCTTCCTCCCAAAACAGCATCTTACAGTGACCTTTTTAAAAATACTGTGGTAAATTAGGGAAAACTTGTCCTGTATTTAAATTCAGTTATTTCAAAGATAACATTAAATGTTAAAAAGGAAATTTTGTCTGCATTTGTTATACTGGTTGCTTTTCTCTTTGATGCAAAGTGCAGTATTTGCAGGTCTGAATTTCATGTGGTCTTCCTTGGAGGAATGGGTGCTCTCCTCCTCCTCAGGCTGATGTGTGAAAGGCAAAAGCTAGCTAGAGAGTGACCAGGAGAAGGTGTGCAATTTTGAAATGTGCAGATGTGTCAATTTCACAATATAATTTTCAGCATATTTTCCTAAAGGCAAGTACATTTAAGGATATATGATGCAATAGAATTTTTTTAAGTGAAAAAAATTAAATATCTAAGCATTCGATATCTGGCAGCTGGTTAGGAATTTAGTGCCTCCCTTCCGTGAAATACTTAGTAGCCATTGAAACTACAGGGTAGAGGTGCTTGAGTGGCGCAGTTGAGTGACCAACTGTTGCTTTCCACTCAGGTCATGATCTCCGGGTCATGAGATCGAGCCCCACATTGGGCTCTGCACTCAGCATGGAGTCTGCTTAAGTTTCTCTCTCCCTCTGTCTCTGTCCCTCCCCTCCACATGCACATGCTCTCTCTCTTTCTCTCTCCTCCCCCTAAAATAAATAAATAAATAAATTTTGGGGAAAAAAAGAACCTATAGGGTGAAAATATTTGTGTTGATAGTGAAAACTGCTTTTTATTAAAGGAAACATGAAAAAGACTGAAGAATTTATAGAATTAGAACATAAGCTTTATATACGTGATTAGCAAAATCTGAGAGTTGTACATCAGATGATAGCAGTTATCTAGGAGGATAAACAATAGAAAAACTTCTAGTGCATTTTTAAATTTTTACAGTATGCAACAATTGTATATACTCAGCAAAAACATAGATCATGATTCTTGAAAACTGAAGGAGCACGAAGAAAAATCAGAAAATTATGTTCTCGTCCAATCATAAAACAGCAGGTTTTGTCAATAATTCTCAACCTGCCACTTCATAAATTAACAGTGAAAATGGTCCTGCTATACCATTTTCCCAACTTTCTCATGAAAGGATCTAATTTCCTCATAAAATGATAGGGCATTATTTAAAACATCTTTGTAAAATGTATTAATTGTGGGAACAATCACACACTTTTCATAATTCTGTTTCTCAAAGAATTCTATATTCAATTAGTAACCACAGGGGGAAATCAATGAAGATGAAAAGTGATTTTACAATTGGCCACATTCATTGAGAAATTAATAGCTCAATAATAGAGGCTTCCCTTGCTTGGGTACATATTTCAAGCCAGCAAATAAATTTCTTTTTTAAGAATTTTATATTCTATTCTCTGACACCCATCTGGGGTATTCATTCTTTTTTTTTTTTTTTTTTTTTTTTTTTTTTAATTTTTTGTGGGAGAGGAAGAAGCAGGCTCACAGCGGAAGAGCCTGATGTGGGACTCGATCCCAGATCGCCAGGATCACGCCCTGAGCCGAAGGCAGACGCTTTAACGACTGCGCCACCCAGGCGCCCCTGGGGTATTCATTCTGCCCCAAATATTTATTCCCTATTTATCTATTTATGTAGCTGTGCTACCTATTTAACTAGAAGTGAATTTCTGTCTGAAATTGAATAAAGTACTGTATATGTCTGAGGTTGGAAAAAAAATACCCATTTTAGAGTAGATGCACTTAAGTAGGAAGATCTGTAGTTTAGACTGAAGAAAAGGCAAATGGCATTTGGGAAAGAGGTTTTTAACTGATGTTATCAGTTGCCCATTTTTTCAGCACTTGCTGAGACCCCAGTTGCTAGGGTTAGCCATTCAGATTGATACATCACACAGCCTCTGACCTTAAGGGGACAGCCTTTAGGAAGCCAAGCGATTACCAACTGGAGCAAAGCATCCTCTAATGGCAAGGAGCAGAGTACAATGGAACTCTTAGGAAAAGTTCCCAGAAATGGCTGGGTTGCATGAATGAGAGAGTCACAGAAATCACTTTCTAAAGATATTCAAACTGCTCAAAATACCACCTCATTCATAATCATAATCACAATCATTCAAACAAAAATGAGTTATCACTTCTGTTTATAAAATCTTTTTTAAAAAATAAGAATAGAATGACCTAAAATGCCCATTAGGGCATGCAAATTCATATGCTTATTCAAAGCAGGTTAATAGTCTTCAGAGTAGGAACTAAACTAAAACTTTGTCTATTCGATCATATGAAAAAGCCAGAAAAGGCTTATTGAATGAGCTTGGAATTACTGGCAGCAAAACAGACATAAGAAGCAAATCCAGGGCAGGGGGAATCTACATCCAGGCACAGTGAATTGATCTCAAATCCTTTCTCTTGTTTTATTTGTGGGCAGGGGGAGAGCAATCCCATTGAATCTCATTCGAGATTACTTCAGGACCTAAGATTTTCTGAGCCTGTTGCCAAATAGGAGGGAACCTTAAAGAAGACAGGGAAAGTAATTGAGACTAACAGCAGCAGAATTAATATAAATTAAGTACCCATCGTCTACTTCTATCCTTTTTGTTTGATTCTTATAGAAATATTCTTATGCATATGAGAAAATAACATTATAATCCTAAGAAGAAATTCTTTTTTACTAAAAACGAGGAAAGAGGCTGAAGCCAAAAGAGGTAGAAGGTTGGCAGTTGTAAATGAATATGGATCTGACAAAATTCTTCATGTAAAAAACGTTTGTGAAAGCACAAGTTAGGAAATTATATAGAAAGTTACCCTAAGTCCTAATGTTTGGGTGCAAGACATAATTTAATAGAAATAAAATGTAAGCCAAGATTGAATCGATCACTGTCTGCAAAGGTTTTTATGATACTCTACTGACAATAATGTACAGAAGAGAAAATCTAAGAACACATCAAATCCCTGGAATTTGTGCATGCTTTCAGGTTTCATAAGTGTACAAAATAGAGTTTAAATTCGTATTTCCTGCTTGGAAGCAGCAGTTCTTATAGGGCATCTCAGTCAAAGCCCAGTGGGGTGTTCCATTAAATACAGTCATTTTTCAAACGTTGAAATTTTATGTTGAATCAATTTAACTTTTCTGTTAATATCCCATGATGTGAACCATTTGTCTTCTCTTCAGTCAAAATTACAGACCTTGCTACTCAAGTGCATCTGTCCTCTAAAATCACTCCACTCCTTTAAACGTTCACTCCTCTGGGGGACCAGGAGGCCTGCCCAATTCCCTAATTTGTATCTAAATTCAAAGAGCAGTGACGAGGACAATAAACCATCTCCCCAATCTAATGTTTCCATCCGTATTGAGTGATGCAGGGATGGTGATTAAATGCATTGATGTAAATGGGTGCAATGGGGAAATTATTTTGAGAGAATTAAACTATTCTTACAGATGTGTATTCTCATCCTCTCAGCGATCCATGTTCTTTTGGAGGTATTCCAGCCTTTTGGTCCTTATAAGAAAGGGATGGGTGTTACCAGCTATGGAAGAAATAACATACAATAGGGCAGTGCCAGGTATGAAGGAACGAGATGTAACTAAATTTCCTCTGACTCCTTGAGTCAGGGGAAAGAGAAGAGGAGGGGAAGGGAAGTTGTCCAGCCTGTGTTCTGACTTCCCTGTTGAGGATGAGAGTAGGCAGACTGATGAGGAAGCTCACAGCAAAATTGTCTTGTGCTCTGGCTGTCCACCATAAGCCAAGTTCACAATGGGGGAGAGGTGGGGGCCTGGGGTTCGGCCAAGAGGAGACCTGACTGAACACCTCAGGACCTCCTCCAATTCCGTCATGTTAGGGAGAGGGTGCTGTATCTAGTGTCGTGTGCAGAGGGGCTACTCATGAGATTCTACAGCACAAACAACAGGGAAAAGAGGGCCTGGTCAGCAAGGAAGCACAGTCCAGCTGCAAGGAGCAGAATGCACTGTGAGCAGAGCGCTCAGAGACACGCCTGACCCGTCACCTGAGTCAGTGACCTACGGTGCCCTGACGGCAGCCTGAGCACCTGCCCTTGGCACGGTGACCTCCTTCCTTTCCCCGGGCAGTCGAATGACCTTTCTCACACACCTCTTCAACTTGAGAAAGAGGGACGAAAACACTGAAACCGGGAGCTTTGACACATCTACTTAGACATTTCTTTAGCATCCAAAACAATGGGGAAAAAAACCCATAAGTTTGATTTCCCTCACCAAACATCTTTGCTGTCCCCTCATTTAGTAAATAATCCAATCAAGGCAGAAGTTGGAGAGCCATTCCTGATATCGTCTTCTTCCCCATTACTTTTATCTAAGCTACTGGCAATTCTCTTTGATTTTACCTAGAGGCCGTCTCAGACCCATCCAGTTCACTCTATCACAGCCCAAATCACTATCATCTTTTGTCTAAATTGATGTATTAGCCTCCAAGGAATGGGCCAGCATTCAGGGCAATGACTGGTAGATAAATGCAGACCGTGGAATCAGACTGCCGCAGCTCTCCTTTTAACAATGAAGTGACACTGGGCAAGTTTCCCACCTTCGGAGGCAGTTTTTCTAACCATACATTGGAAAACAGTAACAGTACACACATATCCAGTTGAGGCAAGAATTAAAATTGCTCGTATGTGGAATGTGTTTAGAATACTGCCTGGTACACAGGAAATACTGTAAAAATGCTCTTCTTCCTCTTCTTTCTTCCTCCCTCCTGCCGTCCCTCATTTCCTTCCCTCCTTCCTTTTTAAAGTCTAATTCCTTGCATAGGCTGTTCACAAACTACTCCTCTCTTTACTCATGCTCCCTTCCAACTACTCTTCTCCAGTCACTCTGAAGCTTTTCGTCCCTTCCACCACCCCAAGCACATTTTCCTCCCAGTATTTGCTCACTGCGTATGTGTCTACCCAGGCAGCTCTGCCCCCCATTATTGGCAACGTTGGTTGTATCTGACTTTTTGTTTATAGCTTAAATACAAAGCCCTCCAAAAATCTGGTTCAATTTCCCCTGAGTCTACCCCATACCTTTCATTTAAAAAATTAAATTTATTTTGGAATAATTTTAGATGTATTTAAAAGTGGCAATGAGAATACTGAAAGTCCTTGTATAACTCTCACCCAATTTTCCCTATTAATATCTTAGATAACCACGGTACATTTGTCTAAACGAATAAAACAACATTAGTATATTATTATTAACTAAACTCTAGACTTTATTTGAATTCTGTCAGTTTCACCACTAATATCCTTTATATCTCTCAAATTAAGATGAGGTCATACGAGGGGCACCTGGGTGGTGCCATAGGTTAAGCGCCAACTCTTGGTTTTGGCTCCGGCCGTGATCTCACGGTCATGAGATCGAGACCCACCGGGCTCCTTGTTCAGCGCAGAGTCTGCTTAAGATTCTCTCTCCCTCTCCTTCTGCCCTTCCCGCTCGTGCTCTCTCTCTCCCTCTCTAAAATAAATAAATACATCTTCATCAAAGGTAAGAATTTAAGAAGAGTTTTTATAAATTGGTATGAAAAAGAAAACTTCCTGAGAAAAACATAGCCAAAGACCATGAATAAGTAGTTCAGAAAGGAAGAAAGGACAAAATAAAATTGGCCAATAAACAGTCAACAAACATTAAGCACATTAATAAATGAATTCAAATAAAAGCAATAATAAAACACCCTTGCCATTTAACTGATAAGAAAATACAAAGAAATACACTAAATAGTTCTAAGGTTTGTTATTGCTATATGAAAACCAGTTCTCTAATAATCTGTATATTTATGCAAGCTTCGTAAAAGACAGCTTTACAATATGTATCAATGTTTAAAATGTGCATATCGGGGCGCCTGGGTGGCACAGCGGTTAAGCGCCTGCCTTCGGCTCAGGGCGTGATCCCGGTGTTCCGGGATCAAGCCCCACATCAGGCTCCTCCGCTATAAGCCTGCTTCTTCCTCTCCCACTCTCCCTGCTTGTGTTCCCTCTCTCGCTGGCTGACTCCATCTCTGTCAAATAAATAAATAAAACCTTTAAAAAAATAAAAATAAATAAAAAATAAATAAATAAAATGTACATATCATTTGTTCCAGCTGTTTCACATCAGTGAACTTAGGTGTTAATGTAGAAAGTGTATGTGTCTGTACATAGAAATACATATATATATATATGCACACACACATAAAGATTATCATTACAATTTTGCTTATAATATCAAATAACTTCTCATTCTACATGTCCTCTTATAGGATATTAAATTAATTATGTACATCCATACAACAGATGAAGATATTTCCACTTGAAAATGGTTTGATTTTGTATGGTAATTGACATAATAAAGGACCATATCTTATGTCTGGATAAAAGAAAAGGCTCTTGAGAAAAGTGCATGCATAATATGATCCTTTTCTATTTTTGTGTGTATGCACAAAGAAGACATTTAAAATCACATTTACAGATGCTTTATCCTGACTTGTGATATTTGGGTTTATTTTACCTCTTTTTATGTTCTTTAAATAGCTTAGAATTTTAATTAAAGAGATAAGATTAAATAGAGATAAGAAAGAGAACCAGAAATGAATATGAAGAAAAATTTACAGGTTAAATGCACAAGAACCATTAATAGCCAATATGTGTATGAAAAGATATTCGACCTCAGTAATTATTAGGAAAATGTATATGATTTTCCCTCATCATTCGGCTGTATATAATTTTTTTTAATGTGACAAAATCTAGTATAGAGAAGGGTTATGAGAAGTATATAATTTCATACATTATTAGCACAGGATTTAAATTGTTATCAGCTTTCTGGTTGGCAACTTTATATCTCCAGAAAAACAATTCAACAGCTTTACTGAGGTATAATTAATATATGAAAAAGTGTACATATTTAATGTGTACAATTTGATGAGTCTGCAAAAATGCAAATCCAAATCACCATCACCAAAATCAAGGAAATAGACATATCGAATTCTTCTGGTGGTTTTCCTTTTTCTCTTTCTTTCTTTTCTTTCTTCCTTTTTGGGGAGGGGGTAGTAAGAACACTTAACATGAGATCTAACCTTATCTAACAAGTTTTGAAGTGCATGATACTCTATTGTTTATTATAGGCTCTATGTTGTAAAACATCTCTAGAACTTACTCATCTAGAATAACTGAAACTTTATACCCACTGAGGAATAAATCCTGATTTCCACCACCAGTGTCCATATAATTTGATGTAGCAAGTCTTTTTCTAAGCATGCATCCGAAAGAACTACTTGCAATGTGCACTAACAGACCTGTACAGCCAAGTTCTCTGTGGCATTTTGCAGTACTAAAATTTTGGACAGATATTAAATGGCTACTCTGACAAGAGCTCAGGAGACTTGCTGTGTAAATAAACTATGGAAAACTGGACAGCAGTTATGAAGTAATATGTCAGTCCTATATAAATTGAAAAGGAAATAGCTCCGAGATGTATAATTACATTGAAAATTAAGTTAGAAAACAGTACTCAGTTCCTCATTGTAATGTGATTAATACAAATAAAAATATTTTTCTTAATTTTTAAATGTTTAGGAAGATACATGAAAAATGTTGAATATTTAACTCTAACGTAAGAAATGGGAAATAGAATACATAAGAATATTTTTAAAACATGTAGCTTCTTTATTTTGGATGATCTTACAAATAAAATATGATCCTATGTAAAAATATGTCAAATAAATAAAAAAGCTTCAAATAGTGTTGAACACAGATTTTCAAAATGCCCATAATGTATTTACTTCTTTCCATAATTGGATTTTCCTTCTTCTCCGAAGCAGATGAAGAGGAAGGTCTAAGTCTCCATGATAACAGAAAAAGCAATTGCCTTACTCATAGCTTTAGCTAGAGCACATGGCACAAAACAGGCATTTAAAAATATTTGTAGAAGTAATTCACAAATAATTGCATTAATTAATTATACCAATTAACTATCTAATAAATGGAACATCCAAGAGCCTGGTGAGAGTATTGACCTGGACATAGCCAGCGTAGTACAAAAAGGTAGAATAGTTTATCGCTACTGGTAACACGGTATTTCTACACTCAGGAAAATGTGCTCTTTGTAGGATTCTCTCACATACTGAAGTACTTTCCTATTAAAATAGGCCTTTATAAATATACGTCACTATAACATCTTTTATAATAGTGCTATTAATGTTACACAGCATACTAAGCAGAATTTTGTAATAGTTTTCTTCATGAAAGTCCTTTATACATTGAAATGTTGGTACCCTTCTTTTACATAGCCTTAAAATTAAATTAAATTATATCCTTCTAAAGTGTAGTAATTATAATTAATAGTTAAAGGTTGGAAAACAAAGTCTCTTAAAAAAATCAATGTTACAAGTCCAATTATTTAAATGAGACTGAGAAACTAATTTTTTTTTTTTACTGCTTAGTAATTGAGTAAAGAATGGAAGGTTGTCTTGACAACAGAAGATAGAAAAATAAAATGTTAATGAATAGCAATTGTTCTGCTCATTATAAAAAGTATTGACTTTATAATATGTAAAACAAATACTTATTGTATTTTTAAATCATATAACAAACACATATTTTCTTTTAATGTATATCCCAAAGCATTAATTTTGATAATAAACTAATTGCTTCTTGAACCAAATTAATGTGACTTATAGAGTGCAAAGTTAAGTTTGCCATCTCCCTTAATCTTTCAATCATGAATGGCCAAGAGACCAAAAAAAAGGGAAGATCATAAGGGAAACTGATAAATAACATCCCTCTTTCCCCCATCCTAACACTTAAACCAATTGAAAATTGAAGAAGAGTAAGGCAAGTAGAATACTGACATTCTTATCAAGCTTATAGTAGAGAGCATGGCCTGGTTGCAAATCCACATGGACTTTTTTTTTTTTTTTAAGATTTATTTATTTATTTATTTGAGAGACAGAGAGGAAGGGAGGGAGAGCACAAGCCTGTGCACATGAGCAGGGGGAGGGGGATAGTGTGAGGGAGAAGCAAAGAATCTCAAGCAGACTCCCACTGAGCAGGGAGTCTGACGCGGAGCTCAATCCCATGACCCCGAGATCTTGACCTGAGCCGAAATCAAGAGTAGGTCTCTTAACCAACTGAGCCACCCAGGCACCCCTTAACACTAGACTTCTTAATATTGTGCTATATTTGGCCATGTTAAGCAGTTAGACAATCAAAGTGCTTCTAAAATTGGAGTCTGCTCCTTAGAGAATTTGTTTCCAGAGGAGCAAATCACTGGGCACTGACTACCAAGAAAAGAAGGAGCTGGTTTCTAACAGCCCAGCTGCTTCCATCACTCCAATCAGCTAAGTGACTCCTTTTCTCCTAGGGAAGTATAAAAAGCCACAAGCCAGTAGTGTTAAAAAGACTAGTGCATAGAAATATAAGGCATGGGGAAAACGGCCCCATTATAACATTTACCAATATTCCTAAGCATTAATCAAGGTGAGATTTAACCTCTCCACTGTTTACATAATTTTTTCTACATTCTTGGGGAGGTTATCTGTACCATGCCATTGCTAATCTGCTCCTACATTCACAAAGCCTCACTACCCCAAACTAACTAATTCACCTTTATGTATTTTCCAGGAATTTCTATTGGTTAGTAATTATTTACTCCCCAAAGTAATTATTTACTTCCCATGAAACATATATTTATCAATTCCAATGCTCTCTTCTCTCAAGACTAAATATTCCCTCCATATACTACATCTTATTCCAAATTGCTATACATATCCTGGCATTTGAACGTTACATAAAATTACTTTATAAATGAAACACAGCTACATAGAATTGCCAAAATTGTTAAATTCAGCTACAATAATTAAAGCTTCTTCAGGTGTTAAAATCCAACGAAATTCAAACCCAAAATAGTTATCTCATTCTTGTAAATTAAAACAAAATAAAAAAATGCATATCGTCAAGTGCAAAGCAAACAAATCTGCCCCCATCCACCATTTTCTTATTCTAATAACTATTAACAGAAAGCCTCTCAATACCTGGTAGGCGGTGCTGTTCCCACAGCAACCACAGCTGCTTCTCACTGGGCGGGGATGAATCCTTCCAGTCTCAGAAGTTTAATTAGATCAGTGCCAAACCCCAGATGCATTGTTCACTTTTTTAAATGTCCAAATCTGTAAAATAATGTTATTTTCCCCATTCAGGACCCACAGTAACCAAATTTAAAGCACATGTCACATTCCAACCCTGACAGCAATTACCCTGAGGAAAATTGTAATAGCAGAACGCAGTGCTTAGTGATGTAAGAGGACCTTTGAAGGGACTCAAGGGGACTGATTACTGAGGGGTGATTCAATTTGAAAAGAACTTTTCAAATTACCTATTTCTTCTTCAGTAAGCTCTGGTAGTTTGTGTCTTTCAAGAAATTTGTCCATTTCAATTATTATCAAACTGATTGGTATACAGTTGTTCATAATATTATTGCCTCCTTTTCTATGTAAAACCTATAGAGATGTCCCCTTGTCTTTCTAATATTGATAATCTGTCTCTTCTTTTCATTTCACTCAGTGCATCTGGACAGAGGTTTATTAATTTTATTGATCATTTCCAAGAATCAGCCACATTTGGTTTCATTCATTTTTTTTCTCTACTTTCAATTTTATGGATTCCTACTCTTTATTATTTCCTAATTTCTTGATGTTTTAGGTTTATTTTGCTCTTCTTTCTCACTTCATTAGAAGGGGGATTAGCCTGTTGATTTAAAACTTTTTTGTTTTATATTCCGAGCAGTACATATAATAAATATCATTATAAAAGCTACTTTTGCAGCATCCCACAAATTTTGGTAATCTTCTTAATTTCATTCAATTCAAAACATTTTATAAGTTCCTTTTTGACTACCTAACTCTTTAATCTGAAAGTTTTTTAGGAATTTGTTATTTAATTTCCAAATATCTGTGGATTTCCCCTGAATATCTTTCTGCTATTGATTTCTAACGTAATTCCACTGTAATCAGAGAACATACACTAAATGGTTTCAATTTTTTTAATTTTTTGAGGTTTGTTTTAATAGCTCAGAATATGGACTTTCTTTCTTTTCTTTCTTTAAAGATTTATTTATTTATTCCATAGAGAGAGAGAGGATACACACGTGTAAGCGTACATGAGTGGAGGAAAGGAGAGGAGAGAGATTCCTCAAGCAGACTCCCCACTGAGCATGGAGCCCAACATCGGACCTGATCCCAAGACCCTGAGGTCATGATCCTAGCCAAAATCAAGAGTTAGCCACTTAACTAACTGACTATGGACTCTGGGGGAATAGGTACCCCCAGAACATGGACTTTCTTGATGAATTCTCCATGTGCACTTGAGAAGAACGTGCATCTGAATATTGTTGTTATGTAAACGTCAGTTGGGTTGCGATTGTCTGAGGGTGCCATTCAGGTTTCCTACTCCCTTAAGCAATGTCTATCTACTGGTTTTATGATTAGCCAAGAATGGAGTGTTGGAGGCTCCAAATACAAATGGTAGGTTTGACTATTTACATTTTCAGTTCCAGATTTATGTATTTTGAGGCTATTTTGTTAGATGCATACATATTATGAGTGTATGCCTCCCTGGTAAATCAGCCTGATTGATATTATGGAATGTCCCTACTATTTCTAACAACATCCCTTGCTCTGAAGTCTACTTTGTCAGATATATTCTCCACTTTCTTTTGATTAGTGTTTGCATATTATTGTACTTATCCTTTTTATTTAAAATAGGCTTCTTTTTCACAATGAGATTGTGATTTTTAATCTAATCTGACAACTCCTACCTTTTAATTAAAATTTTTAAAACTTTTAATATAATGTGATTATCGATAGGGTTGGATTGCATCTATGATCTTCCTAGTTGCTTTCTATTTATCATATCTCCCCTAGGTGCTGCCCTCCTGCATTTTTTTGGATTTGTAATTTTTAGTATTTAGTTTTATCTCTACTTTTAGCTTATTATTTATACTTCCTTTTATTTTTAATTGATGCTCTTTTCTTTATAATATGTGACTTAGTAAAATCTATTTTCTAAAAATACTAAAACACTTCACGTAGAGTGTAAGAATCTTAAAACAGTTTACTTCCAATCCATTCCTCCTATTCTTCTGCTATTTTCATGCATTTACTTTAATGTTATAAATTTCACAATGCATTGTTACTATTTTTTTTGTTCTAGACAGTCATTTTCAAAGCAGTTAAATTTTTTTAAAACTCTACTTTAAATTTTGTTCTTTCAAAATCTCTTTATTTCTTTCTGTAGATCCATATATTCCTCATACCTTCTGCTTGAAATTTTTTAAAATTTCCTGTAGTACAGGTCTGCTGGCAATGAATGTCTCAGTTTTTATTTGCCAGAAAAAATTTTTTACTTTGCCTTCAGTTTTGAAATATATTGAAAAGGAAAAAGAACAAAGGAAAATAAAGAAATTGAAATCTATATTAATAGCTTTTGTTTTTATCATTTACCACCTTATGTCACTCTATTAACTCAAGGTTTTCAGAATTTCTGACAACAATTCTGCTGTCATTATTGTCTCATTCTTCTGTACAAAATACCTTTTTTTCCTCTGACCACCTTCAAAATTTTATTTTTCTTTTTGAAGTTTTTCAATGTCATATTTAGGTTTTGTTTGTTGTTTCATCCTAAGCATTTTATGTCTGTCATTTAATGTCTTTCATTATATTTGGAAAATCCTCAGTGATTTCTTCAAATATTTATCCCATCCTATTCTCTCTCTCTTATCCCTCTATGACTCCAAATGTGTGTATATTACACCATTTTACATTGTCCCACCACTCTTGGATATCCTACTTTGTTTATTATATTTTAATTATTTGTCTCTTTGTATTTTAATTTGACATTTCAACTGATATATCTTCAAGACTACAGATTCTTTACTCAACTGCATAACTATGTAGAGTTTTCAGATGAGCCCATCAAAGGAATTTTTCATAGATGATATTGTTTCTAGCACTATGTCACTTCCCTTTGTCAATTTCTTATTATTTCCATTTCTGTGCTAAAATTCCCCATCTGTTCATGTCTACTGTTTACCTTTTCTACTAAAGCATTAGCATATGAATCATAGATATTTTAATTCCTGATTGACAGTTCCAACATCTGAGTCTGGTTCTGCTAATCTGCTAATCTTGAAAATGCTTTTCTTTTTCCTTTGCTTTTTTGTGCCTTGTAATTTTTGACAGATTGCCTTTTCCCCAGTAATTGAACTTTTGTTTCAGTTGTGTTTATCAATTAAAGTACTCTTGACTACATAATTCTGATTCAGCTAGCTCCCGTTCCACTCATTCCTGGCTAAGGCTGGCACATATGTTGTTTATAGACAAGCCACAGCAGACTGAACACATTAAGTGAGGTATTTTATTAATACCTTGAAGAAGTCTCCTGCTATTGGCTTAAGACCTCACATGCCTTGCCCTTCATTTTCTTAAAGTCTGAATATATATACAGCCACTGTAAAAACAGCCCCTCAGCTATATAAAAACATTTTATTATTTTGTGCCATAATATCACAATCTTCCTTAACTCAATAAGTCACTAGCTTAGATATTCTGCATAAAATCTAAATATAAATATGGAAACCACAACAAAACAGGAGTGAACATGACATAAAATGTAACATAAACATTTCTGAACCTTAAAAGTGCAAACATGGAGACTTTGTGCATATTTACCTAACAAAGTATGTTTCTTAGCCCAGACAGTAATTTCATATAAAGTATCTTGTCATTCTAATAATTACAGGATAATACAATAAGAGACATACTTTTAGGGTAAGTTTTTCTAAATAATTTTACCTTATCGGTCCATTTTCAAAAGGTTTTACTTTGTGTGAATTTTCAAAACAAGAAAAGAATTAACTAATTTTGATCAAATCAAATTATGTAATTTGTTATTAAAGTTTTTTAAGCTTTGAAAAATTAAGAAATACTTCTCATGATAATGTTGATCCATGGTGGTGATAGTAGAGAATACAATAAATTATGACTACCATACAGAAATTTTCATTCACAGAAGTTATTTTTTTAAGTGTCACTTATTCAGTTGTTCATATGGTTGGTTTCTTATTCATTCAGCTGTTATTTTAAAATAGGCAAAGTCCTGATTACTTGCAGGTATGCACAGGTAGATAGACAAATGCAGATACTCAAATGTAGGCAATAAAATGCATGCATATACACATGCATACCCGTGCGTGCACACACACACAGGCACACCCACACAAATTCTCAGTTTAAATAATCCAAAAGATAACATGATAATGATTGTGACCATAGCACTTGATTTAGTTTGAGTCCTGCCTCTACTGCAATTGTCTTCAAACCATAGGTTCCTCAATAAATGAAGGGTGATAATATCACGTGGTTCATAGGGTCATGATGATTATTAGGTGGCATAATCCATTTAAATTGTTTGGCAATTTGTAAATCTTTGTACAGTCCCTGAAACCATCATTAATACTAGTTTTTCTAAAATCATTATAACTATCCATTGGAAATCACATATGTAGCAGCCACTATGTTAGCCTCTGGATGCAAAGTTGAACATCATTTCCAACCCTCAGGTTGACCACAGTCTACTAGATGAAGGGAATATGTCTAGCTAACAATAGAGAGAAAGTGGGTATTTCTTTCTTCTCTGGGAAATAAACCCGGGAAGATTTAGCAAGGAAACTGTAGCTTAGAAATCTACCTGGATTGGATAGATAAAGTTGACTGTGAGAATTTTGATAATTCAGGGAAAGAAATTTCCTTTGGGGCTAATATTTAAAATAGTTAAGATTTTATCCCACCAGCCTAATGGTTGTTTTGAAGAGTTTGAGCAGGTTATCTAGATAATCATATTTGAATTTCAGGAAAGTATTTTGACAGCAGTATGCTTCAAAGATGCGAGGCATTTGGTTTGTCAGAAAAGACCATGCCTAGTCAGAATGTTGAATGGAAAGGTCAGGATCAGGGAAGTGGCAATGGGAATGGTGAAGAAGAATTTGAATCAAGAGTTTAGGACAAAAACACAGATATTTTGTAAACAACTGGGTATCAATGTGAGAAAATAAGATGTCTGGATTAACTCTAAGTTTTCTCTGTGGAGTAATTGAGTGGATGGTGGTTTCACCCACTAAGTAAATGTGATACTAGGTTAGAGAGGAAAATTAAAAACTTGCTTTACAAATGCTGAATTTCAGGAAGCTATGTCACATCCTCATAGAAATGCTCAGTAAGCAAGAGAAAGCATAAGATCTGAGACTTCAGGACTCAGATCCAAGCAGTTACCAGAAGATTTTTTAGATCAACAGCAAGATCTGCAAATAGAATAGGCATAATCCCAAAGAAATATGAAAATATAGGTAAAAATATAATTACTCATGGCAGACATTTTGGTTGCCTCCAAAATAGCCATTCCTCATCAGGTGACCAGTCCAGCCAGGCCAAATTTCCCAGTCTCTCTTGACAGTGTAGATCAGAAATGAGCATGTGACTGATTCTGATGTTGAGGTGTGAGGGGGAATGTGATGGTGGGATTTATGGGAAAGTATTTCTTAATCCTAAGAACAAGACATAGTAAGAAAGTCTTTCTCTTCTGTCTTTGGGATATGAGCCTCAAAATGCTATAGTTATCTTGCTATAAGATCGAGAATAAAGTCAGCATGAAAAATACCAGATTTGAAAAACAGAAAGAATCTGTTTCCACCAACATGGGGGTCATTTTGGATTGCCTTTGATGGGAGGTAACGAGTATCTTTACTATTCAAGTCATTTTGATTTGGAGCTTCTGTCACTTGAAGTTGAAATCTTAATTACTGATTGTGATGGTTAATTTCATGTGTTAACTTGACTAGACTGGTGACAAGATATTTTTTCAAACACTTGTCTAAATGTTTCTGTAAAGATTTTTTTAAATGTGATTAACATTTACAATCAGTTTAAGCAAAGCAGATTACCCTCCATAACGTCTGTGTGCCTCACCCAATCAGCACAGGCCTTCAGAGCAAAGACTGAGATTTCCCGAAGAAGGAATTCTGCCTTCAACTAGAACAAAGAAATTCTGCCACAGTTTCCAGCCTTCAGACTCAAGACTGCAACATCAGCTATTACATAAATCTCCAATCTGACAGTTAACCTGCAGATTTTGGTCTTGTCTGTCCACATAATCTTATGAACCAGATCCTTAAAATAAATCTCTTAATACATATGGATTCTACTAGTTCTGTTACTTTGGACAAGTCTGACAAACACACTGATGCAGTAGGTCTATTTTGTAACTAGCAATATTGTTTTAAAATAATAGATAATAATGATAATTGATAGATAATCAAAATAATTACATCAAATCTATTGTCTGGTTCTTTCTTCTATGAAATGACCTGTGTTTGGCATGGTCCAGAGAACTAACAGATTTAAATAATCTTAACCTTGATTCATTTTATTAAATACGTAAATACCTATTCATTTGAGACATTCATTTAGCATTTTCAAAAATACTCAGTGAATATTTATATGACTATTTTTAACTTAAATTGAGCAAGGTCTATTTTGCTTAACCTCATTTATTTTGAGTTCTCTGGATCTGGGTAAATTTAACATTTGTTCTTTTATAATGGCAGGATTATTTTACCTACTTTTGTTTAGTACAAAAGTGTATTCTCACAGTAAAATTAAAACAATGAAAATATGTATCGAATTATGAGATAATATAATCTTAAACTCACAAATAAATTTTTACTATCACTTGTTGCCAAGGAAACCACTTTGTATGCCCTTGTGTTGAATTACTAAAAGGAAAAGTTTTTTTAATGCAAATGCTTATTCTTATTTCACTTTGTATGCTGCATTAAATTAATCATTATAATTTATATTTGATGAAGCTATTTTAAAGTGTTTGCCAATAAAACACATGAAAAATAGAACGCAAATCAAACAACTATGGCCATGATATAGGCATTATTATGAGAAAAAATCTATTACTCATCAATTGAAAGATGTGTGACAATAATTATATATGCCTGTTATGAAAAATACTATAAATTTGAGTGAATATTGAGATACGGTGTTGTAACATGCCATGTGAGTTAAGTCTCAAGGCAAAAACATTTTGTCAAAAGTGATGGGATATAAATATTTGACAATAACTACAAAGCTTAAACAATTTTATTTATGTAGGCCTAGGAACCATTAGAATATTATAAATTCTTCATGGAATCAGATCTATCTTCCATTTGCCTGGCTGGTCTCAGTCTGAAAGAGCATCACGTATATATTGAAAGGTACTAGTAACCAAAATCCTCAAAAAAGAGAAGACCACAGAGCAGGCATTTTAAACATCCTTCAATAATGTTTCATGGCGAAGTTAAATAAAAATATATTGAACTAATTTTAGTGTTTAAATGAAGGTATATGGGCATAGCAGAAGCACATATTTAAAAGAAGTTGTGGAAAGCCATAACACCTTGATTGCCTTTGTCTTAAATTTCAACATTTTAAAATTTTGGAAGTGTATTTATTCCCATTAAATATATGTTCATCGTCTAATGTGTGCTGAGAATGGTGCTAAATGGTAGAGCAGTGTAGAAGCATGCAAGTGTCAACCTTCTGATGCAGTGGGGAGCCTGACAAGGAGCGCTGGGAACCTGAGATTGAATGAGGAGCACACAGACATATGCAGACACTGCAACTTTGAAATAAAACAACCAAACAAAATGAAAATTGGACTATTGATCTGGCAATAATTGGGTGGCAAGAAACACTGTGGATAATGTGTCACTTGTGAGAAATAACGGTGAAGTCACCAAGTCCGTATGGACCCACATACGCAAATGCACACCCTCACACCCAGAGAGACACACTCAAACACACACCACACACACACACATTGAGATTTCCCAGCGTCAAGGAGCCATTTGTGTTTTTAATACTCGCCTCAATTAATTTTGTCCTGTGATGCATATGAAGTCCTCTAAACCAGAGACAGATTCTAATTATTTACTTAAAAAATGACCACATGGTTCCCCATCCCCCAATTCTTATCCTGGGTCAACACATTAAAGGGCAGGTCTAATGTCCTATGCATATAAAGCTCGATGTCAGTGTCATAAACAAGGATGAAGAAAAAAGTGAATTTTCTCTGCTTACGAGAGGAGAGAGGCAGCTGCTCTTCTCCTTCCTGAAGAGGGCTCCTTGGAAATGTTACAGGGCTGGGCTCTTACTCCAACTCTTTAGTTATTTATAAATGAATCTCTCCACGAGCCAGATAAATTATGTGTCTCCAGGCACAGATGTCTCCAGCACCCCTGTCATGATTTCTTCTTGAAAGATGGAGTTGTGCAAATCTCTCTGTGTAGTTCTCACAGTCTACAGAGTTGTAAATGAATTTTAATTTGCTTACTCCTTAGCCCAGGATCCCAAGTTTCATCAAATGAGTTCAGAAAACCCTAACTTTCAAAATGTAAAGATTTTTCTTCTGTATTATACACAACAATGAAACAGCATAATTGCACACTGTAATGAAAGCTGAAGAGAACAGTAATGAGGTGCTGGGATAAAAATGAAATGGGTAGAGTGTTTCTAATTGGTCAAAAGAAACACACCCGAGGACTAGTTTCATGTAAACTAATATATGAATGTAGAAAGGAGCAGACGGTGATCCATTACGCAGAATTAATACCAAATGAGAGAATTCCTGAGGAAGGAGAAGGTTTGGCATATATAAAATTTAAAATAATGATATTAATAATAATCAAAATCATTGTAAATGAGATGAGAGGAAATAGCTGGGTAGGTCTCATTCTGCAAGGTTTTCAGACAGTGATAAGGTGCTGTATTTTATTTTATGTACAATATACAAATAGTAAATATTTATTGGTTTCAGAAATTGCAGTAATATCACCCTTCATGTCAGGCATCACCTTGCTTTGTGCGTGGTGTTATTCACTTAGCAAAAATTCATAATTTTGGTGTTGCCAAATCTTTCAATGATTATCATTGTATTTAGTGCTTGAATGTTTTGATTAAGAAATTCTTCCCTATTTAGGGGCGCCTGGGTGGCACAGCGGTTAATCGTCTGCCTTCAGCTCAGGGCGTGATCCCGGTGTTCTGGGATGGAGTCCCACATCGGGCTCTTCCGCTATGAGCCTGCTTCTTCCTCTCCCACTCCCCCTGCTTGTGTTCCCTTTCTCGCTGGCTGTCTCTCTCTGTCGAATAAATAAATAAAATCTTTAAAAAAAAAAAAAAAAGAAATTCTTCCCTATTTAAAGTAATATAGATCGTCTCCCATGTTATTTTCCTTATGTTTATATTGTATACTTTCACACTTAATTCATTAATATTTTGAGGTATGTTTTTATAGGTGGTGTGAGATAGGGATATAATTTTCTCCATGCAATTAGCTGAATATCCTAAAAACACCACTTATTCCTAGATTCCACCAAAGGGTAAGGTCTGCCACAAGTGTGGGGTAACTATTTCTGAACCCCTTATATTAATCTCTCTCCTTTATTTTTTAATTCTCACATCAGTACCATATTACTATCATTACCATGGCTTTATAATATGTGCTAATATCTGGTAAAGCAAACTTTGCCCTTTGGGAATATTAACATCTTTATGATATTATATGTCTGTAATTACTCAGATATTATGTCATGCCCTTGTACTAAGGATTTGTAGTTGGATCACTTAAACTCCTTCATAACATAACCACAACTTTTTTGTCTGGGCATATTGCTTCTCAAATAAAAGCCTATATTTTCTAACTTTCCTAGCAAGTAGGAGAATATCTG
Source organism: Ursus maritimus (assembly GCF_017311325.1). Classification (NCBI taxonomy): domain Eukaryota; kingdom Metazoa; phylum Chordata; class Mammalia; order Carnivora; family Ursidae; genus Ursus; species Ursus maritimus. The sequence goes on from NW_024423897.1 coordinate 53,781,920, forward strand.
AGTACATTGATGTAAGTAAAATGCTGTGTTCATGTCTTTCTATTTTCTTTCCTTCTGACTGAAATATGACTGTGATATCTAGAGCTCCAACAGTCACCTTGTCAGAATAGTATTGAAAATCAATATGCTGCAAAATTTATGAGAAATAGATTTTTGACAACTGTCCTGGTTTTTGTTCTAGTGATTTCCTTAATTTTTCCATCTCTTCTTCTGTCAACTTTATTTATTCATGTTAATCTATTTAATTTGTGGTACCAAATTTAATTGTAGATTTGAGCCAATTGTTTCTAATAATTCTTTGAATTTGCCCTGTATTTATAACTCCTTTATAAAGAAATTGTATTGCATACTTCTGTATACAATAAACATAAGGAAAAGTTTTTTAATGAAAATTTCATGACTTTATTCAGAAGTTTTGAATTGTTTGAAGAAAAATTATTACAAAGCTATCTAAGGCAAAAATAATATTTGACATTCAGAACACGCTATAATCCCTTTCATAATCTGCATTTATTGATTTTGTCACTCTTTTAAATTTTTTCAGTATAGTTAACAATGTTACTTTGATTATTCTTCTTTATCATAATTCTATACTTCTTCCTTTATTAATTCTTCAGAACATCTAAATGTCTATCTCTTTCATTTTCTTTAAGAACCATTATTTTGTTTTTCATAATTTCTATTATGAATAAAAATTCTTCTGCTAATTTAGAATTAATTTATGCCTTAGTATTTATTAAGTCCTGTGACTATCTTTTCCTATATTTATCTTTCTATTTTACTTTCTTCTTAAATAGAAGGCATTATTTATTTACTTTCTTTTTCAGGTTAATAACACAGTAAGACTAACAATTTCCTTTGAGCACCACTTTCATTGTGTTTTTCAGGCTTAAATATAGAGTACTTTATTTGCCTTTCTACATTTTAAAAATTTACAAGTGAAATATAAAAGACTTTACATGGTGATAACTTCTATGGAGAAAAACAAGCCATAAAAAAGACATAGAAAATAGTTAGGAATCATAACTTTAGTTGGAATTATCACGAAAGCCCATTAAGATGTGGCACTTCAGCAAGAACTTAAAGGAGATAAGGGAGCAATGCATATGCATATTTTGGTAGTAAACATCACTGGCGAAAGAGACAGCTAGTGCAAAGACCCTGAGGTAGGAACATTCCTAGACAGTTTGAGAAAACACAATGCAGGTCATTGCTTTGTCAGTGTTGACTATTAACAGGAACCTTTTGTTTTTTACTTTGACAGAGATGGGAAACTATTTCCGACACAATCTGACAAACATTTTAAAAAGGAAAACCCTAAACTCTAGCTATTGCGTTGAGAATCCACTGGGTCAGCACTGGGAGTGGGAACATGAAGAAATTGATGGGAATGTCTTGGATTAGGCTGGTAGTGGTAAAGGCAGTGAGAAGTGGCCTGAATTAGATACATTTTGAAGTATGAATAAAATGGGGTATAAAAGTACAGAATAGAGACACAGTTAAACTTTCATAGAACCAAGGTGGTGAAAAATTTTGTGAGAGGGTTGGAAAGAAAGAGTGAAGATTGGAACAGATGCTTGAAATTGAGGAAAGGAAAGGTTTGCTGTTATAGATAATGACAAAATGTGGTCTATGTCCTGAGATGAGTTGCTGAGTGAGGAGGGTACGATCATTCAAGAAACTGGGAGTACAGGGTTTTAGGAGGTTCATCTACCAATAAACTGAAATTACCAAACAAATAAGTCTAAAGTTTTATAGAAGAGAGGAAGTGATTGGGTGATAAAACCCTCATCAAACAAAGAGGATTTAACTAAGTATAGGAGGTAACTGTAACAGGTGGATAATTCTATGGTACACCCAATGACGTGAGACTCAAACCTTGGAATGGGGCTCAGAAAGAAAGAAGTGAGATAGATTAGGAAGTGGCCAGAATATCTATCTACTTCACCTCCAGGCCAATTAATCAGAAGTATGGAAGAGAAAACAGCCCTTATCAGAGGGGACTGCAGAGGAAGCAATGGCTGTGGCAAAGAACCCACTTCTAGTTAAAACAAAAAGTCAAAGAGGAGCAGTTGAGAACAGAGAGCGTGTGTTGATGATGAACAGTGAGTTCTAGAGGATGCTTGGAAAGGACTCAGGAGTCCGGAAAAGATAAGGAAAATGAGGCAGGGAAGTGTCGAGGCATAGGGAAGTTGGACTGCAGGAGATGGAGGCCGAGTTAGTCCTGGGCTTATCTCGGTGACATCCATGTGACTAATCTTCATGGTCTTGCTATGGCAGAGGAGATGGTAATGCTGTGATTTTTGAAGGAAAGAGTGCAGTGGGGACTTGTCAGGAGCACCCAGAGTCCCAAAGCCTTCTTTTCCTTCCTGCCAATAATGTAAAGCTGGGAAAACAGCTTATTTAGAGTAACTAGATCTAGAGTTCCTTCCCAAGGGGTCATCCCCACTCCAACAGCATGGGCAGCAAGACCCAGAAACAAATTAGAAATGTAAATCTTTCAGTTCCAAACCAGACTTACTAAATCGAAAGCTCTGGTGTCCAACACAGTCATCTGTGTTTAGTAAGTACTACAGGTGATTCTGATGTACATAAATAGCTATTTAAGAACAACTGTCTTAGACCCTAAGTTCTGGCCTTTCCCCTACTTGATTTATCCCCATGGTGATCTACAGGTCAGTGTTCATGGCAGATGCATCTGATTCTAGGAGTTGTGCTCTAACCAATGCACCGTATTTCCTCATAATAGCTTAGTTTGTTACAAAATATTTTAAAGAATTTCAGTGATATTGCCATAGAAGGAATAATTTATAGATATCATCGAAACTCATCCAGAAGATTAAAAACTAAAACTATTGACTATTAATTCTGCTGAATTTAATTTCCTAAATAAAATGAAAATACATTTGCTGAAACAAATACATGTATATCCCCCCAAAATAAAATTGATATCCCTTCAGATATATGGAGACTTGAAGTTGAAAATTAAACCATATTTCTAGAATAATGAAAATACCAATATATAGCATCTTACAAGGAAAAATCAAAGAGAACCGCAGGTTATTGAAGCTGAATAGGATTCTTTCATAAAATTCAACAAAATTTGATAAAAACATTTGTTAATAATCCAAAACTTTTCTTTGAATGGTTGCATTCAATTTAGATAACATATACAATTTATACTGCACATTTTATACAATAAAATGGCTAAATACAGATGTTTAACCCATCTGTTATAACAGAAAAAAACTCCTTTCAAAACTGTGATTGAAAAGATAATTAATAAATGGATAAAATGGAAATGGAGTCATTACTATTAATTTATGTTTGACTCCACATGAAAAATTGGCAGATTTCAGATCTCATTAGTATTATTGAGACTGTTAAAACAGAAAAAAAATCAGTTTTTCATAAAATATTAGCAGACAAGCTCACTCAATAAAGAAGCAGGCTAGATTAATCAATTCATCATTCAACAAATTCATTCAGCTATCCAGTCCTCTGTATTAGCGCTGGGCTTATGCAAAGCTGGTGCTTCTGCATTTCAGACACTCATACCCCCAGTAGTATAGTGGCTCTATGAGACATTCCTGTCCATTCATCTATCCACAAGAAATGTTCCACCTTCCTTAATGTGACATCTTGATCATTAGGATTTATGTGTTTGGGCTTTCAATATTTTCAGTCATTATGATTTGCCTATTTTGCACTATGATACTGTGATTTATAATAAGAAACATATATTTGGTCTTCCTCCCCATTCCTGACAGAACTGCTAAAACCCTTGGAATTTCCTAAGTGATGAGAACCATAAAGGGGTCTTTTTCTATGTTAATGAGAGGACTTTTGGAAAGCCCTTTGGTAACCAAAGGATGAGAGCTGCTTTTCAGGAAACCCAGCCCCTGTGATTAGAAGGTTGAAACTTTCGGGGCGCCTGGGTAGCGCAGTCGTTAAGGGTCTGCCTTCTGCTCAGGGCGTGATCCCGGCATTCCGGGATTGAGTCCCACATCGGGCTCCTCTGCTGGAGGCCTGCTTCTCCCTCTCCCACTCCCCCTGCTTGTGTTCCCTCTCTCACTGGCTGTCTCTCTGTCACATAAATAAATAAAATCTTTAAAAAAAAAAAATAAGGTTGAAACTTTCAATCCCACCGTCTGCTCTCCAGGAAGGGAGGAGGGACTGCAGGTTGTATCAGTGGCCAATGGCCAATGATTTAGTCAGTTATGTCTGTGTAATGAAACCTCCATAAAAACCCAAAAGGATAAGGTTCAGAAGGCATCCAGATTGATGAACATGTGGAGACTGGGGAGAGTGGCCTGCCCAGAGAAGGCATGAAAGCTGCACGACATTTCCCCATACCTCACCCCATGCATCTCTTCCATCTGGCTATTCCTGAGTTATAGTCTTTGATAATAGACTGGTAATCTCGTAAGTGAAATGTTTCTCTGAGTTCTATGAGCTGCTCTCGCAAATTAATCCAACCTGGGGAGGGGATTTTAGGAACTCCTGATTTAACCAGTCGAAGCACAGATGATAACCCAGGTTTGCAGTTGGTGTCTGAATGGGCAGAGGGGCAGTTTTATAGGACTCAACCCTTAACCTATAGGATCTGATGCTATCTCCCAGTAGAGTGTCAGAATTCAGTTGAATTATAAGACACTCAGCTGGTTTGTTGCAAAGCATTGCTTATTGATGGGGTGGGAAGACCTCTCCCCCACCCCATACACACACATACACACAGACATTGAAATTCCATCCCGGAACCCAATTATGCACACACTTCTGAAAGAAGACATGTCTTAACTCTTCAATGGTGATTAACACCAATGTTTAGCAAAGAATCAACAAGAATCTGTAAAGTGAGGCATTTCTAGAAAACTGTAGCAGGTATTATACTTCCACATAGAAAGACTAATGGAAAGGGGAAATACATATGTGAAGTATACGTTTCTTTGTCCTACATTTGGATAAAGCACACCCTGTTGAAATATATAGCAGAAAACTTAACCCAAAGTAATGTGGCCTTTAAAATGTAAAGACCCAACAGCCTACCTGTCATCTTCAATGTAGCCAAGATTATACCCAAAGCTAAGTCCAAATTTCATCTACAATAACCATAATGTTGGCTGAAATGATGGGTTTTAGCAGGAGAATTAAAATGTCTTTGTTACAGTAAAACTCATAAGAACATATTATATGAGAACATAGAGTTTGATTAATAATACCAACAGTTTCAATGGCTGGATATATCATAAAAGAGATTCTATTTAGGCAAAACACTCCATGAAGTATTTACTTCATGGAACTAATATATTCTTACAAGGGTAAAGCTAAGAAATTTATAGGAAAAAAGTGTAACAAGACTTCAGTTCAGTCGGTTAAGTGTCTGCCTTCAGCTCGGGTCATGATTTCAGGGTCTTGGGATCAAGCCCTGGGTAAGGCTCCCTGCTCAGTGGAGTGTCTGCTTCTCCCTCTGTCCCCCGCCCACACCTTCCCAACTTGTGCACGTGCACATGTGCAAACACTCTCTCTCTTTAATAAAATCGAAAGAAAGAAAGAAAGAAAGAAAGAAAGAAAGGAAGAAAGAAAGGAGGGAGGGAGGGAGGGAGGGAGGAAGGAAAGAAAGAAAGAAAGAAAGAAAGAAAGAAAGAAAGAAAGAAATCAAATCAGATTATAAAATTAAGCCAAAAAGAAGTCTTTCTCATAAGACTAAAGCAGCATGTGGGGCCAGAAGAAGACCATACTGAAAAATTCAGAAATATCTAAAAAAAGGTGATTAAACCCATAATAGACAATAAATCCTTGGATTGATGAATTTGCTGATTGCTTCAAATTAACTGGACGTTTTCACTTACATTTGCTTAAATTGGAGCCACTAATCAAAATGCTTAACTTCTCCATGCCTGACATACGAGTTTGGCTACATGCATCACTCAGTGGTAGATCACTATAATCCCTTAGACATAAACCCTGAATTACTGAGTTCCACTCATGCTTCCTAGGGCAACTCACTTTAGCTTATTGATCAACAAGTTCTTATTTTTTTAAAGTAATATTGATAAAAATAAGTTTTCTTATGAGTATTGAAGAAAATAATGAGTTTAAAATGTTCCCATATTACATAAAACATTAAACATATGTGAGAAATAATCATAATGTTTATAAATAAGGTGTTCAGAAAATACTCCACTCCCCAAATCAAACAGCCTAAATCCAAATCTCTCTTCTCAAACTCTAAAAAAGTACACAGAGGGAAAAAAAATTATTCCCACCTAACAAAACAAATCAAAGCAAATCAAGGCCGATAGCATAACAAGGAGACAAAGCATATTCCAAACTTCAAATATTGTGTCAATAGAAAATAAACACCAAAATTCAGCAAAGTCAGCTTCCAAGTCCATTCAGAAGCAACCAAATCAAGGAGGTACTTTGTGGAAAACACAACAAGGGAGAGGGACCTACAGCTGATAAGACACATAAAGTCACCTCATGCAATAGAAAAGCCCCATGTGAGGTGTAGAGAATCCGCAAACAGTCATGAGACCAGGTGGACCATGTGAGTAACGCCAGTGGATGGCACCACTTCACCAAGACCCTCCAAGCTTCCTTCTGATGGCATTCTTATGGCTCTTATCTTTATTCCACTCCATCTAATAGCCAACATTCGTACTGCGCCTTCAGAGGCCTTCCATCAGGCTTGTGGAACCCTCTCCAACTGCCGGCAAAGAGCTGGAGATGGCTTTTAACCGACGATTAGAGGGTATGGAGCATGAATGCCCAGCTTCACTGCTGGTGATCAAGACAATCTAACAGTCTATGCAACTCTGCCAGATATCATAAGCTCACTCGGTTCCTTCTCTTTCTCATTTTGCTTTTTAACCTCCTTGCCAGTTTCCTTTGGGAACATTTTGATTTTTTTTCCCCCCTGGGGAATCCAAGTCAAAAAAACTAGGCTCTAGGCAACTGAAAGAAGGAGTCCTGAAATTGCACAAATTCACCGGAAGAAGTAGTGCTTCTGAGGACAGATGGGAGCAACCTGAAATGAGATTTGTTCTTTGGAGGCTTGATGCTGAAGGCAAAGAAAGAGGCAGGAGGAATAAGTCAGAGTCTTATAGAAACCATAAGGAATCATGACCCACAGACATACTAACATGTCCACCATTCCCAATGAACACAATCAATTTAACAAAACTATCCTTGACTATATTAATACTATTGACAGATTCAGGTGTCATCCTGTTCAGGATGACCCAAGCTGCAGAAAGCTACTCCATCAAAGGTAATATTCCTTCTCAAGGTGGCTCACATCCAAGACTTTTTGGAGCAAGAGTATGAAGACCTGGCCATTTGCTCTAAATGCATAATTTTGAAAGGCCACTGTAGCTCCAGATCACCCCATGGGGACAGCCAAAGCTGTACCCTGTTCTATTTCTCCCTCTGCCACCCACTACTGCCTTCTTTCATTACCTGCCACAGATGTTGATCTCAAGGGCGCCCCTTATTAAGGGCCAAATTCTATTTCAGAGTCTGTTGTTAAGGCACCTTACCTTTGATATAAACCAACCCAAATTCTCAGTGTCCACCACTGCAATTTGTGATACAGGAGGAAAAAATCATTTATACAAATCTATTGTAGGAAGAAAACAGAATAAGATAGGTTCTAGCTCATGAAAATTCCTTACAAAACATGCATGAGCCAGAAGAAAATTGTAACCAAAAAAATCCTTGAACAATTATTTGCATATGATAAAATCCCTGTGTCAGAACAGCAAAACAGAGCACAGAAGGAAGAGGGAACATGCAAATTAAGAATTGTGTATAATGAAAGAAGAAATTTGAAATAACTCAAAATAATCTGAGAAATAAAAATTGCAAGGGTCAGTGAAGAAAGCCATGACAGTAGTCAAGATACAGAGAATGAAACAAGGGGATATAAAGAAGAAGAAAATAAAATAAAGTAAGAAGTAAAAAGAATCACTGTTTGATCTGAAGGTAAACACAGAAGCTATATCGTGTGCATAGAATTCATTTAAAAAAATGAAACAAACATATATTCAAATTTATCTAAGAAAATTTTCTAGAAATAAATGAAGATTTGGATTTCATGCAGAGAAAGTCCATGGTATATCTGGGGAAATTAACCCAGAATGGTCATTTCAGCAATATATCCTATTGTAGTAAAATGATCAGACTTGAATAAATAAACAAGCAAGCAAAAAAAATTCCCAAGAATTCCAGGAAAATAATAGTAAGGCATTTACAAAAGGGGAAAAAAAAAAGAAGGAATTCGAGAAGAAGGAGGAGGAAGAGAAAAAGAAAATCAACTTAGCATCAGATATTTTGAGAGCAATATAGAACCCAGGAATGAAAAGCAGCAGATATACTGGAAACTGAAAAATAAAGTGTGAACCAAGGACTTAATATTCAACAACGCTGTCCAAGTATCAAGACCTTAGAAAAAGAGTTTCAATATGCAATAATTCAGGGATTACTGTACTCTTGAAGCTCTCTTTTTAAAACTGTATAGAAAATAAGCTTTGCCACCCAAGATTGGTGGGGAAAACTCTGGCAAAAGGACTGATAGGAAAGCAATGCATTTATCCAATGGTAGATCTAGGACTAAAACAAGGTGGGGACAGAGTGGAAGAATAATAATTAAATACTCTTTGGTCCAACTAGAAAATAATGAAAAATGAGTATAAAGTTTAGGGAAAATGGAAAGTGGGGTAATCCCATTGACTGTACTAGAGCTAACAACTGGAGTAGAAAAATATCAGGTAAAACTGAAAAATAAAGAGTACGAAACGAATTAAGAAAGACTGGGACTTGCATTATGTAAGGTCTTGGTATAAAGGTAACACTAGCAGCACCTGGGTGGTGCAGTCGGTTAAGAAGCAGACTTTTCATTTGAGCTCAGATTATGATAGCAAGGTCTTGAGATCGAGCCCCATGGCGGGCTCCATGTTGGGCGCCCGAGTCTGCTCAGGTTTCTCTCTCCCACTCCCTCTGCCCCTCCCCCCACCCTCGAGCTCGCTCATTCGCTCTCAAAATAAATAAATAAGTCTTTAAGGTAACACTAGAATAACAAACATGACACCTTTCCGAATTAAAAAAAAATGGAAAAAGAGACTTCTAAGAAGAGAACAAAATGGGGAAATAGATGCAGAACATGTACCTATATAAAATATAAAATAATATGACTGGTTTTAGACTAAAGACATTAGTTATGTCATCCATGTAAGTTGGCTTTACTCACCTGTTAGGAGAAACTAAGCATCTTGGTATTAAAGGTGAATAGAAGGACCAGTTGAGAAAATTCCATATTAATATGTATATGAATGTGTGTACGACTAGTTGGCATCTCCAATCAATACAAGAAGATGAATTTTTCAATAAATAGCCCATGGGCAACTGGACCACCAACGAGAATAGGTAAATTTGAATCCATACTTGATATCATAATAAAGAAGTCACCCAAAATAGATTAATAATCTAACTGTAAAATGAAATACAACCTTTTTGAGCATACCTTTTTAGTATGGCTTTAATTTTGAATGATGTTGTTTTCCATATTCATGGAACAAAATCAAATTAGGCAAAAAGGGGATATGATAAAATATAACCATTAACAGAAAAACTTATTTGTATATAAAATTGAAAGCCAAAGGAAAAAACTAACATCAGTTGAATATTTTCCAATTACAAAAGGAATTCCAAAGGAAACTTGAAATAGACTTAAGATGCATTATTGTTATTAACATTGGTTTCATAATTCCTAAATCTATTTTTGTGTTTTGAATGTATTATAATGCAGAAAAAAATCAGTAAATACATCAATATTTGTGGTAACCGTGGGATTATTGTGCAAGAAATATGATATAAATGCGGACAGAGGAGAGAAATATCCCTGGATTATTGAATGGGCTGTGAAAGTATCAGCACAAAGTTTAAATATTCTTAGTATAATTTTTCTAGTTCATGTCTATTGCAATAACCTAGAAGCAATGACAGCTTAGCAGCAATTAGTATTCCCGGTGCCCGGATATCGGGCTATAGTACCATTCTTCAATAAAAGCAAGAAAGGTTCTTTAGAGAAATCACCTGTTCCAGGTATAGGGAAGAAAACATGCATAGTGTGCCTGGAATATCTTATTATGCCAGAAAATAAAGAAGTGCACAAAAACTGATACAGGCATTTCAAAAGGGCACAAGAACCAGCTTTATGGGGTTCCCACGGACAAATATGGGAAAATTTGAGGACCTAAAAGAATAATGACAGTAATAGTTATAACACATTTAAAAAAAAAAAAAAAACAAGTGCATGATTGAAGAAATTGAAGAATTGAGAAAAGAAAATAAACTTTTTTTTCCCCAGAAGGATACCATGTTATAAATGCAGAATATCTAAGTAACAATTGGTTGGAGAAAAGAATCAGGAATAAATACTAAATCATTGAATAAACTGGGAAGCAGGATAAGGAGATGGGCTTAAAGTATCATCCTGTAGATGATTTATTACAAAGAGAAAATGATACTTTCACAATGAAGGAAGTCAACTGACCTAACGTAACATCGCCAATGATGGTCTAAACTCTCATTGTGTGAATCCGATCATGGGGAAACAGGCAAGTCCGATTGCCTAACTACTGACCTCAGTTCTTCAACTTACCACTGCTATGAAAAAAAGAATTACTTTAGATTAAAGGCAGTTAAAGAAATATGAAAACGAGGCACCTGGGTGGCACAGCGGTTAAGCGCCTGCCTTCGGCTCAGGGCGTGATCCTGGCGTTGTGGGATCGAGCCCCACATCAGGCTCTTCTGCTATGAGCCTGCTTCTTCCTCTCCCACTCCCCCTGCTTGTGTTCCCTCTCTCGCCGGCTGTCTCTATCTCTGTCGAATAAATAAATAAAATCTTTAAAAAAAAAAAAAAGAAAGAAATATGAAAACATATACAGTGTATGATCTTTAATTGCATTCTGTATCAAAAATGCTATAAATATTTTATTAGGAAATTGGGCAAACATGAGTATGTTATCAACACTAAATTCCTTGAATGCGATCACTGTACTGTGATATCAGAGAATATCCTTGCTCTTAAAAACTTTGTACTAAAGTATTTAGGGGTAGAGTGTCATTATATGTCTCCAATTTATTCTCAAATGGTTCACCAGACAAAAATAGGATTATTTTCTAGAAATATTTTTAAAATATGGTAAAATTTAAGCAATTGTAGTAACAAAGGGTTCATGGATATTCATTAAATTATTCAACTGTTTCTTTATGTTTGAAATTTTCAACATAGGCTGTAGGGGAAAGAAGCATACTTGAATTTTTACCAGAGCTAAAAAAATATCCTAGAACAATGTTTCTAGGTTGCTTAATATATTAAAACCAATTGGAAACTAGAATATATACATATACATGTATATGTATATATACATATTTGATATATATATAATATATACATATCAAAATTTTCAAAATAATAGCTGTAAGATTCTTGATTGGTTATAAAGAAAAAATTAAGAGAAATAACTTGGAAACTCATTAAAATGATGGCATTTAAACGTGGGGAATTTATTTTTTTATTTCTGTTTTCTTTTAAAGATTTTATTCATTTATTTGACAGAAAGAGAGCACACGCAAGGGGAGCAGCAGGCAGAGGGAGAGGAAGAAGCAGGCTCCCCACTGAGCAAGGAGCCCGATGCGGAGCTCGACCTGGGGCTTGATCCCAGGACCCTGCGATCATGACCTGAGCCAAAGACAGATGCTTAGCCAACTAAGCCACCCAGGTGCCCCATAAATGTAGGGAATTTATTTTTGAGTTTGCTCTTAAGAAATCACAATATATGAGAAGACAAGCATAGGGGCACCTGTGTGGCTCAGTCGGTTAAAGGGCTTGGGCTCAGGTCATGAGCCCAGAGTCCTGGGATCCAGCCTAGGTGTTCAGCTTCCTGCTTTTTCCTCTCCCTCTGCTCCCCCCACCCTGCTTTCTATTTCTCTCTTCCTCTCCTCTCTCACTCTCTCTCTCCCTCTCTCTAAGGTAAATAAAATCTTAAAAAAAAAAAAAAAAGACAAGCATGGATATAAATATCACTATATATTTTAAAGTTAACCAAAAACACAGGTTTCTGTCAAAAAAACTAGATAGATGATAGATAGATAGATAGATAGATAGATAGATAGATAGATAGATAGATAATCTCCCCGGCAAAGAAAACTACCTCGTACAACACTGAAAGCAAAGATCATGGCTTCACTGAAATGTTGATGGGATGTGGCAGTGGCTCTCCTGGGGACCCTCCTTTCCTCTCTTGCCAGCACCATCACCATGACAACCTTGATTACATGAACTTGTCAGCTAATTGATACTCCATTGGGCTTTAACATTTTCTTCCATGTTCTCCTCCCAGAACATCACAAATTGCTTTTGCTTTCAAAAGAGCACTGCACTAGAAGGCCTGGACTCTGTTGGAACTCAGGCTAAGCATTCTGTAGGCTAACAACTTCGGGTACACTTCCCCAGTCTCAACGGCTTAGCCACTGAACTGCGGGTCTATCTTTTATCAGTGTTTGAATAAAGAATACATTGGGGGTTGCCAGAAAAAGCGCTTACAGTTTCTATAAAATACATTTACTTAATTTTGTTGTGCATAAACATCCTCCCTGCTTCAACCTTCATTAGAAAAAATGACAAAATTTATTACCTGGAATGGTATTTCCTTTTTGCTATTGATCATGTTTTCATTCAATTTTTACAAGAACATTTTCTANATATGTATATATATTTGGTACAAAACATTTAAGTAGTTACTACTTAAATGTTTTGTACCTGCCACTTCCTATAGATTATTTTTTGTCCTATATCACCTTACTAGAATTTATTAAAAGTCCTACTAGACTGTAAAGTCCAGGAGGTTAGGGGCCTTATCTTTCTTAGTCATCATTGAAAGCCTACCAAGTAGTACATTTCAGGGTTGCCAGTTGTGATGGGCTGAATCATAACGCTTCCAAAAATGTCCATGTCCTAATTCCCAGAACTGGTGAATATGTTACCTTATATGGCAAAAGGAAATTTACAGATCAGATTAAGGATTTGGGGTGGGGAGACAATCCTGGATTATCCCACTGGGCGCTATGTAACCACAAGGGTTCTCATAAAGGGGAGGTGGAAAGGTCAGACACAGAGAGATCTGGAGAGGCCATGCTGCTCCCTTTGGAGGAAGAAGCCAGAAGGAAGGTAGGTGGCCTCTTGAAGCTGGAAAAGATAGGAAATGGATTTTTCCCAAGAGACTCCAGAAAAATCAGCCCTGCAGACACCTTAACTGTTGTACAGTGAGGCTGATTTTAAATTTCTGACTTTAGAACTTTAAGATAATAAGTTTGTATTGCTTTCAGCCACTAAAATTATGGTAGCAACAACTAATGCATCAGTCAATAATTTTTGGATTTTACTGTTGTAAACTCAAGTTTTATACATTGAGGTAATTCTTCTTAGATCATATATAAATACAATCGGGATACATAATGAAAATTTTCTGACAATAAGCCCTATGCTATTTTTATGCATAACTACAAATAAAATTTTTTTGCTAAATGATGACAGGCACTCCCACAAGAAGTTGTATGAAAACTGTCCTATATGTTTGGAGCTAAAATATTTTTTCTGCATTATTTTATCCATTTTAAGTAAAATAGAGACCAGCAAATAAATGAATTTTAGTGCATTTCAATGATTAATATGCATCTCTAGGTGAGTGTTGGTAAATCAAAATATTACCTATGTAACATAATGGTAACACTTTCCAGTTTTACTTACTAATGTTTTCAGAAAAACATCATTAGAATGATGGAACAAAGGTTAAAACTGTTTTCATATATTAAACAGCCATTTTGAAATAAGTTTTAGATCATCTCATTTATAATCATTTAGCATAAATTCAACTTTTCTAAATAATTTCAATAATGTAATGCATCAATTTTTGTGTTTAATATTACAATTAAATTGTGTATTATCTTAACATAAACATCCTAAAAATGCAAAAAATTTTTAAAATCAGGTTTACTAAAGTGTAATTTATATACAACAAATCACACATTTTAGAAGTGCACTGTTTGCTGAATTTTGACAAATGTACACTGTCGGGGATTTATGACCACAGTGAAAATACAGAATATTTACACCTCTCCAAAAGGTTCTCTTATGCTGCTTTGCAATGAAAACTGCCCCATCCCCCAATTCCTAGCAACGCTGATCTGTTTACAGTCACCCAAGTTTTGACTTTCATAGAATTTTATATAAATTGTATTATACAGTATGTAGTCTTTTGTGTCTGGCTTTTTCCACTTAGCAAAACAGCTTTGAGATTTATCCACACTTGTGTGTTTCAGTAGCTCATTCTTTTTATTTCTCAGTTGAATTTGATGGTATGAATATACCTGTATTTGCTTACCCATTCACTAGTTAATGGACACATGGGTACTCTGTAGTTTGGGGCCACTATAAATAAAAGTGCTATGAACATTCACATACCTCTCTGTATGAACGTACATTTTCATTTCTCTTGGATAAATACCTCAGGGTAGAATTGATAGGCTATACGGTAAGTATATGTTTACATTTATAAGAAACTTTCAAACTGCTTTCCAAATTGAAACATTTTGCATTTCTATCTGTAATATCTGAGCCTCACGGTTTCTCCCTATCTTGGCAACACCGGATTGTCAGGCTTTTTAATATTAGCCATTCTTGTGAGTGTGTCTACATTTTCTTAATGAAAAAGACTTCCTAATTTTAAAAGAAGTGTTGAAATCTAATTTTCTTGTCCCTTCCTGAGTATACTATCATGGCTTTCAAAATCCTAATTTCCTAACTAAAGCTTCTGGACTATCTTGAGATGGACTTCAATTAATCATATTTTCAGTCAAGAATGCTACCAATATCCTGGTCCTTTTTATGTTAGAAAATTTTAGATTTGTGTTTTGAAAAACACATTGTACTTCAGTGGAAGATGAGGCATTGTCTAGAAGACACTCCCCAGGCTATCTGATTCCGGTTTTACCTCATTGAGCTATTTTATAACTCTGAATGTTGTGGCTAACTTATAGATCTGCAAATTCTATCCTAACTGGTAAAAGTTCAATCGACTTCCCTCTCACTATAGGAAAAAACGAAGACAAAAAAAACCACAGCTTTGTCTCCATTTGAACACTCATTTCAATATTCCTGAATATTCCTTAATACTCTTTGAACTGGTTAGAATATCTATCTGGTCACCTTCTAGATAAATTAATAGAATAAAATCTTACACAATTGTTCATTTTATGTGTGTGTGTGTGTGTGTGTGTGTGTGTGTGTGTGTATCTGTATGAGGCTTATAATTCTCCCTTTTTATTTGTGAAAGCTATCTTTGATAGTTTCCTAGATATTTTGAGTTTTTAGATGTAGAAACTCTGAAATCTATTATTCTCTATAAGTAATGCCTTTTTTGTTTTAGCAGCCAATTGGTTGACGACAAAATGGCAATTGTTTAGGGGGGTGTAGTTCTACTCTCGGTTCAGATCTCTTGTCCCTGAGTTTCTCTGAGTCTGCTCCTCTCAGGCGTCCTTTAGGGATCAGCCAAAGAAGACTGAGACCCTTCTCTGGCCCTTCCAGAACAAATACAAGTGTTGCCATACGTACCTTGACCTATCTTCAATGTAGCTGGGTTACCAACTCCTAAATGTGGTTCTTGAGGCCGGAAAGACCGTAGTCTTTCCAGCATCCCGCTCCCCAGCTGCATGTGAGCTCACTGCTCCTGGAGTAGGAACAATGGAAAACTACTGTCATACAGCTTCTCTCCAAATCAGTATTCCACACCTGCCTGCTCTTCTTCATTCCCCAGTGCCTTCAGGTAGCTGCTTATTATATTATGTCCAGATTTTATCATTGCTGTCTGTGGCAACAGCGGTCCACTTGGACCTGACTCAGTCACCATGGGAAGTGCAATTCCGAATATACTAAGGTTTTGAACAAACGGTGGATTTGTTACACAAATGAACACTGTGCTTAATGATGTATCAACATGGTGGAGTCCCATATGCTTTGTAATACTGGATACATGCACATATGAGTGGAATGTATACATTTAACAGGTGATCTATTGTGCCCACATTATAGATATAGTCTAATATTTGGATAAGAGTGTATTCTCTACAATATATAAAATTAAATATTTTCTGTATTTCTTGGCATTGATGGTAGTATAAAGTATAGTGTCTTAAGAAATAAAATAGACAAAATTTTGAGCTTTCTTTTTTAAGCTGCGCTCTATTGTGTCTTATTAAAGGAAGTAAGAGAGAGAGTACACTTACCACGATGAGCACTGAGTAACGTATGGAAGTGTTGAATCACTATACTGTACACCTGAAGTGAATATAACCATGTATGTTAACTATACTATAACCATGTATGTTAACTATAATTCCACTGTCAATTTTAGACAGTGGAATTAAGATGAAAAACCTAATTAAATTTTTTAAAAAGAAAGAGAAGAAAGGAAAGAAGGAAGGAAGGAAAGGAGGGAGCGACAGAGGGAGAGAGGGAAAGAAAGGAAATAAGCCAGTGATAACAGTGATTAAGAATAGTTGCAAATAAAAACCCCAATATAAAAGTAGGATCGAATTTTCATGAGCTGCTGGTCTATCTTCATGTGCTTTCGTTATTACCCTTTCCAAAATGCTCATCTTTACCTGTGAGTACATCTTCTATTACCCTTTCCTAAATGGCTTTGCATTTGTCCCCTCGGTGGGATGCTGCTCTCATAACTCTCAACTCCTCATTTCCATGATGTAACAAAACAGTCTGTTGCTATGGCGATGATCAGCATCTTGCAGCATGAGCCACCGTGATTACAGGTCTCTAGTGCTGGACTCTTCTTCTTTCAATCAGTTTGTAGAGATCGCTTTTGTTCTTCCACACACTCCAAATTCAGCTCTTAATGTGCTTTGATTAATGTTTCAAAGTTTAACCAGTGTAGTGGTGTGTTAAGTGGCAATGCTTTAACTGCATTTTCATATAACTGCATTGTTCAGCCTATATGACTATTTCACTGAATCACAGTAAACTAGGTAAAACTGACATTTAAAAAATATACAAATCAGAATCGAAATAGCAAATACGTGTGTTTTATTATTTGTTTACATGAGACCTAGGTTGTAGGACTCAAATCTTTAACATATAAATTGAATTATAAGGGAAATTTTTTTATTTCAATATCTTGATTATTAAATATGGATTACGGCTCTAAATTGTTGTATGTTAGAGGACAGGGAGACTGTTGTTACCTCACAGAGTAAGTCATCTTAAGCATGGCACTACCAAAATATTACTTTGTGTTTATCAAATAAAATTTTAGCCAAACATCTAGCTTACAAGGTTAAATGTGTATATAAAATTAAAGGCATAAATTCTGCCCAAATTGGACCTTCACTGCTAAGTACGTCCATAAGTAAAATGCACTCCTGAGTGTGCATATATATATTTTTTTAATGTAAGGATCTGTGTGCATTTTTTAAAATTCCAGTTAGATCACATCTAAAAGTCCAAATAACAATGAATTTTTATTTCATAAAAATAATAAAAATGCATTAGCAAATTATATTGAAAGTAAATTATCATATGATAAACATTCTATGAGTTTTCTAATTAGTCTAATTTTATTTTTTAATTTCTATAGTATTTAAATCAGTATTTTTGCAACAAGGCAAATAACCTATGAAATGCAAATAACCTCTGCCAGATACACAAGAGGTCTTACTTTCCAAATCTGAAGAATAAATTAATAGCCATTGATGTGAAACATCACCCAAGTGCCCATAACTGTCTTACCTCCTATTCAGTCTTAGATCCAATTAAATATCTCCTGGTAATTGGGGTTGCCATTAAAAGCCTACACTTTATTATGCTGAATCAAATTCTTTCCTTTCCCAGAAGAACAAAGATATTCAAGCTTAAATGCTATTTAAAATTCACTAGATAAGAAAACCAATTTTGTGGGTTATCCCCTAGTACTATACAGCCATATTTACTTTAATAATTAATAACATATAAACATATAAGTTATATAGTTTCAAAAGTCATGGGCATTATAAATTAATCTATACCAACTTATCAACCCCCAAATTTATTCATTATCAAGTATATCTAAACTAAACTACAAACTATATTCTAAACTCTATTCGGAAAGGAAGACAATAATTTCGGCGAGTGAAAATGTACTCATAGATGACACGATGCTACCAAGTAACGCGATTTTTAAGTAAAAGAGTATTGTTATCACAACTTTATAAGTTTACATTAAAAACATATACTTGGCATGCTTATCTCCTCCGTTTCATACCTGTTCTTAAACCTTAGTGTTATCTAATACTATATCCCATACACCCAGTGCAATTCACTCTCTCAAGCTGCCCTGTGTTCAAAACCCATTCTCTGAAAAGAATTTGTCAAACTAATTAAACCCCAAAAGTGAACTATTAATAATCTTAATCACTATCATGATATTTCTCTAGGAAAAGCTGATCTTCGCCAGCAGGTGAGGTGGGTCAATTTCCTGGCCGCCGTGTTCACACCTTTGAATACATCTCTGCCTCTGGTAAGGCACATGTCAGTATCAGCATCCTATGTGGCAGGAGCATAATAGTCATCGTTGTGGTTAATGATGTTATATTAAAAGAGCTTACAGGACATGAATGCATCAAACAAAGATGACATTATGCTCCTTCTGGTTCTAGCGGTTTACTACATGTACCTATGGAAACATATTTCAGAACAAGGCAGCATATACTTCAATGCCCTAACACCGACAATGATTTTGAGTAAAGCAAGAACTTTAGACAATAGAGATAAAACCTAAAAGAAAACATACAACTTCAGTTGGAATTTTAAAATGAGATAGCTTTAGATTAATACAAATGCATTCATAAGGAGAAGGAAAACGCAGGCTTCAAAGACAGCTACCATAAGGCATAATTTGAAGTTAGTGATGATGAGGAAAGGTAAGCCAACCAACTCAATGTGCCAACCAACTCTATTTGATTATGCAAATATAATTTAAAATATCTATTTTGGGGGCATCTGGTGGCTCAGTCTGGTAAGCGTCTGCCTTTGGCTCAGGTCATGCCCCAGGGTCTTGGGATGGAGCCCTGCATCAGGCTTTTTGCTCAGCAGGGAGCCTGCTTCTCCCTCTGCCCCTCATGCGCGTGCACGCACACGCGTGCTCTCTCTCTCTTTGACAAATAAATAAGATAAAATAAAAAAGTTTAAAACATATGGCCAATTTAAACAAAAATTGTATCTTATCTATATTATATTTCTATTTTTCAAACTTGAAATATTAATAAGCAAACTTTCTAAAGTAAATGTTTAGCTTTCTTACAACTGGCTTCTACCTGTTTCCTAAGTGACTGAATTTATGTAAATACTAAATATTATAGCCCACTTATTACACAAGCCAATAAATTCTAGTCCCTTTATTTAAATTTTGAAGTTGCATATAAAAGAAAAAATTTTTCCCATGGTTGTTTTCTAATTATTATTCTTAAAACAACTGAATAAACATAGGTTTAGAATAGTATGAGTTGATTTTGCTTTGTTCTCTATTACCTTGAGTGAAAATTATTAATTACTCATTTTTATTTTTAAAATATCTGAACCAATATTTTAAACTATTGATCTGTACCATTATCACACCCCTACTATGTAGATTCACAAAACTGGGTATGGAAACCACTGCAGTCAGGTAAGGAAAGAAAATATTAGAACATCTTTTTATGATTATCTCATCCTCTAGAAATTTCTCATCCCGTATTTTACACAGAAGTGTAAATATGTGTTATTTAAATCACATGTGGCTGTAATAGCACACACAAAGAAGTTCTAAATAGATAAGTTACACTTCTTACTAAGGGCTAAAAAAAACCTTGTAATTGATAGAAGGGTAGTTTCAAAGAGTCGGGGTCCAAAGACTTCGTGCAGTAGAATGTTCTAACGCAAAATTAAGAATTGAAATACTGGTCCTATATTGTGTCATGTTAGTCTTTCGTTTAGCAATTTTCTCATGCAATAGATTTGACACTGGATACAACAATAAACCTGGACAGAAAGTTAGGAAATTTTTACATGTAAATCACCTATTTACCTTTAAAATGGACCCTCGATGAGCCTTGAGAGTATAAACTTGAGAACACAATACATTATATAAATTCAGCTTCTGTCAAATAAAGGAATTAAACAAGGATATGAAGTACAGTGTTAGAAGTCCAGTTCACGGGAAGAATGCTTCTTTGGAAGTCCTTCCAAAAGCAAATATCACTTGGTTGGCAGAACTTATTATTTAAGAGGAAATACTATGAATATGAAAATTTGTGATTTGCACAGTATGTAATCTAATAACACCTAAAATAAGATTACAACCTGCTTTCAGAAAGGATTCATTTATTTAATCAAGATTTGTTATTGCTTTTAATCAGAGCTTATATTCACCGTATTAATACAAAATAATACGCCAACCAAAGAAAGTTATCTATTGGGTACAAAGAGTTTTTAATTCTCTTCATTCAACTTGAGCTGATTTGTCCTTTAAACGATGATACTTAATTTCATCCCCATAAAGCTGTTTTTCCCTTTGAGAGTCAGAGGTGCTTTGAAAGCGCGTGTAACTGAGCCGGTCGCTTTAGGGGTATTACATTACACCCTCAGTTACTTTACATTGCAATGAGATTCCCAACTTATCTGAGCACACTCATGGAGTTTGGAGGTTGGGCAACTGTCATCTTAACTTCTTTGATCAAAATTACTAATCGAAACATCTATAAATCTGTGCCTATATTTGAAAATCCCTTATAATTTTTTTCCCGAGGAACACTATGGGCATAGTCACAAAGAAGCTTATGGGTAAATTTTACATCTGACAGTGTTTGAAATATGATTACCAGCATCACAATTCTCTAAATTTCATGGAGTTCAAACACAATATTATTCAAATAAATTATAAGGTCAAATGTAATAGACTATTTGACTCCATGCACTATGACATTTATTTAGTGTAAATTTTAATAACATGGAAAACATGCATGATTTTTGCAATTTTTATGCTTTAAACTTTTATCTTGAGTGTTGCATTGGATCGAAGATCTGCAAAGGATTGAATCATAGTATGCACAATAGTGTGACGGGTAGACTCTAAACCCTCAAAGGTCCTCATTTCTTGGTATTTTTGCCTTCTATATTCCCCTCCCCTTGACTATAGACAGAACTTGTGACTTCCTCCTAATTAATAGAATATAGCAAAGTTACAGGACCTTGCTTCCATGATTATGATACATAGTGTTGTAACTTTTGTGCTACTAGCCTATTCTCACCTTTGCTGCCTTCGACATAGGAAGTTTTTGTGTTGAGAAGTCCCATTTATCAAAAAACTGAGAGTAGCCTCAGGCCAACAACCATGTAGAAACTCTGGCCCTCGATTTGAACTGGGAAATGGGTGCTGCCCCAATCAAGTCTTCAAATTATATTCCCAACCCTTGTTGACACCATGAATGCCAACTCACAAGACACTCAAAACAGCGGGTGAAGCTAAGCCATGCCTGGACTTTGACCCATAAATGTGTGTATTTTTAAGCCACTAGGTTTGTAGTGATTTGTTATTTGTTATTCACAACAGATAACTAATGCAGAGAGAGAGCTCATTTTATTCTAATTACTAAACTGTATTTATGTCACTTCAGTGGTTGAAGGATTAATACAGATTCAATGTAAGATTTCATAGAAAAGAAAAGCTTACCAAACAAAAATCAAAGTCAGCACCATCTCAAGGTCCTGTGTTTGGTGTATTTTCCTGCTCACCAGGCCATCCAATATTTTCTCAAGGACCCACTCTTTAATGCAAAGTAAATTCTACATATGCTTTAGAAGTAGGCAAAAGAATTTTATGGGTACAATCAATTCTGTATCTATAAGTGACATAAAAGAAAGCAAAGTTCCTACTACTACATAGTGCCTATTATTTCTTTCCAAAAATTAACTACGTGACTATGATCGTACTAGTTATTTCATCAATATTTCTATTAGCTGCTTATACAACAGACTACTTAATGGGTGCAGCATATAGTTGCAATTTGAAAACTATGTTGGGATACAGAGATGGGTACAATGACAGCGTATTCACTCAAGAAAATGTTTATGTGGTGAGCGTAGCAGATTTCCTGTGGGATGCTTCAAATTCAGATATCAGTGTTACTTCCCTTTTATTTTCCCTAACTGTAATATGTCTTCATAATGAAAATCAATGCAACTGTTCTATCTTTAAGAGAATCTTTATTAAATCTAGCTGTTAAAGGTTTGATAGAAATAATATCACACTATTGTAGACAAGGCTGCTGTAAACATTGGGGTGCCACTGCCCCTTTGGATCAATACATTTGTATCTTTGGGATAAATATCCAGTAGTGCAATTGCTGGGTCATGGGGTAGCTCTATTTTTAACTTCTTGAGCAACCTCCATATTGTTTTCCAGGGTGGCTATACCAGTTTGCATTCCCACCAACAGTATAAGAGGGTTCCCCTTTCTCCACATCCTTGCCAACATTTATTGTTTTCTGTCTTGTTAATTTTACCCATTTTGACTGGTGTGAGGTGGTATCTCATCGTGGTTTCGATTTGTATTTCCCTGTTGCCTAGTGATATGGAGTATTTTTTCATGTGTCTGCTGGCCATTTGGATGTCTTCTTTAGAGAATTGTCTATTTATGTTTTCTGCCCATTTCTTGACTGGATTATTTGTTTTTTGGGTGTTGAGTTTGATAAGTTCCAACAATAGCCAAAATGTGGAAAGAGCCAAGATGTCCACTGACAGATGAACGGATAAAGAAGATGTGGTGAATATATACAATAGAATATCACTCAGCCATCAGAAAGGATGAATACTCACCATTTACATCCATGCGGATGGAACTGGAGGGTATTATGTTGAGTGAAATAAGTCAATCAGAGAAAGACTATTATCATATGGTTTCAGTTGTATGTGGATTATAAGAAACAGCACAGAGGATCTTAGGAGAAGGGAGGGAAAACAGAATGGGAAGTCATTAGAGAGGGAGAAGAACCATAAGAGACTCATAAGTACAGGAAACAAACTGAGGGTTTTTGGAGGGGAAGAGGGTGGGAGGATGGGGTAATTGGGTGATGGGCATTAAGGAGGGCACGTGATGTGACGAGCACACACAATTGATGAATTACTGAACTCTGCATCTGAAACTAATGATATTCTATATGTTGGCTAATTGAATTTAAATTTTTTAAAAAGTGCTTTTATCCATATTTTCAAAAGATTTTCCAAATTTAGAGAGTGATCAAAAAGGTTACTTGATTATATTTACAGCTATCAATTCAAAGAGGAAACAGTGGACCAAAATATCTCCTAGGCCATCCTACAAATGACTGGGAAAAGGCCAACGTTCAGGAGCAAATAGAAGCCAAGTTTAAATTGTGTTTTCAGAAAAAAACTTTTGTTAACGTACATTATGTTAATAAATGACATATATTATGATTTAAAAAAGAAATAATATCACACTGAATCTTTTTAATCGTAGGGTAAATTTTCAAGAAATTCCATTTTATTTGGAAATAGCAATATCCAAAGATACGTTGTTCCCTTTCTCAAAAGAAAAATTATTATCAACTGTCGGAACTTGATAGAAAATGGAAAAAGGAAAGGAAAAAAACCCTCTACTTTGCTGATTTGAGCAAATAGTAAGTCAAAATGCATCTAAAAGAAAAAAGAATCTTTTTTTGTTGTTTAAATTAAAAGCTGAAAGTGAAGAAGGCAAGTGAAGACGTTTTTATGAGGGATAAATATGCATCTGATAGCTCAAAAAGGTGAAAATGAAAATGCAATCAGTTCTCTAATGAATTAATAGGTACAGCTGGGACTCTCATGTTACTTTATATGAAATAGCTAATGAGCAGAAGAGAAGTTGCCAAAAACAGGGCAGTCAGCACATTCCAGAAACTCACTTGCTTTTTAAAAGGCATTATAAATAGCACGTGGCTGTTTCTTCAAAATCAACATATTTTCCTTTTCCTTCCACATTTAGAAGAAATTAAGGTTTTTTCGTATCTAGAGAAATAATGGTAACACAGAAAAGCTTAAAACTACATGTTTTATACATCATATTTGCACGTGTTTTTACTTCTCTTACTTTGTATTGCTCTTAATATGAAATGTAAAACTAGTTTCTCTTAGAGAGCTCTTTTGTCCATCCCAGGAGAATGACACTTCTAAGATCCACATCATTAACACATGTGGGAGTCACACTCAGATGTTGGCAGTCCCCAATAAGTAATTTAAGAGGCCAGAATTCATTCTCTGGCACACAGGGAGTAGGTTCCCCATCTAAAGAGTAACTCTTCTTGGCTTCAGTTGTTTGCAGATATGTGGAAATGAAGACATGATATTGCTTGATTACTGAGTTTTCTAAGTGTTATCCAACTGTTTTCTTGGAACCTTCTGACTTTTAAATGTTGACACCTAAGTCAAAAAATGTCAAATATTAGGAAGCCTTAGTATAATGCGTGTTGTTGCAGATGACTGGTTATCCAGATGGCTGATTATAAGGCTAGCACTACAGTACTTCCCCAGCAGCATACCCTAAGCTACTCCCTGGTTCCTTAGCTGAGTGACTCATAAGTGAGAGACTCATGACCGTAACTAGACCAAACACAATCTCTGCTGTGAATCTGAAATATAATAAGAGATACTCATTTTGGGGATGGCGGGTGGGTAACAAATCATCTTATAAGCGGCAACAACAACAGTAAGGTTCAATAACTCTAGGGGACCATTGATTTCTAACCCTCTTTAAATTTTTTAGGTGACTCCAGTAGTTCTTATAAACATATTTTCATTATTTTCCCCCTTGGATAGCCTGAGCTGAGTTTGTTGCTTGACCAGAAAAACAAAACAAAACACAACAGATCAACAAGAAAACCTTAATTAAAATGAAAATCAATCTTTTTCTTTTCATCCAACTCCTTCCCTCTACTCAAATGGTTTTCAACTGGGTTTCTAGGGGTGTTTAGATGGAAGGATTGATGTTTTTGGTTGTCAATGTAATTAGGGGAGGCAGGTGCCATTGATATTCAGTGTTTTAGGGGGTGGGCTTGGCCGAAATCCCAAGAATGATGAATATCCTGTAACAAGAGGCTCAGTTCTATACATAAAGATTTGTATCTTTCAAACACCAAAAGAAATACTGCTTCAATTGCTTCTAAAAGATTCCAAGAGGTGTGCCACGATGTGCCTAAACTCAGTCATCTGTTATTTGAATCCAAGATGTCAACTTGAAGCTTTTCATTTGTCTTATTTTTGAGTGTTCACAATATGCAAGAAGTTAGTATTAAGTATCCTGGAATACTTCCTTAAAGGGAAAAATAAAACATAGTCTCAAGAATCTTAAACCCAGAGTTTATACTGTCTCACTTATTGTCTGCCAACTCATCCAGAATGAAATCCTTTATATCACCTGTTTCTCTCTTACGTCATCACTAAAAAGAACCATGAAACTTTTTTCCACTGTTCATTACCATTTATTTCTGAAGTCCCCACTAAAAGAAAATCAAAATTTCCCCCAAATGGCTTCCACCTGTTATTTAAGTACGTAGTTAATAATTTTTACTGCTAAAACAGTGTAAGTCCATTAGAGAAAGTATTTAATACACATACATATAGAAATTTACATATATGTACATTTTGGTTCAGGGCTTGGAAGTCTTGAAAAGTGTGCAGAATTTGGGAGAAGTATATTATAGATGTTTAGTAGTTTGCATTGTTTGAACTCATTGCTAAAGCTAAGTAAACCAAGAATCATTTGCTCTTTTTCTTACTCAAAATAAGCTACTTTCTTCAAATCTACCAATCCTTCCAAGTCTGTAGCAGGCCTGGTGAACCTGTTTATTGAACATCTGCCATCTGCCTGAAAACACCTTTGAATTGCAGGAGATATTGGTCATCAATAGAACCATAGTGCTATGACAGTCACAAATGCACTGATGATGGAATACTTTTAATATGGTTTAGGAGGTGGGGAGAATATTTTAGGAGAGCAGACCTTGATGTTACCAAATATTTTGTAATTTTGGGGGGCACCTGGGTAGCTCAGTCGGTTAAGCATCTGCCTTTGGCTCAGGTCATGATCCAGGGGTCTAGCCCACAGGGGTCTAGCCCTGTGTCAGGTTCCCAGGGAGTCTGCTTCTCCCTTTCCCTCTGTCTCTTCCTCCCCCCGCCCCCACTTATGCTCGCTCTCTCTCAGGCCTTCTCAAATAAATAGAATCTTTAAAAATATATATATTTTGTAATTCTTTATTACCATTGTACTGTGAATACTTGTTTATTTACAAAGCTGCAACTTTCCTAGATTGTGAGCTGCCCAGAGCAATCAGCTTATACCTCCATCCTAGGCAACTCACTTAGCACATAGTAGGTACTTAATAAATGCATATGAATGAACATATGGAAAATAATTCTAAATTATTGTTTTAATCAACTATCCTTATAATTCAATAACTTCCCAGGTTTTCTTTTCTTTTCTTTCTAATTTTTATTTAAATTCTACTTAGTTAACATACAATGCAATATGGATTTCAGGAGTAAAATTCAGTGATTCATCACTTATATACAACACCCAGTGCTCATCATATCAAGTGCCCTCTCAAATATCCATCACCCATCTAGCCCATCCTCCACCTCCCTGCATCACCCTTTGGTTTATTCTGTCTTTAAGAGTCTCTTAATGGCTTGTTTCCCTCTCTCTTTTTTCTTTATTTTCCACCTCCCAAATGTTCATCTGTTTTGTTTCTTAAATTCTACATATGAGTGAAATCATACGGAATTTGTCTTTCTCTGATTGACTTATTTCGCTTAGCATAATACTCTCACTCCATCCACATCATTACAGATGGAAAGATTTCATCTTTTGATGGCTGAGTAATATTCCATTGTGTATATATACCACATCTTTATCAGTTCAGCAGTCAATGGACATTTGGGCTCTCTTTATAGTTTGGCTATTGTTGATAACGCTGCTCTAAACATCAGGGTGCATATAGCATTTCAAATCTGTATTTTTGTATGCTTTGGATACATTAAATCTGTATTTAATGGTGCGATTGCTCCATTATAGGGTAGTTCTATTTTTAACTTTTTGCAGAACCTCCATACTATTCTCTAGAGTGCCTGCACCAGTTTGCATTCCCATCAACAATTCAAGAGGATTCCCCTTTCTCTACATTCTTGCCCACATCTGTTGTTTCCTGTGTTTTTTATTTTAGCCATTCTGACAGGTATGAGGTGGTATCTAATCATGGTTTTGATTTGTATTTCCCTGATAATGAGTGATGGTGAGCATCTTTTCACGTGTCTGTTAGCCAACTGGAGGTCTTCTTCGGAAAAGTGTCTATTCATGTCTGCTCCGCATTTCTTAAGTGGATTATTTGGGTTTTGGGTGTTGAGTTTAATAAGTTCTTTATAGATTTTGGATACTAACCCTTTAACAGATACATCATTTGCAAATATCTTCTCCCATTCCATAGGCTGACATTTAGTTTTGTTGATTGTTTTATCTTGATGCTGACTTCCCAAGATTTTCTACTGCACTTAGAGCACTGGATAAATGACTATGCCTGGCAACTGTATCTTTCACAGAAATAAAAGAACAGAAAAATGAAGAGAAGAAAAATGAAGAGAAGAAAGAAAAGAGAGAGAAACTTGACTTCCCATTCTTTAATTAGTTAATTTAATTAATTGGAGTAGTTCTGTAAGACTGTGCCTAAGGCTCTCATGACATCTCGTTCCTTAGCTTAGCAAAACTGACAGCCAGAACTAGGCTGTGATGAATGCATGGAGGGAAATTCATTGCTTAAAGACAGGATGATTTGTTGCTGACCTTGATGTAAAATTCTTTAAAAGATTCTAAAAATTCTAAGTGAAAACCTGAGGTAAGCTCAGAATTATGTGAACACAGTTTAACATGAGATTCCTACACTTTTAACCAGAACCCAAAACATGATGTACCCACTTGGAATATGGGTTACCATTTGTTACCAAAGGATATCTGTACTGGAAGACACTACTAAGCAGTGGAAAGCAACATGTAGTTCGGAGACGGATAAAACTGGCCTGCCTCCTGACTTTGTCACTAATAACATACAGAAAATTTTCTTCATATTGCAGGGCTTCAGTTTACACATTTTTAAATATATTAATGATTATAATATCTATCTCGAGTGATTTCTATACTGAAAGACTGAAAAGTGCTTTGCCAAGTGTCTGACACACAACGGTTGCTCAAATACATTAATTCCCTTCCCCCTTTGAAACCAGGATAGAACCTGACTATCCACTTGCTATATATATTTTTTTAATCCAACAAAATTCTTGAGGACTACTCTGATAGCTATTATAGGAGATACAGGGATGAAACAGATAATGGCTGTCACCTTCAAAAACCTTAACAATGTGCGATGAGAACCAATTACATCACCTATAACTTAGAGAGAAGGTGAGCCGTGATGAGTGCCGTGCTAAGGCACAGGAGCCTGATGGAGAGTGAGATTAATCTAAGCTAGTTCAGTCTCCAAAGGTTTCTCTGAGAATATGTAGGGCATACATAGCCTAAAGCTTTGCATCTTATATTAAGGTTTCCCTGACCAGTGCAATCACTAGGGAAATTTTCCCTTTTTACTTTATTGTTTCATGTGTGGTAGACTTAACTCACTTATTGGGACCAAAAAAAAAAAAAAAAAAAAAAAAACCCTGACAGTGGCAAGGCTAGTGTTGATTTCCACCATGGTGTCCAAAGTGGGGGAAAAACAAACAAATTGGTTTGGAATTAAAAGACCAGAGATATGTAATCTTGTTCATACTCAGGATGTTTTTTAATCTATATAATGTGCTCATCTCACTAATTCCAAAAGCTGGTAGGATGAGTTAACAAGGTAGTATCCATAGGACAGCATTTTAACTGTGAACTGTCAAATACCTTAAAAATGGAAGTTATTTTTACTATGAGTAAAGCTCAGCTGGTAACTGTTGATTGATTAAAACTTGTAATAATACTGCTCAGAAAAGGATTTTCCATTCTCTAAGTGAATCACTGAGATGTTTCATTGAGGGCATCTGAATGAATTTTTAACTCCCTGTTTAAAATTAGTCAACCATAAAACTAATATATCCAAACAACTCCTAGAATTTATTGGACATAATAATGTCCTCATATTAATGTTGATAATATCTCAACTTTTGCTGTAGTAAAATGATACAAAGCTTTGGTAGAATAAGAATGGCAATCTTAAACTCTGTAGGACACTAAGTTGAAAATTTTGAGAATACAAGTTTTCACACTCTCAAAGTAAACTGTGTTTCTGATTTTAGGACAATAGTCTTGCAAATAAACAGAATTATGATTTTTCCCTATCATCTCCTATTTCCCTTAAGAAGAACTGTCCCTGCTGGTTCCTTTGGTTAGAAAATTAAGAATATCTACATTTTAAAAATAACCTAATTCACTAATTGAATTTTCTTTGATTTTGCATTTTACTTTATTTGGAAAGACAAAGTCGGCTTGAATAAGTGCACTTGGAATCTAGGCTTATAACTACTAAATTATATTTTCTGGGAAATTTGCACAATTACTCTCATTTCAGTTGCTTTATCTTGAAAATGAAACTTAGCCATTTTTGTAGGAAAACTTCAAGGGTCAATGAGGACTGTATATTTTAAACCATATTTTAAGTGTTAAGTAAAAGGTATTATTTATATTTGGGACACCAAATTTTCAAACTCCTTAAAAATCTGTTTTTTTAAGAGAATTTCATATTAATACTGGCCAAGAAAACTACTTATGCCTGTATTTCAATTTGCAAATTATGAAATATTTCTTCATTAAAACAAGACCCACCACAAAAACCATATTTAAAAACAATACAATTTCGTCTCCAAGGGTATTTTTGAATGCCCAACCTTGTGTCAAAATGAACCTCTGCTAACTTATGGCTATTAATTTAAAAATAATTCATATTTTTGCACTATTTCAGACTACTTCCACAGGTATGTTCAACTTTTAAAATCTCAGAGGAAGAACGAAGGGTCTTCTAAATGGATGGCTAAATAAGAAAGAAGTAAGAGCCTCCTCAGGAAAGCAAAGACCCTGGCTGTCTTCTCAACTCCATCCTTCACTCTGACTCAGTCAACTGAGTCAGAAAATTCAAGGTGACAGCCACCTGCCCTCTCCCAGAAAGCGCCTTTTCTCTATAAACATGAGCTGGATGAACTAGATGATCTCTACATTTTGATACAACTCAGAAACTTATTTCTTTAATTAACCAAGAAGGAACAATAATAAGGAAATGAGCCTTTATATATCAAATATAATTCAATAGTAACAATTCCCAAACATTCAAAATAAATTAATATAAAAATAATCAGTTAATTTTTGGAGCCCAATATTACATAATAATTTTGAAAATCAGAATAAGTAATATTCACTTGAAAATACTATCAATCATTTTAATTTAAAATAAATCGATCTTTTTTTTTTTTTTTTTTTTGGAACCCTTCAACAAGATGTGAAGAAGTAAAGGATCGGAATTCACTTATCCTATGCCTAGCCAAAGTTTTTACATCTTTCAAAGCTGCTTCACTTCTGTAAAACCAATCGCTTCCCACATAAAATTCTACTATGTTGTTCATCATTTAACAATTCATAGCATACTTCCTTGTATTTATCTCTAACAGCATTTTTTAAATATTGTGATGATAAAAGAAACCATTGAGAACAGCAAACTGAAGCCAAAGTTATGTACGTTACTCATAATCAAAGAAAAATAAGAGAATTTATTAGTAGAGAGTGACAAAATGTTAACTCTTGTAAGGATGGCTTTAAAATGTAAACATATGAAGCTGCATATGTGATTCCTTTCTTTCATGTCATTAAATACAGGATGTAGAAAATAACACTGTATAGATGCTAGAGAAAAAATCATGTCACACAGTCTGTGCCCCTGAAAAGTTTTTCTCACATTATAAATTTTATTTTTTGCATTGTCTAAGTGAAATAAGCTTTGTTTGTTAAATGAGATTATTTCCTATGTTATTTCTGCACCTATTTAAATTATACAAATAAAAAAACTGAAACACTCTAAATGTTTTTTTAAAAGCAAGAAAACAGGAGCTCCTGGGTGGCTCAGTCCAGCGGTTCAGCGTCTGACTCCTGATTTCAGCTCAGGTCATGATCTCAAGGTCTTGGGATCAAGCCCCCTGTCGGACTCCGTGCTCAGCAGGGAGTCTATTTGAGGATTCTCTCTCTGCCCCTTCCCCTGCTCTCGCTCTCTCTCTCTCAAATAAATAAATCTTTAAAAGAAAAAATAAAACAGCATCCACAAAAAAGGAAACCACGTCTTAGACCCCAATACAGAAAAGATACAAGTCATGAAGTAAACTCCCTATTACTTAATTTTCTATCAATCTGTAATTATAAAATAATTTCCCTAACCAACAACATTGACCCCAAGTTATTGCGAGATCTTTAAAGATTTTTAAATAAAATCAGACCAGTAGGTTATTGTTTATGTTTGTGAATTAAGTATTCTATTTATCAAGGTCCTACTCGGCGCTCACGAATTCTACCCACGTGCTGCTGTCCACAGATCCCTACTACCCAGAGCCACATTACCGTACCAGCCTCCCTGCCTCCTTGCCTACTGATTTTCGCTAGTACACTTAGGGAACACAGCGATCTTCACAAAATCCAAAACTGATTATTCAGATTTCCTGATACCAAGATAAAATTAAATATTCTCAACATTTCATGCAAACCCTTCTCCCCAGACTACTTAACTAACTTCATTTCTTCCTATGCACACCACATAAGCTCCTGTATTAGCTACATATTATTTCCTTAGCTAGTGACATATACTAGCTATGCATTATTTCCTTAAGACAAATTCTTTCTTACCTTTTGGCCTCTATACCTATACTTTGTAGTAAGGAAGTAACTATGATTTTCTCTATTATTAAGATGTGCTGTTTTGGGGGTTTTGTTTTAATCATGAAGGCTGTTGGATTCTGCCTCATGTCTTTCCTGCATCAGTGGAGGTGATCCTCTATTTTCCTCCTTAGGCTCTATCAGCACAGTAGATTATACTTTCAGATTTCCTGATATTGAAACCACCCTTGCATCTTTGGAGTAAATTCCTCCTGGTCTCGATGTCTTCTATTTTAAATGAACAGTTTGCTTGTGTTTTTGCACAAGATTTCTGCATTAATTTTTATAATTAAGATCAGATTGTAGCTTTTCTGTTCAGTGCAATTTTTGTTGGGATTAAGGATCCAAGTTACTCTATTTCATAAAACAAATTTAGATATTTTCCTTCTTAATTCTTTACTCTGGGACAATTTACATAGCATTATAATTATTTGCTTTTTGCTAGATTTGCTTCCTGAATTCATCTGGACCTGGAACTTTTTTTTTTCCCTGAGCCTGGAACTTTTTATGGGGAGCTCTGTAACTACTTTCTCTCTATTATGCATTAACTTCTTTCTTTATTTCTCCTACAAAAGTAGTCGATTTCTTTCTGGGATTTGAAGTTTAAATTTTCTTAACTGTTATTTTGTCTATTTTGTTGATTTTCTTCAAACAACTAGTTTATGGGTTTATTAGCTGCCCTGTTTTTTCTATTTTCCAATTTGTTAAGTGCTGGAAATTTGCTAGGAAAGTAGAACTTAAATCTTCTAAAAAATGTGAGATGACAGATATGTTAATTACTCTCTGGGGGGGGGAAGCTTTTCACAATAAGTAGGTGTCCACTAAATACCTTACAGTTTTGTCAATTATACCTCTTTGAAGCTGAAAGAAATTGTTTTGCTTTTATTAATTCCTTTCATCTGATTTATTTTGACTTACTTCGGTACTCATTTCCTGACACTCTGAGCTGAGTGTGTTATTCAGTAATTTTCATGCTTAAATTTTATTAATATAAGCAACCGTTGCTTTTTTTATTAATATAAGCGACCGTAACTTTTCTTGAGAAAGTGTTTTAACTGTGTTTAATGGATTTGGGGGGTGTCATTCCACTATTTATTTTGGGAAAAAAATCCTTGGTTTTGTACTTTGTATCCTCTTCAACCCAAGCTTGTTTGTACATTGGTTTTATTTTTTTTAAAGACCCTGTGTGTGTTGGGTGGGTGTGTGCTTGCACATGGGGTTTCTATGGTGGATTATTATAAATGTTCCATATGTCATTTTAAAAAATATATTATTGGGGTTCAAACTATATATATTTAACTATATATAATATATAAACACATATTATAATATAATATACTATGTGTATTTCTTTTCCTACATCCAATGCTACCACCATGATTCATGCCACATTAGTCACCACCTAGATTTCTGTCATTGTATCTTAAAAGTTTTCCCTTCTCTTTCTTTACCTACCTATAGTATTTTCTTAACACATCAGCAGAATGCTCCCTTTAAGATACCAGTGAAATGGGACCCTCCTTTCTCTCAGAGTAAAAGCCTCCTTTGTAAGGGTGTCTCTGACCTCCCTCTTAGTAAGCTGCCTCCATCCACTGGTGACCCAGTTGTTCACTGAAAACTCCTATTGTATTCCTGATTTAGGACTAGTTCCCCTTTTTTGCTTAAAATATTCTGCACCCAGGTACTCACATGATTAAAGTCCTCTGCTCCTTCAAATTTTTATTCAAATATGACTTTCTCAATGAGGCATATCCAGATCACCGGATTCAACTGCCACGTTCACCTTCCTGTGCTCACTGCACTCACATCCCACCTGTGTTTTTCCACTTTCCCTTCTCAATATCCTTTCACTGAATAACGCACCTGACTGTTTGTATATTTATTACAAAATTTTTATTTATTATAATACTTATTACATAATATTAAGATATCACATACTATCAACTATAATTATACTATCAATTTTGTATTATAATTCTTGTTCTTTGCTTGTTGATTCCAATCACTGCAAGCTGCTAAAATACAAACTCTTAAAGAGTGGGGATTTGTGCGTGGCTCACTGATGTATCGTGATCTGCAGGACAGTGCTGCGCACATAATTGACACTCAGGAAAACTTCGCTGAATAAGCAAAATGCAATGACTTTCATATTCGAGTACATTGTTAAATAAAGTAAATATCCATTTAAAAGTAAGCCAGTGGTATTTGTTATCGGATATGAATATAAAGATATCAATTCACCTTCTCAGATGAAAAGGAAATGTAGTGTTTCCTTTGAATTTCCTACTTGATAAAACAGGCTTTTCTTCCTCTATCTTCTTCATTGAAGAACCGATTATTAGAATATAATTCATGTCCAATTTACCTCTACCAAGTGAAATTAAGCCTCTAAGAGGCATAAAGTAAGGTTGTAAATGGTAATCTTTGCATAGGCATAAGATTTTTGCAGATTTGACAATTCTTCCTAAATTTGAAAAAAATCTGATCTGTCTCAAGTATTTGTCAACTTCTACTATCTGGCATGAGATAGAATATTTCATATTTTTAGAGAAAACATTTGTAGACAACTTGTGAGCACTGAGTGAAAGTTTTCTAATAACAGGAAAACATATGCAAGGGAGTCCGACTTTCAAGACAACGGGCTCTCAAAGAGGTAAAGCAGTTTTTATACTTCCAACTATTGTATAGTCAACAATTATTTCATTTGGATAAACTTCCGTCAATTTAAATGTAAGATGCTTCTGTCTTAGAAGGCCAGTCTCAAAATTCAGGGCTTTGGGAATGCTCTAATTTTCCTGGCCTTCAAGAAGTTCCTATAGTGATTGTTTCTATCAGATTTTGAGGAATGTAAGCTCTTTTTGGTCTACTTTTGATTCTCCTCCCATCAAAATGTGTGATAAGGCTAAGAGCAAGAGAGTAGGTTTACAATCCCAGCACCTGGTTGTGGCTATCCACGGAAGAATGGAAGTGATAAAACAGTGATTTTTCTTACTCAGAAACATCAGTTTGATAATCTTTTCTATTTTGCCTCTATTACTCACAGAGGGACAACTGATGGTTTTGATCAACATATAATGATATCCTATGGTAGGGTTTCGAAAAAACTAAATGAGGAGGCTTTTTAAAGCACCTCAAGTTATTTACTCACCATATTTCTCATGTGAAACATAACTTCATTTTCTTTTCTTTTCATTCACTCCAAGCCTGGAAACCAGAATCTCCAAATTCACCAATGCACCTGCCAAGATATAGCATTCCATAGTACAGGCAAGGCTGGATTTTGTTAAGTGTCAGAGCAGCAACAGACCTGTTGAAGAAGAGGAGTTTGGAGACATCATCTCTATGTACAAAACACAGCCATTATTTTTTTAATTTTGAAATGTCATAACTAAACAAATGGCATTTTCCTTGAATTGTTACATCTCTGACATGGCCATACTTGAAAATTTGGTTTCTATTTACATTATCCTATTAATTTTTTTGCATAAAATTATATAACTCAAAAATCACTTAGATCAACTGTTTTTCAAACAAGAATTATCATGTCATATTTTCAAAAGAATCACCTTCTTTAGTTAGTCTTGTTTTACTTATTTATAATACATCCATAATTTCCTATAAGGGTTTTTTTTTCCATGAATCCTGAGAGATCAGTTAGAAGCCACCCCTCAGAAGTTGTATCATTTCAATTTTCTCAAATAAGTCCCTTTATAGCTAGATTAAAAAGAAAGGTTTTCTCACTGTCCCACCAGAACAAGGAATATTAAACAATATCAACAACATTTCAAAGCAAATCAATACAGTTCAACTTTCCTTCAGTTCCATCCAGACCTGCATAACTAATTCTTGTTCTGATTCGGAGTCAGCTGTTCACCTCCTGAAATCACCTGCTTCAGCAATAAAGCTGGAAATCCTGACTCAGTCCCCATATGCGAGATGTGTGCTCCGGAAGCCGTGCCATCTGGTGCTGGGAGCCTGAGCCTCCAGCCCTACTTCCTGTATCACCTGTCAAGAGTACCTGCTGCGACCCTTTCTGCCAACATTCTGAGAAACTGGTCTTATTTGTTGTTCTCCCAGGAGATTTCACTTTTGCTTTGCAACTTGTAGCCGGAGCTTTTAAGCAATTACAAGAGAATAATGCTGACAACCAACGGAGAGACACTACAAGATCAGAATGGAGGAAGATAGAATAGATATCACATGAACTCAGTTAATGGTTACTCTCAGGGTCAAGAACATATCGTGACCAGTGAGGCCATTTGCAAATCTCCCAGACATTCGAACCTATCTTATGAAACGTGTGTTAAGATGTTCAACTTTGACAATTATATTTTATTCTTAGAAACAAAATTTTCTTAAAAATCAGTTAACAAATACTGTGCTACAGTTTCCACATGACTTATGATTAGAATATACTTATATCAATCGCAAACGTAGTATATATAACATATATTTACATTAAAATTATGGTCTTGATAAAAGTATTTTTCATTGACTTATTGAGTTAATTAAAAATATAGAGGGTCGCCTGGGTGGCTCAGTCAGTTACGCATCTGACTTCGGCTCAGGTCATGATTTCAGGGTTCTGGGATCAAGTTCCACATTAGGCTCCCTGCTCAGCCAAGAATCTGCTTCTCCCTCTCCCTCTGGGCCTCTGCCTGCTTGTGCTCACTCTTTTTCTCTCTCTCTCTCCCTCTCTCAAATAAATAAATAAAATCTTTTAAAAAATAAAATAGAAAATATAAATGTTTTCCAGACCTTCTTATTTTACTGTCCTTCCTTCCTCTCGCATGCCCTGCCTCACCTTAACAAATTACTAGAGTGAGCCTTTGGTGCTCCCCACAGCCACTTTTAATTTGGAGCCTGATTTCAGAAAGACAATATCAAAAAAAATTATCAGAGAAGACTTATCACTACATCAATAAATGAGTATAAGCCACAAGTACCTCAGGAAAAGAAACAGTTAATTTATACAATTAATCTGTTAGACAATATTCTTCAAATGAAGAAAACCAACAATTACGAATTTTATTTTTCATAGAAGTCAAAACTTTTATTAAAAGCAATTCAAAAACATGATAAAATTTACATCAAAAGCACAATAAGTTAACAGGTTCTCAGGAAATGAGAGTTTTCTGCTGAGAACATCTGTTTTCTGGGCAGACATACGGATATTTGCTGTGCTGTTTAAGAACAATTTTCTTCCAAGTTAGTGTTTTATTCCTCTCCCTTATTTATAAGTTACTATGATTAGTAATGACAATATACATATGCACATTCTTAAAATACATAAATACAAATATAATAAAACATAATAGTAGCGGGGGTGCCTGAGTGGTTCAATCACCTAAGCGTCTGCATTCAGTTCAGGGTCCTGGGATCTAGACCCCATCGGGTTCCCTGCTCAGCAGGGAGACTGCTTCTCCCTCTCCTTCTGCCCCTCCCTCCATTTATGCTCTCTAGCTTTCTCTCAAATAAATAAAAAAATAGAATCTTTAAAAAAAAACCATACCATTAGATTTAAGTATGGTAATTTTAAGCGTATTATAAGTAACTCATATACCACAATGAATTTACCCTCTTATTCATAATTTACTATGTTTTTATATAGACAAGAAAAAATAAGCAAAACATTGCTTTGGGACTAATAATTGCTTTGGTTTTCTCTCTTGATTTTAACCTCCCTTAGAAAGGATCTAAATAATCAAAGTTTAATCAACTTAAAACAATCTAAATGTTCAAATTACATTTTCTTTTGATATCTCGAATAACACAATCACCGTTGATAAAAGGATTGTCGGAGGGATAACACTTACCAATTCTGCCTGGTGACTGAATTCCTCCCAAGGCCCATGCCCAGATGAAGACAGAAGGTCAAGCATCTTGTTTGGGAGGTGAAGGAAACAGGAACAGCGGGTGGAGGAGTGATACATGTTGGAGGAGGTCATCGAGAGGCCGTGACCACCGGCTGACCCGCGACCCCGACCTGGACAGTCTGGGGCTCCTCGCCCCCTCCCTGTCCTTGGAATGTACCCTTGCTCGCTGCTCCCACAGTGGGAGCTCTTTTCAAGGATGCAGTCTTGAGAGAGCAGCGCGGGGTTGAGACCCTCTGGTGGGGTGTTGATTCAAAACTCTCCTGAGCTTCCCGGGTAAAATCTTCCAAAGGCAGCGGGGGTAGGGGAGGGCGGGGAGAGCCCAGAGCAAAGAAGCAGGCCACTCCAAGGTGGTAGGCGGCAGTTTTAATGAGCAAAGGAAACTTACAAATGAGGCTTGCCTTGGGCGGCAGCAAGACAACCAGATCCCCACATCCGCCCGCCAAATCTTGAAAGTTTGTAGAAAGGCTTTACTGGGTGCGACTCTTAAACCAAGCTGGTGTTCTCAACAGCACATCACTATCCTCAAGGCTGTGCTCTCAGAGCAGCCTCTGAGAGCGGAAAAGGCAAACACAACCCACGTTCCAAGGACGCGGGTGGAGAGAGGAGCCTCCAGTGCCCGGTCCAGCTCACAGCTTGGTCTGTGGTCCCGTCTTTTCAATGACCTTCCCCAGCATGGTGCATGTGACTGAACTCTGTTAAAGCTTCTATTTAAACTTTTAAGATTCTGGCTGGTGGCTGCAGAGATCGACATATCTTACCGCGAACGGACACAAGCCTCGTAAGTAAATTCCCTTGCCTGTTCAACCTGCCACCTACTAATCTGGAGTGGCCTTCCTCTGTCTTCCCTGTCTCCTTGCCCTCTGTGTGCTGGGCTGTTTCAGATTTCTCCCGGGAACTCCCAAGATTGTGAGCCAACAAAAGAGGGAAGGGAAGGCAATTAATAAATTGCTTTATCAAGCCAGGTATCACTCTGGATCAATGGAGCTTAAATTCTGCATACTAATATCTGCAGTCAGTGGAGAGTGGGTACCTCAGTGTTATCACACCCAAAGAGTATTTAGTCATATCTATTGGTAAATTCCGTGTGGCTGATCTTGGTGGGACCTCCGAGTTTCCCATAAGAAAAAAAAAGAATTTAATAACAATAAGGTAAATTTCTACTTGCGATAATAAGGGATAAGAGTGAGTCCAATGATGGGTATTAAGGAGGGCACATATTGCATGGTGCACTGGGTGTTATACGCAAATAATGAATCATGGAACATGGTATCAAAAACTGGGGATATACCGTATGGTGAACTAATATAACATAATAAAAATTATTAAAAAAATAAAAAAGAGTGAGTCCAATTTAAAGAAAGACTAGCTTCCAGAATAGAAAAGGAAGTTATTATCTATAATTCAGATTGTTGTATGGCAACTGAAATTTTTGACTGGATAATGCTGGTATCATTAAAAACCAAATTATTTCATCATGGTATATTTCAAAATGCACAGCTTTTAGGATGCTCCTGTTATTCAGACTTTCAGAAAACTCTTGTTACTTGTGATTTACTATATCAGAATGCAAAGCTTTTAGAAATGTGTTTTCTGAGTTACAAGATATGCTAATAGTGGCCAAATGGCTAGGGCAAAGGAAAATATATTAATTTTGTTTTATTATTTTGTTAATGATGACAACATTTTCAAATGAGAAAATAGAGTAATTGACATATAATAAAAATACTTACGTGCTCTAACCCTCTGTCACAACATATTTTTTTAAAATAATTTAAATACATGAGAGATCAACATTTGGGTCAATAATTAATGCTGAAGTGGCAATATCCATGAAAATAACTTATTTGGGTGATTACAGGATGAAGAAATAATGTTTTATAAAAGATCTACTGTGTTTGTTACTAAATTAGCTCATGCATGAACATTGAGAAATATTGGTAAATAACTGTTCTTTTGTCTGCTAGATAATAAATGTATTTTGCAATTACAGTAGTAAACTGGATTTAAGATAAATCAAAATGTTAAAGAAACAGAAAAATAAAACAAAACTGTACTCAGGAAAAATCTAGAAAACATGCATCCTAAGCCACAAAAGAATATTTAAATGCTGGGTTTCACACACAGCGATTCCCTAGGTTCCATATTATTTGCCAAGTCCTCAGATGGTCTCAACGATTTTATTACACATAGATTCCCTAACTATAAGCAGTAAAGAGGGGATTAACTCTGATGTCAGGCCTGCTCTGGTTTTGGTAAATTAATTTTTATTGGAACGCATCCATACCCATTCACTAATGTTTGCCTATGACTGCTTTTGTGCTACAATGGCAGGCTTGAGTAGTTGTGATAAAGACTATATGCCCAAAAACCTAAAATATTTCCCATCTGGCCCATTACAGAAAAAGCTTTCTGATTCCGGTTCTATGTGAATGATAACAATTTTAAAGCTGGTATAAACCATAGTAGGGCTGATTGAGAATGTCTGAGAAAAACTCATCCTCAGTCATGTATTTACTTATCTATGTATTTATTTACTTTTCTTCTCTGAAGGCCAAACAATATTACTTTATTTATATGCTGAGAGTTATTTTGTATATAAGCCAAACTCTTAATTTAATACCAACTGTCGTTCCAGTGAGCTGTATCTTGATTATGTATGAAATGACTTCTAAATGTTAATATAGCTATATTAATTAGCATTGCTGTGTAATAAACCCCCTGAAAACTCAGTGGTATTCAGCCATAGCATAATCATTACTCTCGAGTCTGAAGGTCAGCTGGCAGTTGCAGATTGGGCTAAGTCTGTGGATGTTTGGTGGGCTTTTCCATGTGTTTGCAGGTCAGCTGGGGGATGGATAAGCAAGGATGACCCCACCTTTTCCTGAGTCTGGGCTCTCATCCTCTAGCTTCTCATTGTTTGGCAGAAATCCCAGAGGCAGCAGAAACATGAAAAGCCTCTTGATACCTTAGTTCAGAATTGAGGGTGAATAAGAGAATCGGAAAACTTTTGCAATCAGTCTACCATACTTCATATGTGTTAAAAATTACAACTAAGAGATTTTTCATAACACTTCTTTGGGAGGGAGTAAAAAAAAATGTACAAAGTACAAGGATGCAAAGAATGTTAGAGAATGTGGGCCATTTTTTAAATCAGTCTGATACCAATGTCATAAATTAGAGCAGAATAGTTTTTTACATCACCTTTTTTCTGGAGTAAGTAAATGTTTCACTTTTCCTCATGATCTTTTTTCTTTTGAAATACTACGGTATTTTTGCAACGACATGGATGGAACTAGAGTGTATTATGCTAGGTGAAGTAAGTCAGTCGGAGAAAGACAAATACTATATTTCACTCCTATGTGGAATTTAAGAAACAAAACAGATGAACATAGGAGAAGGGAAAGAAAAATATAATAAGATAAAAACAGAGAGGGTGGCAAACCATAAGAGATTCTTCTTCTCCTTCTTCTTCTTCTTCTTCTTCTTCTTCTTCTTCTTCTTATTGTTTTGTTAGTCACCATCCTTAGTTTTTGATGTAGTGTTCCATGATTCATTGTTTGTGTATAACACCCAGTGCACCATGCAATTCGTGCCCTCCTTAATACCCATCACCGAGCTAACCCATCCCCTGCCCCCTCCCCTCTGAAACCCTCGGTGTGTTTCCCGGAGTGCACAGTCTTTAATGGTTCGTCTCCCCCTCTGATTTCCTCCCTTTCATTTTTCCCTTCCTTCTCCTGAGGTCCTCCC
The DNA here is from genome assembly GCF_017311325.1 of Ursus maritimus. Classification (NCBI taxonomy): domain Eukaryota; kingdom Metazoa; phylum Chordata; class Mammalia; order Carnivora; family Ursidae; genus Ursus; species Ursus maritimus. The sequence goes on from NW_024423897.1 coordinate 53,823,618, forward strand.
TGCTATTCCTTATGTTCCACATATGAGTGAAACCATATGATAATTGTCTTTCTCTGCTTGACTTATTTCACTTAGCATAATCCCTTCCAGTTCCATCCATGTTGATGCTAATGTTGGGTATTCATTCTTTCTTATGGCTGAATAATATTCCATTGTATGTATGGACCACATCTTCTTTATCCATTCATCTGTTGAAGGGCATCTCCGCTCCTTCCACAGTTTAGCTATTGTGGACATTGCTGCTATGAACATTGGGGTGCATATGGCCCTTCTCTTCACTACATCTGTATCTTTGGGGTAGATACCCAGTAGTGCAATTGCTGGGTCATAGAATAGCTCTATTTTTAACTTTTTGAGGAACCTCCACACTGTTTTCCAAAGTGGCTGTACCCACTTGCATTCCCACCAACAGTGTAAGAGGGATCCTCTTTCTCCACATCCTCTCCAACATTTGTTGTTTCCTGCGTTGTTTATTTTTGCCATTCTAACTGGCGTAAGGTGGTATCTCAATGTGGCTTTGATTTGAATTTCCCCGATGGCTAATGATGTTGAACATTTTTTCATGTGTTTGTTAGCCATTCGTATGTCTCTTAGCTATAGAGAGCAAACTGAGGGTTGCTGGAGGGAGATCGGTGGGGATGAGCTAAATGGGTGATGGGCATTAAAGAGGGCACGTGGTATGATGAGCCCTGGGTGTTGTATGTAACTGATGGTCACTAAATTCTACTCCTGAAACCAATAGTATATGTGAAGTCACTTGAATTTAAATAAAATCTTGAAAGAAAAATAAATAAATAAAATGAAATACTACGGCATTTTTGAAAATTTAAAAGAAATGTTTAGGTTATTTGTTCATGGTTTTAATTCATGGATTTTTTTTCCTTCTGTGATTTAAAAGGTAAGGTTTTATGCCACAGGTGAAACTCTTTTTAGAATTTAAGCTGCAGATAAAATTTGTCAAGAGCATAGCTGGCTATACCTTCAACCAAAGTCTATCTCTTCAGCATGGTTAGGAAGCTGAGGTATCTCTAAAACATGCAGGTTATTGGGTTCTAGCTCTAGAGTTTTTATTTATTAGGTCTGAAATGGAATCCTGCTTTTGCTTACAAACTATGACTACAGAAGTCTGATATGTTTGGGCACTTTGCCTAGTTAAGAATAAGACTATATTCAGGAAACAAAACACTTATTAGAGAACTTGCTGGTTATACTCTGCTTCATATATGCTATTTAAAATCCGGGTCAGTGGAGTCAACGAAAAAACATCAACCACAGAAATCATGGAGGTATCTATAGAAACCACAGCAATTTATTTTTGAACACTGCCTCTTTAATTAATACAGCGTTGATATTAAGCAATCAGCTTTATCTCTAGGTGGCAGTGCAGAAGGTAGTATTTTCATCCAGAGAAAGCTAGTGCAAAGGGCCAGAGCTCAGTGGGTAAAGGATGAACAGAAAGGGAATTTCGCCTAAATAACAGGACAATGGATATGACATTAGCAACTACAATTTGAATATCATTTTATAGTTCATAAAAAAAATTATCTCCTCACTTGATACTCAAAACAACAGAAATGAAATAGTTGACATTGTATTTTCATATGATAGACCAAAGACTTTGAGATCATAGTGGTGTTAGAAGTGCTTGCCTGAGGTTACACAGAAGTAAAAACATGTTCAAGACAATGCCATCTTCAGACTCTGGTTGGCTGAGTTATATTATGCCTGTAGTAAAAAGCGTAAATGAACACATAAGCAAAGTCAGATTTATTTTCCAGAGCAACTTTGGGGCATCTCAGTAACAGGGACTTGGAAGGCATTCATAGGAAATTGGGGCCTATGCTGGATAATTCTAAGCAGAGTGGTTGAAGGAAGCAGGGGCCAGTCCTGGACTAGAGCTGTCAAAAATGAGAAGCAATGTTACAGTAATAATAATGCAAATAATAATGCAATCAATTATGTGTTATATTATAGAATTAATACATATAAATAAATACATGCAAATGAATACATATAAATACATATACATATAAATACATATAAATTATAAGTGCAATTATATAATATAAATAAATGTATGATTATATACATAAAGTTATATATTTATTATTGTATATTTTAATGTGTATTATAATCTATACATAATGTATACTATATAAAATGTGTTAGTGGTATATAATGTATATTGTGTATTATAATATATAATATAAAATTAGTATCATGTGATTAATTATTACTATATTATTGTTAACATAAATTTTAATAATATTTACCTAGGAAGCTAAAGGAATAAAATGGGGCTAGCAAGATCATTGGTAACAAAACAAACATCATTCACATCAGACAAAAGAAGGAGATATTTGGTTATCTCTGTGGTTATGGAATGGCCTTGTTTTTATCTTGTTCCATACACTCACAGAGTCATCTCTGTCTGCCTTATTGGTACTCTGTGTCTGTGCTTGGTTGGGGAATATAGATTTAGTTGCCATGTAATGTAAGCTGAATAGTTCTTCCAGATTCTTGATGGGTAAAGTACTTAAAGACCTTTCCAATAATAAAGGAATGCAAGAATACAACCATTTTTACATGGCAACAAAAAACACTGGTTAGCAGAACTTAATCAGATAATTATTTTAAGGAATAAAATTCTGTGTACTACCTATCTTTTTTTATTATTCAAGTATAATTAACATACAGTGTTACATTAGTTTCAGGTGTACAATATAGTGGTTCAGCAGTTCTACACATTACTCAGTGCTCAGCACAATAAGTGTACTGTTAATCCCCTTCACCTATCTCCCCACCCACCTCCCCTCTGGCAACCATCAGTTTGTTCTCTATATTTAAGAGTCTGCTTTTTGTTTGTCTTTTTTTCCTCTTTGTTTTGTTTCTTAAACTCCACGTATGAGTGAACCATATGGTATTTATCTTTCTCTGACTAACTTATTTCACTCAGCATTATACCCTTTAGATCCATCCATGTTGTTTGCAAATGGTAGGATTTCATTCTGTTTTATGGCTGAATAATATTCCATTTCCATAGATCACATCTTCTTTATCCATTCTTCTATGGACGCACAGTTGGGTTGCTTCCATATCTTTGCTATTGTAGATAATGCTACAATAAACATGGGGGTGCGTGTACCTTTTTGAATTAGTGTTTTTGTTTTCTTTGGGTAAATAACCAGTAATGAAATTACTAGATCATATGGTAATTCTATTTTTAACTTTCTGAGGAAACTCCATACTGTTTTTCACAGTGGCTACACCAGCTTGCATTCCCAGCAATGCATGGGGGGTCCTTTTTCTCCACATCCTCACCAACACTTGTTACTTCTTGTGTTTTTGATTTTAGCCATTCTGACAGATGTGAGGTGATGTCTCATTAGAGTTTTGGTTTGCATTTCTCTGATGATTACTGATGTTGAGCATCTTCTCATGCATCTGTTGGCCATCTCTATGTGTTCTTTGGAAAACTGTCTATTCAGATCCTCTGCACATTTGATTGGATTATTTGTTTTTCTGTGTGTTGAGTTGTACAAGTTTTTTTATATATTTTGGATACTAACCCATTTGGATATATTGGATATATCATTTGCAAATGTCTTCCACCATTTTTACGGGTTCAGGTCTCACATTTTGGCCTTTAATCCGTATTGAGCTTACTTTTGTCTATGGTGTAAGAAATTGGTCCAGTTCATTCTTTCGCAGGCAGTTGCCCAGTTTTCCCAATACAGTTTGTTGAAGAGACTGTCTTTTTCCCATTGTAAATTCTTGTCCCCTTCTTCATAGATTAACTGACCATAAAAGCGTGGATTTATTTCTGGACTCTCTATTCTCTTCTATTGAACTGTGTCTATTTTTGTGCCATGAACTACCTGTCTTTAATTAAAGAATAATATTTCATGCAGTCAAACCAAACTTTAACTTATTTTCATTACAACAAAGCAGGATTTGAGGGTGTTTTGTTTTGTTTTGTTTTGTTTTGTTTTATTGAAGCACATAATCAAAGGAGAAGCAAAAATGTCAGGGCCCAGATACCAGAAATAAGTAAATAAATCATTCATTCACTAAATTAGCCCAAGGCTCTCTGGGGACATCAATAAGTTGTGAAATTAAGAGTTTTTAAAAGGAAGTTGTTAATGGCTAATCATCAAATACATAGTAATATGACAGATACAATTCAGAAAATCAGGAGCTTAAAATTATCCAGATGTAAGATATTTTAGTATCTCACATCACTGAAAGCTATGTTTTACTTTTTGATATCCTTCATCTCACTCAGAGTTTCACACATGCTTTTTGACTTCTCTAAATAAAAACATTATAATGCATCAAATTAATCAAATCAAATAATTGAATCACTCAGAGCTCTAATTACTTTGATTAGACCCTTAAATTATAAGGTAGCTTTTCATTATCTAATCAATTAATGTCACCTGTCTACAAAAACAAATAAATATGAAAGGACATTTTAGTAGGTTCATTTCACTGAATGTATCATTATATATTCATTAAATGATAATTAGAAATTTTCCTAAGAAAACAGCATTATATTTAAAGACTAAAATTTTTGTGGAAAAGAGCTTTCTTATTCTCTTTGGGCCTGATACGTTTTTGCTGACATTTGAAGAATCCACATTTTAAAATAGTAACACCTAAGATATAAACAAATTCTCAGAAGGCCAGTATTCTTTTATTTGAAGGAAAATAATATTGAAACATAGCGAAACAAATGTTGATGGCTTACATTACAGGATATTGGAATTATATACAAGAATAAAATTTGTAAGATGTGTCCTATAGAAAATAGAATGGCCTGATCTTACACATCATCATAACATGAAATGCTTTTCAATTTAAAAAATCAGTCTCTACATTTTCACCAAAGAAAATATAAAAGTTGCAACTAATAAAGAGTGGCTCACAGCCCTAGCTTCACCTCAGATCCACCTGTATTAAGACTAACCCCCCTCCAAACATACACACACACACAAAAATTATTCCCAGATGAACTCTGCCCCGTTCCAATTAATTCTGAAGAATGGTGGTGAACGTTATTTCTGATTTCCTAGAATTGACAATGATGGATTAGCAGCTCAGTTCTAAAGCATTACTTACCCCCATATTCTAAGTTCAAAGGATCAGCTGATGTGGTACCTGACAAGCTGTCCAGGGGCTTGCTGATACCTGTCATTTCAAGAAGGACCAGTGATAAAAACCCCACTTCACCCTCCTCACCTCTCCAATCTCCCAGAGATTCTGCTTTCACTGTAAGAATCATTCAAAGTCCTGACTTGAGAATCTTATGTAAGATAACAATGGTTCAGAACAAATCCAATAAGAAGGAATATTCAGCGCACACCATAAGTAGAGTGCCTTGTTTTCAATTCCCCCTTCCCAAAATACAACCTTAGGAGAAGTCGAGGGAAAGGAAGCCTGTGTGTGTGAAGCACATGGATCCACAGCCCCACCTCTACTGCAGTATCAACTCAAAAAGTGACATCACTAATGAATCATCGAACTTTACATCGGAAACCGGGGATGTACTATATGGTGACTAACATAATATAATAAAAAAAATTAAAAAAAAAAAAAAGCAAAACCAAAACAAGGCGGGTAATGGGTGAGGGCATGCTGTCCAATACAGCAGCCGCTCTCCACGTGGACAGTTACGTTTAAATTTATCAAAATGAAATAAAATTTAAAAGTCAAAAAAAAAGTGACATCACAATCACGGCTCCAAACCGTGAGCCACAGAGTTACCTTTGAATTAAAAATGAGATTGAATAAAAATGTATTAAAATTGAATCAGAAGTTAACTGGAATGTCCTAATAATTAAAGTAACTAAAACTGTGGGATTGAACTGAGCTGCTGCTTCCTATCATTTAGTTTCCCAAAGTTCATTTCACATTCCTGTGTGCAGATCTTTGGCTTGACTTGGATTAGTTGCCTATCCCATGGTCAAGGTGCAGTGAGCACTAACATTGGTTCTCCTACGTGATGTGGGGAAGGGGTATTTCAGTAACCGGACAGCACCACAGCCACAAAAGACAAAAGGAAAGAGATCATGGGCAGACAGGAGCACTGCATGACCATGACAGATCACATTGAAATTAAGATATTGCTGGAACAGAGAAAAGGATAGTAAAGTTTGTACTGTATACATATAGAAAGATATTAAGGGGGAATAATGTAGTTGTACCCAAAAGGGAAACCAAGGTATTAGGGATTAATATTTAAACATGAAAGTGACATGGACAAAATTGTGAATAGACTTGTTTGAAAAAAAATCAAAGGTCTAGATTTTACATGAGGTGTTAAATTTTTGATGAGCACATTAAACAAAAGAAACAACTACATTTTTGTGGATAAAAAATGCAAAAATTAATAATATTTTAGCCATGGGTTGTCTTCTTACTTTCTTTAAAATCGCATGAACAATGCCAAGTCTGAACAACTATATTATACACGGGCATATATGCAGATGTGTGTTTTTGCATTCTTAAGTTAGATTTACACATTTCCTATAATAAAATATAACTTTCTTAAAAGCAAAGAAATTACTTTTCCTGAATAAATATCTCAATGCTATGTCTATTAATAAATTGATTGATTAATTAACAGATTAAATTGTATAGGAGCTCTGGTTTGATCTTTTTAAGCAGGTAGATCAGTGTTCCAGAAAAACAGTCACTGGCAAATAATAGAAAATAGAAAGGGGTATTTTGTGGCCCATTGTATTTTGTTTATTTTATTTGATTGTCTCTTTCCCATGCTTCCAAGGCAGAATTGAAAAGCTTTTTCCCAATGTCAGCCAACATCAGGCATTTTGCCAGACAGGCAAAGAAGTGGAGGTAATATCATAAAGGGTAATGACTAAATTTATTGTAGAGCCTCTGCTTCTATAGCTTTGGAAAGAAAGTGATTCATAGCTGAGAAATCAGAATAATGCAATCAAAAATCCCTGTGGTACCATTCTTGACCTTTAAAGCCAACACACATTTGCAGAATGGAAAATTGAGCAGGAAGCGTGCTTTCAAACACTTGCCTAGTGGTGCTTGCTGGGTCACCAGCTAGACAGTGTTCCTTATCAATATTTCAGAGTCTGATGGAGCAGGTGCCCTTTGGAACCAAAGGTCATATCAAGAACTGGAAAATAGAGTGGCTTGAAGAAAGTCAACCCCAGTAGTACTAATCCTAGCTACCAAAAAATATTACAAAAAAATACTTTAGAAATATTTTTGAGAAACATTTCAGAAAATATATTTCTCATGGTGAACTTAAAATTCAGAAGTTTCAAAAGCTATCGTGTATTAGTTATTTAACTGCAAGAACAGAAAGACATTCATGCTAATACATGTATGGAAGTTTATTTTCTTAACACATACAGATGATCTTATAAGTATCTGTGAAACTAGAAAACATGTTCATCCGAGGTACATGCATCTGGAATCGGAAAGTTAGAGACCGAAGCCATCCTTTCATTTCTGCTTCTCATTGGATTATCTAATGTGCTCTCCTAATTCTCTCCAAATACAAACTTCATAATGAGTTTTGCCTTTCCTTATCTCCAACAACTCCAGCAAACCGTCTCATCCACTCTGGTTTTCTATCTAAATGACCACTCCACACTCGCAATATCGAATTAGCCTAGATGCTAAGGTTTCTAGTCCAAATCCTTAAGAATCAGAAAGATTCGCCATATACCACATAGATTAGGTTCCTTGGGTCAAAACTCCACTCCTGTTATGCTATTAGAGGAGTTACACATTACCAAAAAAAAAAAAAAAAAAAACGAGGTAGAAAAAAATGGTTGCAACTTCAGTTGGCTGCAGAGTATCTGTAAAGGGAATATACATAGGGAAGAAAAGTATCAGCTTCTCTACTAAAATTAGTCAAGTTTTTTTAGTATATTAGGTTTACCAGCCTAAACCAATTGAGCTAATTTATTTTACAAATAATGAGGGGTTACATTGTGATCTCCAAGGTAAACACTTTGAAAATATGTATGGATGAAGTACACTCCCTTGCCTTTTTGGTTTTTTAAGGATTGTGAAAAAGAAAAGGGAAGAAGTGGAAAATGGCCCAATCACTCTCTTAGAATCCCTAGTCAAATTAGCAAATCCTTGGGAGAAAGGAAAACATGGTGGATGTACAGTGGGATAGGAAAAGACATGCTTTCTGGGTGTAGACATGAATCTGTGAATCCACAGGACGTTCCAAAGCAGCATTTGAATGTCTCACAGATTTTAACAATTCTCCTAAATTAAGTCCATATCTCTCCACTATCTGTCCCCCACAAACTTTCCAACTTCTACCTCAGCCTTCTTCTCCTGACTGCTGGCTACACTGATTTATTTCCTGGTCCCTGTACGTAGCATGTCCTTCATGCCATCCTGGGTTGGAACGTCCCTCCTTCCCCTTCTATGTGATGAACTGCTCATCTCTTCAACTGAAGATCAAGCTTTGCTGTCTATTGGAAAACTTCCCTGACTCCCACAGAAAGGCCAAGATGCTTCTTCGCCCATGATTGCCACAGTGCATTTTACAAAGCACTTAGAAAACAATGATGTATTTTTTCTTTTGTCTTTATGTCTTCCTATAAAATATTTGAAGTCATTGTATAATTTGCAACTGGGTACAAGAACAAATAATAATGAAAATATTAAAATAATGGTTTAGGTCTTCATCATTACCAAAGGTTACTGTCTTTTTAAAAATCCCTTCTCAGTTCCTGAACAATTTGTAATCAATTAAATAAACACAGCATACTATATGGGTCAGACTGATATCAAGAAAATGGCCCCCATTCTTTTTTGTCTTTATTTAAATTCTAGTTAACATATAATATAATATTGGAAAATGGCCCCAAGTCGTCAACCCTGCCCATGCCCTCTCACCCTTTGCAACCTGACTTTGAATTTTTTCCTTTGAAACTGGACTGACCTATAATTTGCCTTAGCCTTTAGGTGCTCACTCTACTGTGTCTTGCAGCTCTGCCCAGAAGGAGAAACGAGCCCAGGCTAAACTTCTGGAGCATGAGGAGCCATGTGGAGGTGAGCAGAGTGCAGCAGGCGCAGCCTAGGTCTTCCCACACCTGCTAGCCCCCAAAAATCCAACCACGGATGCACAACAAGCCCAGCCCAATCATAAAACAGTCAAATGAAAGTAGACATGTGTGATATACTGTTTATTGTTTGGAGTCACTAAACTTGGGAGTGATTTATTACTCAACAGTTAACTGACACAAAACCGTGCATAATTTTAAAACGAAAAGAAAACTATCCCCTTACCTTGGAATAGGGAACAAATGCAGCAAAGATCAAAATTGTAAATATTTAAATATTTTATATAGAATAACAGATAAAAGAATCAATATAAACCGGTATCTAAACTAGGTTAAAAATCATATCTTCTTTTTTATGAGGATATTTTTGTCATATTATTTTGTGAAAAACAGTTATCACTACATCAGGGTTTTATATTCACATAAAAATAATTAAATGTCATAATAAAAGTACTTTACTCATAAGAACATAAACACTTATATCAATATTCCCAATTTTTTATATTGCTATCTAGAATCCAATTTTCTTGTAAAGTTATATTTAGACTCACAAAAATGATTGAAAATGTATCTTCCTCATTTGATTGCCTGGCTTTGCCATTACTAAAAGTGAAAACTGAAACATTAGCATCATTCTGCTACTTCATTCTATCTTTTCTTTTTAATCTTTTGAATGAATGACTTATTCAAATCAATATCCATGATTTAGAAAGCTATTTCATTATCTGTAGTATTATCTGAAGATTAATAATCCTTCTATTAAAATACTACTATCTAAAAATAAAGGTGTGGAAAAATCAGTTTATCTTAGACATAAATGTCACCACACATACCTAAAAACAGTTCCATTGGGATCATGCTTTCTATCTCACAGACTACAAAAGTCCCATTTACTTTGTACTGTATGGGGACTTCAATATTAATTTAATTCCCTGAGTGAGTCTTTTGTTTTTTAAATAAATCATAATGCATCTTTTCTTCTTTTTCCTAAAGAGAAGGCAGAGATTCAAGGGCCTTGGCAAAGTTTTTTAAGATTGGAAAATTCTAAACTGAAAGGATTTCAAACTAGGTATTTCTGTTTAATAATATATATGTAGTAGATAAAATTTGGAAAACTCAGAACCATGAATGAAAGAAAAAGATGTATAACTATAGAAAATTTCACACTGCATTTAAGTTAATCCTTTTTTAAGATTTTATTTATTTATTTATTTATTTATTTATTTATTTATATGAGAGAGAGAGTGAGTGAGTGGGAGCAGGGGGAGGGGCAGAGGAGGAGGGAGAAGGAGAGGGATAGACTTTCAAGCAGACTCAGAGCTCGATTCAGGGCTCGATCTCACTACCCTGAGATCAGGACCTGAGCTGAAGCCAAGAGTCGGATGCTTAACCAACCAAGCCACCCATGTGCCCCTGCATTTAAGTTATTCTTAAGGCTTCAGTCACAGACTGCGATGATGATGATATCACCCTATTTGTGCCATCTAAAAAAGCTGAACTCGTAGAAACATAGTGCAATTGTGGTTACCAGGCCTGGCGGTGGAGGAACTAGGGAAATGTTTAAGAATACAAACTTGCAACTAGTAGATAAATAAGTTCTGGAGATCTAATGCACAGCTTGGTGATTATAATCAATAATACTGTATTATAAACTTCAAAGTCACTAAGAGACCAGACCTTAATGGTTCTCCCCAGAAAAAAAGAAAGGATAATTGTATGATGTGATGGAGATGTTTGCTAATGCTAAGTTAGTAATCATATTGCAATACATAAAGGTATCAGATCAACACCTTGTACACCTTAAACTTACACAATGTTTTATGTAATTACATCTCAATTTTAAAAATTGTCAGGCCAGCTCTGATCTCTTTACTGAGCTTTAAACCCAAGTATATAATTATCCACCAGACGTGTCAATTTGAATGCACTACAGATCAAACAAACCAAACCTTCCTCTTCCCCGCAAGCCTTAATTCTGTGAGCAACATCACGATTCTTTGTTCAAACCACAAACCTGGGCAGTAAGTAGCCTTGATTCTTGTTTTCATCAGAGTCTGCCTTCTCTGTTTGAAGACCTGCTATGTCTATTTCCTAAATACCTCTCAAACTTGTTTGCTTCACAATTTCATTAATCCAATTTAGGCTAAAATCGTATCAACCAAAACTCAAGCCACAATTCTCCAAATGGCCACTGGACTTTTATTATTGCCAAATCTGAATCCCATCATTTGCAGACCAGTGGATTAAGTGTCTTAACAAAATCCACAAGGTCTTGCATGTTCCCGGTCCTGATAAACTCTTAACCTCTGGGCACAGTGTGCTGAGCTACTTGCAAGTTCCATAATTCTCTCTCTTCTTGGGGATCTTGCAAAACCTGTTTCCTCCTCCTTTCCTTGGATAAATCCTACCTGTTTCCAGACACCATGCCCTCCAGAAAGGGATATGGATCCTCACATTGTCCCCAGAGTTTCCTGTTTTTCTCATATCACATCCCCACTCTATTGCTTCCTTACCTGTGTCTCTAATTAGGTCCTAGAGACTACAACCTCTTCTCATCCAGCCCGGTAATATCTCTAATGCTCAACATTAGAGCCAGTTCCTGGCTCATAATGAAAGAAAAAAAATCAAATCAAGTAAATCAAATAATGAATTAAAAACTTATAATAATTTAAGTGAATAACCCCGATTTGTCCGCCAGTTATCACATTTTCAAGGTGGATTTGTTAAATTGAGTATTTTTTCTTAACAAACCTTACAATATTAAGTATACTGAATCACTTGAGAAGACAGATTTTTATAGTAAGTACAAAGAATGCTGAATCAAGTCAGGCTACAGGATACCCAGTTTTGAAATATATTTACACTTGTAAAACCGTCACCACAATCAAGACAATGACCACGCCCCAAACTTGCCAAATTGTACACTTCAAGTAGTGTAGTTTCGTGTATGTCATTTATACTTCAATAAGCTTTTTTTCTTTTAAATGAGTAGCATTAAATAGGTCAAGGGCAAACAGTGACAATATGGGAGCTTTAAACATAACACATTAATATGTAACATGTGCATTCACTCATACATGGCAGCTTTTGCTGTAAGGCAAAGGAAAGATAATCATATGGTAGCAGCATAACAGAAGAGTTGAATTATTAAAAATATCTCTCACCTGGATTGGTTACATGGTATGCTTCTTTTCACCATATACTCTTCCATTTATCCTGTCCTGTAAAACATCATACAAACACAGAGAGAAGACACTTCACATTTTCTTTGCTACCCAAGAATATGTTGTAAGCCATTACATGTGGTCATGTATGCATTCTGTTAAAATTGATTAAAAATAAGGAAATAGTGAAATTGCATGATAGACTTTTAGAACTGGAGAGAAACTTACAAATAATTTGATTCATATTCCTAGTATTACAGATGAGCAATCTGAGATCCAGAAAATTGCCTGAGCTCTAAAAGGCCACACAGTGGGCAGTTGGAAATAACATTCATATCACCCATTTAAAAATTCCCCAGCAGAAGGGCAACTGGCTGGTTCAGTCAGTAGCAAACGCGACTCTTGACCCCAATTGGGGTTGTAAATTTGAGCCCCACGTTGGGTGTAGGGATTACTTAAAGAAATAAAATCTTTCAAAAAACAAATTCCCCAGTAGAACCCATCGCCAGAGTTCTTTTTTTTTCTGAGAAGTTTTTTGATACAATTTATTATTTAATCAAATTCTGTATCAGTCATCTTTCCAAAAAAGAATACAAGTAATATATCACCTGAGGAACTTCATCCTGTCCACTTGGGTGAAAATTAATGCTACTCCTTGCTGTGTACATGGATTTTCACCACTGCCTTACAGTTTCTTTCAGGTCCACAAATAAAATTATCCTACTGAACTTTTCTTCTTCTCTAAATGTCTGAATTATTATATTGACATGGTAAGTGATTGGCCAAAATAAATCTACATAATGAAATTTTGGATTAGGAAAAGTCTATCTGAGAAATCTTTATTTTTACTGAAACATTTAGAGAAAAGCAGCCACAGAGGGTCATCTCAGTATTATATTTCTCTGAGCACTTGAAAGTTTACTTATTACCAACCACTTATTTTAGGCTTGAGCATTGAGATTATGGTTCGTTTAAAGATAAAACATTTACAGTGGCTTGCCATAAAGTGGCAATATATAAGCTTTCCATCGTTAGGCAATATTCTTCTATGGTAGTAGAATATCTGCCTGCAAAAAAAGTTTTTGCATTAATCATTGCTTTGATTCTTTCATTTTTATGAGCGCTAAGCTGCATTTTGTTAAGACTGAAAGGCATCTCAAAGAATGAAAATGCTGTTGACTGCTTTGCTGACTGATATTGTTTCCTTATTTATAAAAATCGTAAAAAAAAAAGTCATTTTCTCTTTTTTCTTTCCTTACCTTTTTTTGGGGGGGTAGTGGTTATTGTTGTTGTGATTATTGCTTTGGCCAAGTAGGGAGAAAAGATGGACAAAGAAAAAACACGAAAGATTGTTTTACTTTTCCCAGTTACCCAGAGAGCTGCATAAGGCGTTCCATACAGTATTTATGTTATGATTCTAATGAAATTACAGCCCTAGATAAGGTGACTAATCGTCAGAGTTGTCTTTTACACAAAGCAGCTATTGTATTTATAGCTTTTAATTATAATATTATGACTATTATCTTTCAATTGAGTTATGCAAAAAAAAAAAAAATACAACACTGTGAGTTTGGCAATATTTAAAAGCATACAATGAATGTGGTTTCTGTTACCCACTAGACATGACAACTCACAGTACCCTTCCGCATCTGAGCATCCCACTCAAAGCGTGACGATTTGATTCAGCTCGGACAATGATTCATGAATTCACACAATCTGCTTGTTTCCAGTAAACACAAAACTGGTCTGTTTTAGTTCTGATAGGGCTTAAAATGGTAACTCGCATATAGCCAAATTACGTAGCATGCCCTTACCAAACACACACTTCCCATTAATCAGGATTCTACTTGAACACCATAAATAAAACTAGCTAGACAGCTCATGAGACATCTGTGTGTATACCACGTGAGTCTAGCTGAACACATTTTCACAAAGCAAACACACGCATGAACCCAGCACCCGGATCCCAGATCGAGAACAGACATTATCACAATTCCAGATACACACCTTCCCTTTCGGGCATGACTCCCACCCGCAGGGCAAGCACTAGTCCGGCTTCTAAGACCCTCGTAAGCATGGTGTGATTTTGACTCTCTCATAAATGGAATCGTACAGAATGTTCATTTTTGGGTTTAGCTTCTTTTGCTCAACATTAGGTAGATGGTATTTATTTATCTTGGTATGTATAATCGCAGTACATTCTAATTGCTAATTAGTATTTTAATTGGGCAGGCTTTTTAAGAGTTGAAAATCAATGTAGTTTATATATAATAAATATATTTTTTCTATATGAGTATATTATGTGACAATGTAAATGTATCTCCCAATTGACAAGTTTTCAAAATAAAAGTAAAAATTCATTGCATTTTCCTCTAGGTACCACTGTTTTCTTATAATGTTGTTCCTTTGCCTTTTGATTAGCTAGAGAGAATTATAGACAAAATGTGGCTTCAGAAAAAATAGGAATTACCTGTTAACCGTCCTCCACAGTAAATGTTAAAATTGCTTTATACAAAATAATTACTTTACAAGTTTATACCATTCCCTGGTTTGCATTATGTATACTCTCTTCAGCGTAAGGAGGTTTTTCATTTTACAATTGCATCATGCTTGAGAATAAAGCAGTTTTATGTATTTTTTCATTTATATTCCACAGAACTCTGTTAGAAAGGGCAGTTATCTCCTAAGTACCTCTCATGTCTTATACACTAACTACGGTGTGATATTTTTTAAAAGCAAACATCAGCCACCACAGAAAATATTATCATGGTTATCGTGCTTAAAGAAAATAGTTTGGGAGCTGAATATGACCATGGCACCTGGAAATACAGAGTAAGAGCAGAAAGTACTCACATTGGGAGAAAGCGACAGTCCTGTTTTCACAATACCTTTAATTCTCTTTCTCCATTTTGAAAGTGTCATTTTCACCTACCAGCTTTTCTTATCCCCTCTCTTCCCTCACCATCCCCAAAATAGGACTTTGAGATTGAATTCGAACATGATGTGGATAGAAGAGGACCTATCAAGTTAGAAAGCTGTAGAAAGCACCCAGAGATAAATTTCTCAAAGGTAAATATCCCTTAGCTGGTAGCAAAGAGCCATATCCTCATCTGGGAGGGCTAGTCCTGGCCCCATACACCTCCATGGAGGCAGGAAGTCCTTAGAAGAGCAAGCTCTCAAAGCAGTTGGTTAGGTTGTTGACATGTAAGAGTATGAAGAAAAGTAGTATGTTTTAGCCATGAGAAATGGGAATCATGCATCCTTCTATAGGTTGTGTGAAGTTTGTGAGAACAGATGACCAGGAAGGAGAAGGTCCGGTCCAACATCCTAAAGGACATGATGCAGGGAAACATGGATATGATATATATAACAGACAAATGGCACCCAGTGACTAGTGCAATGAACAAAGCCGGGACCCAGCCACAAGGTAAAATCAGCACAGGTAGATAGATATTCAGAATTTCAGCATTAGAAATTCTGGTTTTAACCTGAATTATTTAGCTCTCATTCTAGGATTCCTTGTCCTTTTGCCGGCTGGGGATATAGTTGGCCTTGGGTCTGCAGTACCTCTGATACAAGGCTTACAGCATTCGACAACCAGTGTTGGAGGGTACAAGCTTAGAATAACATCACTCAACTGTTCTTTCCCTACCTTCCTCTTCGAAAAACTGGAAGATTGAGTAGGAACACCTCTGAGGTATTTTCTTGGTCGGCAATTCTCAATTTTTCTCATCTTTTTATCATTTTCTCACATAATCTTTTTAGAGGTTAGCACGTCTTAAGGTCATCTCCACCATATGATTCTGAAAAGTCAGACTCATTGAAATAGCAGAATTAATCTAGCCATAAAAATAGACAGAGGTCAACACAGTATCTAAGGCCAAAAGGAAAAAACAGGGGAGCCTCTGATGAGAAAATTCTGCTCGACCTCACCTTTCTATTTCCTTTGGCTTTGGTTTTTATTGGATGCTATATTTCTGGGGGAGCCATTCCCATTTGCTGCAGGTAAATGGTTGTGTTCTGAATTTATTGAGACAGGCAGCAGAAGGTCAAGGTATAGGCCAAGGGTAACTAAAACAGGGAAAGAGAACATTTGAGACTGATGTAGACAGATGCAAACTTCGTGGATTAGGCATATGTTGGCTGGAGAGTGGTAAGCACTTGCAGAAAAATGTAACAGGCCTGATTTTAAGCATATAGAACAAAGGAAAACGCTGAGCCTATTTTTTTTTTCATTTCCTCCATTCCCAAAATTATCCTGGGTTGCAACAAATAATTCTGACAAATGAAAGTCCTTAAAATTATAAAGCATTGCCTGTGGAATTTTTGTATAGTCATATATTTAACTAGTTTTTAAGAGGAAAAAAGCCTATAATGTTTACATAATACAAATTCAGTTTCTGGATTTTTAGGAAACAGGTAGGTAGCTGATCCAACCAGAGGACACCTTCTTTTCTTAATGTAAATGGTCAAAAATCTCTTTCATTTAGAAACTGTTCAAATGGGTTTAACTGAGTGCAGATGTTCTTATGAAAAATAAACAAAAAGGAAATGAGAAGCTGTAAACCAACCATATCTTATACTGTTTCTTTTTCAACAGATAGATTCTGTTATCACAGATTAAATAGTTTGGAAATGTTTTCCTTCTTAATAAATACTAAAAACACTAAATTAGAATACTCTTTTAATATAGCCCTATCTAGAACATGTAACTATTTCTATTAGGTTCCAAGTTGGTCAAAACAAGAAGTTTAATAAATAGCTTTTAGGTAATAGCCAAATGAACTTTTGAATATGAGTTCAGAATTTAAGTGAGATGCTCTTACAAATGTGTATATAAGTATTTAACCCGGTCATTAACGTGCTAAAAGAATGCAGTGCATATGTGTGTGTAAAGCAAGGGGCTACTGTTGAAGAAAAGCAAAGTTTTCTTTAAGCTTTTTTATTTTGAGGTAACTGTAGATTCACAAGCAATGGTAAATACCAACACTGAGACATCTCATGTACCCTTTACCAGTCTCTTCCAATAGTAACATCTGGCTAAACTATAACATAATATCACAACCATTATGCTGATATT